>NC_056680.1:139495760-139804221 GCF_018350215.1 Panthera leo
TTCTTACAATAAAGTTAAGCTAGAGAAAAGAAAATGTTATTAAGAAAATCATCAGGAAAATATAATTACAGTACTGCACTGTATTTATTGAAAAAAATCTGCATATAAGTAGACCCATGCAGTTCAAACCTGTATTGTTCGAGCGTCAACTGTACAAATATGGATAGTTTTCATGCTCCATGAACAAAAGTTGTATATAAGTTAAAGGTATAATAACAAGTAAGAATAAAACTGCATCCTAACTTATTGTTAATGATCTATTTGAAAATCAACTCATTTACTAAATCATTATTTCTCAATTTGAGATCCTAAGCACTCAAATTCAGATTTTCCCCCCCAAGTTTTCTTATTTGAATTTCTGTAGAAAAAAAAATACAGGGGCATCTGGGTGGCTCAGTCAGCAAAGCTCTTGATTTCAGCTCAGATCAGGATCTCATCATCGTGAGATCAAGACCCCCATCAGGCTCTGTGCTGGATGTGGAGCCTGCTTGAGATTCATTCATTCATTCTTTCTCTCTCTCTCTCTCCTCCCCCCTTACATTATTTTAGATAACTCCCTATATGCGTAAAATATGCAATGCTTATCAGGATGATCAAATTTAACTAAATGTAATCATGATATTTCAGCTTTATAACGACTGAGTCGGTACCATGTTAATGAAGATTTCACCACAAGCTTAATAGAGAAAAGGAGCAAGAGAACTGAGTCACTGCACAGCACATATTGAAGCACAGTGAACTTAAAGTTCACAAACAGTGGTTAGTAGTAAAGTCACATGGTAAGAAGTCGTTAAGCAGATCCTGACTCATGACAGTTCATAAATAACAAGTATAATCATAAATATACATACATAATTATTTTTTATTTCCTTGTATTTAATTTGAAATTTTAGTTTAATTGTATAAAATCGATAGGTACTAATACCTACTTCTATTTGTATATATTCACAATATACATATGAATAAACAAATAAACAAAACTTGAGGGCCTCTAATTGTTTTTCTTAAAAAATAATCTGCATATTTAGACATTATTTATATATTTGAATATGATGTCCCATAATAGAGGGTATTTTTAATTATACTAATTTAGACCTTGTCAGATAACATATAATCCAAATTATGTGTGGGTTTTTACCCTCATCTCTTCTTAATTTTAGCAAAGGATATGGCAATAGAAAGGCGTGATAAGAGACTTGGGTTCTAAAAGGGAGATGTTAATAATACCCGCTTCAGGGGTTGTTGTGTAACTTAACAGTACCAGGCACACATTAACTTTCAGTACGTGTTAGCATTATTATTATTCTGTTGGAGGAAGTCACTTCAGCAGATATCAGAGAAAAGGTTCAAGAAAAAGCAGCATCTGAGACAGACCTGGAGAAACGGTAGGACTTGGACACTTAAAGATGTAGAAAAAAGCAATCTTACACATAGAATACACACAAAGGATTGAATAGCAGGAAAAAAAGGAACATAATAAGTATACAGTTGTATTTTTCTTGAACTATGCTATCCAGTAAGGTAGTTACTGGCCAAATATGGCTACTGACCACTTGAAATGTGGCTAGTCTGAAATACGATGTGCTGTAAATGTAAACATACAGTGGACTTTGAAAATCTAGTATAAAAATATAAAATATTACTTTTTATATCGAATATATACCGAAATATTTTGACTATGTTAGATAAAATATGTTGTTAGTTTTTACATTTTTCTTTTTAAAAAAAAGTGACTCCCAGAAAATGTAAAATTACAAACATGGCTTACATTTATAATTCATATTATATTTTTATTGGACAGCCTGTGACTAGAATACAGAACACATAGGAAATGTTTAGGAGATAAAGTTAGAGAAAAACTGAGTCAGACTGTAAGTGGTTTTGTGTGCCACATTAAAGCATTTGGGATTATTCTGTGGGCAATTAAATGATTTAGGAAAATTATATGATTAGATTTGTGTTCCAGGAAACTTAACCTGTAGTAGTGACTTAAAGGACTCAATGGAGGAGAAAAAGGCAGAAAGGCCAGCAGGATAGTTGCTGTAATTGTCTACACATAAGGGAATAAAGAGGTAAGACTGGAGAGCTATTACAGAAAAGGATCAACAGAACTTGTCGCTGAAATAAACATGAGGGAAGATCCAGGGAAAAGAGAAGTACCAACTGTGATGTCCAGCTCCAGCCTGGAGAGTAGGAAGATTCATCATCATCAGGAAAAATAGAGTCCACAGTAAAAGAAATAGATTTAGAAAGGGAAAACCAGGAGTTCAGTTTTAGACAATAATGAGCCATTATCAACTCATAATTAAGACATTCATCCAACAAACCTTATGTTTTCTGAGCACATACCATGTGCTAGTTAGTCACAGCTCTAGCAGTGAACAAATGGAATGAAAAATCCCTGCCTTCACAAAAATCTGCCTTCTAATAGAGAGCCAATGAGCAGGATAAATTAGTAGAATACAGTATGTAGAATCGTGATCTGGAGGGCCTCTGTTAGGACTCTTTTAGAGTGAAATTGAAAGCCACTGGAGGGTTTTGAAAAGTGACATGACCTGACTCACGAGCAGGCTGACTCTAGCTTGGGTGAAAAAAGACCAAACTGAAACGGTGACAAGAAGCAAGAGGCAGTTAGGAAGCAAATGCAATTATCCACAGCTTGATGATGGTAGCTGAGAATATGGTAGTAGCAGAGGAGATAGTGAGAAGTACTCAAAATCTGGATACGTTAAAAGTAAAAACCCAAAGGATTTAATGAAGTACTAAATGTGGGGCGTAAACAAAAGAAAAAAATTAAACATGATTTCAAGGTTTTTGACCTGCGTGACTGCAAGAATGGAACTGTCATTCATTGAGGTGAGCAAGCCTGCGAGAAGAAGAGGTTTGAAGGAGAAGAATAAGAAGCCAATTTTGGACATTACGTTTGGGTTGCATGTCTGACATCCAAGTGGAGATGTCCACTAAGCAATTAAATATACAAGACTCTCATAAAGAGAGGTCAGTGATCCACAAAAAAATCTAAGAATTATCAGTGTATTGGTGGTATTTAAAACCACTCAGTTGGGTCCAGACAAGGAGACGCATATAAATAGAGAAAAGTCTGAAGAAGTCCCAAGAACCAAGTCTTAACACTCCCAAATTTGTAAGTGGGATACGAGAAACGACCAGAAAAGGAGAAGGCAAAAAGAATAAGAGGAGAAAAACAAAAAAAAAAACCCAGGATATTGAGGTGGCCCCAAGCACAAAGTGCTAGATGAAGACAGTACCCAATGTGACAAGTGCTGTTACTGGGTCAATTAAGATGAGAAAGGAGAGCTGACCGTTGGATTTAGCAGCAAAGAAATACTGACCTTGCAAAGAGCAGTTCTAGCCAAGTCTGAGTGGAGTGTGTTCACAGGGGAATAAGAGAAATTGGAGACAGTTAAGTACAGATTAAGTCTTTCGAGTTATCTATAAGGAGGAGAAAAATGGGGTGATTACTGAAGCGAGGAAAAGGATCGAGGATGGTTTGTTAGATGCAAGCATTCTGAATACTGATGGGAAAGACCCACTAGAATGGAAAACTGATGACATAAGGGGTTAGTTACTAGAGCGATATATTCGGTAAGTCTAACTGTACTGAGGTCACCCAGGCAGAAAAGGGGAGGCGGGAGAAAAGGTGGAAACTGGAGATACGGGAATGGGAGGGCACTCATAAAAGTACCAGCGAAGCCACGAGAATGCTACGGGAAAAGTCAACAAGAAATGGCATCGGATCAACGAGGTAGACGCTGTTCTCGTCTCAAGACAGCTCTCAGGCTGAGCTGTAATTTGGGGCTTGAAATATCCGCATTCCGACAGCCTTTCAAACGAGGTCACAGAGTTGGAGTCTTCCTTGGGAACTCAGCAAAGAAGCAGCACGTACCTCGTGTGGACTCTCACACACGGCCAATCCCACAAGGCCCGTGGTCTGTTCAAAAACAAAACAAGGTTCACGCAGGTTACAACGCCGCGCGTCCACCACGCTAAGGAAGGGCAAAACCACCACTTCCCTGGCTAAAACCGGCCGAAAACCAGCCAGCTATCGGTCTCTCCGAGCCAGTTGTTCGGAGCGTTTTTCTGCCTCTCCCAGAGAAGCTACTAAATCTGCCATCCCGGAAAGCACAGCAGAACGAGTACTCCCCAAAAGCACCCGCAAGCCCGCGCCAGTTCCGGCCGCCACCGCAGGATCAGGGGCTATCGGGCTGACTCTACCCGCACAGTCTAAATTCCAACAATGACCTCCCCATTCACCTTACCTTCTTCAGCAAACCCGCCATGACCGTGCCGACAGACCGGGGACGCGCAGCCCTCTGGGAACCTCGCTCAGACCCGCTCAATCCACCACCGAGGGACCCGCTCAATCCACCACCGAGGCCTGCACACCGTCACCTAGGAAACAGCTTTGTTCCTCCCCCTCACGCACTCAGGCTCTCCACTGAGTCAAAGGCTGTGCCCCGCCCATCCCTAAAGGGAAAATTGACGCATGCGCAGTGAGTACACAAAGCGTCACAAGCAGGTGCTGGAGGAAAGGGATGTGTCATAGGAGTCTTACGTCTCGGTTCCTGTCTTTGCCGCCTCTGATGGCTTGCCCAAAGGCTACGGGAAACACTCCAAATTTCCAAACAGTTCCGACAGAACCTGCACTCGGCTTAACTTTGGCGAATTTCTCAACCTTTCCACAGTGTCGTATGTAGTAAAATGAGAGTGGTCGTCTGGAGGTATCATCTAAATGATCTCATGCCAGCCACGTTTCTAGGCTAATGCACCAAAGCAGTTTGCAGTGTGAGGCCATCTCCCACCTCGACACTTTTCTATTTCACTTTCGGAAGTACACCATCTTCTCATTTCCCCAGGTGAAGTGATGCCAGACCATACCACTTCTCCCCGCTTTCCTCTACAAACATTTAATGAGTACCGGTTATGTGTTAGTTACTGAGACATAACTTGTAAGACAGACTCTCACATCCTTGTGTTTACTGAACAATGATAAAGATATGCATTAATAATAATTTGGTAATTGTTCTAAAAGAGGTTTGTTCCAAGTGCAGTGGTAGCAGGGAAGATGAAATAACTAACCAAAAATTGTAAGTGACTGGAGTTAAAGCATCTGCTAAAAAGCCAATGGGAGAAAAGCACAACAAATTGAATAAACACGTGTACAAAGAAATATATGTATATATATATATATATATATATATATATATATATATATATATTCATTCTGAGTAGCAAAACGTGTAACAAATAGTAAAACAACCCACAGAATGGAAAAAGATATTTCCAACCACATAAAATCACCAAAAGATAAGTGGCACCTGGAATAAGAAGGAACTTCTATAAATCAGTAAGAAGATTACTATTAACCAGAACAGGTCTCTCTGCTTCCTTCCATTCTTGCCTTGCACTCTGGAATAGATTAAATGACTTTAAATATGTAAGGCGCCTGGCCCAGTACATGAAACATAGCACCACATACACATGATTGTTACTGATTTTTTATTTCATGTTATTATTCTCAACCCAGTAGCTACAATAATCCTTCTCGAACATACTGTGCTCAAAATTCTCCCATAGGTTTTCACTCAAGATGTAAAAGCCAAAGTCCTTTCATCTGCTTATAAGTCCCTGACCAAGATAGCCCCCCACAACCTCTCACTTCTCAGGCCTAACCTCCTATTCGCCTTTCCCTGCTTAGGTAGCTGTTCTTCTAAGCCTTTTCTTGGAAAACCTTTCTACCAGATGGCACATAGGTCCGGCTTGCACCTCTTTCAAGTGTTTGCTCAAATATTACCTTTTCAGTGTGGCCTGCCCTGGCCATGAGATTTAAAATTGCAAATTACCATGAGCTCCTTGTTCTCTTCCCTGTTTTGTTTTCTTCATAGTCTTTATCACCTTCTAATATGCTATCTAATTATCTTACTTATATTGTTTCTGTGCATCACCCTTTCTAGAATATAAACCATATGTGGATGGAAATTTTTTCCTGCCGTATATGAAGTGCCTAAAATAGTACCTGGCACATAATAAGCAATGAATATATTTTTAATGGATACAATAGAAAAAAAGGCAAAGGAAAAGAATATGCAATTGACAAAAAATGGAAACAGGAACAATCAATAAACATGAAAAAGATTCAACCTCTCTAATAATCAAGAAAATGAAAATTAACCATAATTTTACTGCCATCGTATGGATAAAAATTAAAGACTGACAATACCAAGTGTTGTCAATACCAAGTGGAACAACAAGAATACTCAAACACCGCTGGTGGGTGTGAGTTGGTATAATCACTTTGGGGAATAATTTCACAATAATTAGTTGAAGAGATACAAAACCTATAACTGAGTGTTATGGGTCGAACTATAACCCCCCAAATTCATATGTTGAAGTCATAATTCCCACTATCTCAAAATGTGACCTTATATAAAAATAGGATCATTGCAAATGTAATTAGTTAATATGAGGTCATTAGAGTGGGCCCTTGTCTAAGACAACTGATGTCCTTATTAAAAGGAAATATTTAGACACAGAGAAATGTACACAGAGAGTACGTCATGCAATGATGAGGGCAATAGGGATGACACTTCTACAAGCCAAGGAACAACAAAGACTGCTAGAAAAATCACTAGAAGTTAGGGGAAAGGCATGGATCAGATTCTCTTAGCCCTTAGAAGAAACCAACTCTGCTGACATTTTGATCTCACACTGGTAGCCTCCAGACAGATGAGCTAATACTTTTAATACTGTTTAAATCACTCAGTTTGTGTTATTTGTTACAGCAACCCTATAAACTAACACTGAGTAATAAATTGATTTGATCATTTGTTCCTCTCTTCTATTAGGATAGCTGTCCCTAGAAACATGAGCCATGGAGGTATAATCTTCCCAGTTCAGATTGCCCAAGAATTAGGCATTACCATAACTTTCATCATAATTTATGGTTTCTAGTATTTAAATCATTCACAATTAAAATTCAGGACATTGGAAATATATATATTAACACCTGTGCATGTATTAATGGCATTTTATAGATTCACACAGGCATGTGCATGGATGTATACACATATGAAAATATAAAGAAACTACTGAATTGGGACAAACCATCTGATGACATCCATTTACTCCTACAAAGGTGACATGTATATTTGGGCACACTAAATTAGATTCAAGAAACCATATTAAGATTGGGAAGAAATGACCTTATTTTTCAAAACAGTTAATGCTGAAATAATCACTGGAACCTAGATGAATTTCCATTTATGAGGTCACAAACTTTATTGCCCATCCCTCCAGATTCGAAGAATTTTCGTCATTGTGGGTATGTTCTAGAATGTAGAATTATGTGATTATAAAAGATGCATGTGTTTTCATTTGTTGTAGCTTTGGGAGTTCAGGATTCTGCCATAGTGTGTTTGCTGAGGACACAACAGCTAGACAGACCTAGCTGATCCTGCCTAAGGTACTGCATAGCTAACCATTTCTATGTGGTGGGAAAACATGTAGGTTTTCTAAACCAATCCCTTTGCAGAGGTGCAAGTCTACGTATGGAGGGGGCTTGGCAGTGATGTCCTATGGCTGCTGACAGTAGAATTAGCTACAAAGAGAAATCAACCTTGGCATCTGTGATATCAGAAAGGGATTTGGGAATATCTTAACGTGAGTAGCAAAGACATCATATGTAACTGGAAGAGTTAGGACCTCCTACACTGCTTCTTAATGACACGGGCTCTTCTGTGAGTAGCTAGATCTTACCAAAGTTAGGTAGTGAAAATGTTTCCTAGAATCTAGAGCTCTGGAGCTATGTTCCCCATCCAGTTCCTTGAAGGAAACATGAAATCAAACAGATGAAAAGGAAGAAAGCATTTCAATTGTCAGGGCACAAGGGACTCATTCCTAATAATCTAGAGGGGATAAGTACTACCTTGCCTGTTTTACTCTTAGTTTTCATAACGTGGGAGCACAGGTGAAAATAATCTCCCCTCAGGGAGTATTCTTTCCTATTCCAAACTTGGCAAGAAAGAAAATTATTTTTTTTCCAAATTAATTCTTAGAACAGATCAACATATTAAAATTCTAATAGTTTGGATATGATCCATCTCTTGTGCTTCTGTTCATATCAGGCATATTCAGAAGAATTTGGATTTTTTCCAGTCTTTTCTATCTATGCTATGGATATTTCTAAAAAGTGTCTTGTTTTCTATATGGTGGTTTTTAGAACCTCATTCTAAATCAAGCTATAACTTAGATAGAAGCCATTACCAAGTTTTATCTTAGTGGCAATCAACTTCCATGTATGAGTTACTTACTGTGTGAAAATGGGGATATCCAATACTGCCACTCAGATTTGGAATAAGTTTAATATTGAGGTTTAAAAACAGGTATCCTTTTTGAAAAATAGAACCTATGGAAGAATTGAATAATAAAGATTTCTAGCCACCTCATCCCTGCCAATAGGGAGCATCTCTGGCACCACTTCTGTGTACCAAATGCTGCTGCTCTCCATTTAAAAGCAAACAAGAAAGAAGTGCTGAAAGTCAGGAATTTTTTTAAGCGGATGGAAACTATTTTATGAGATTAAAATAAATAAGGATTTATTAACATAAATGGTAATAATAATACATTAATAAGATGGTACTAAAACAACAATTATTTTTAAATGAATGCCTTAACAGAATTAAGAAATAAAATAAAATTAAGTATAATAAAAAAGTTGAAACTGGTGAAAAGATATCATAAATGTAGATACTGTATTTTTAATTAGTCTCATTAATGTAAAATCACAAATCAAGTGAAATAAACAAGATAAAAGAGGGCAAAAACAATAGTTAAGGTAGAGTTGAGACTTTGGAAATGTGAGATAAAGAATATGATCATTTTTGAAAACTGGATAAATAACAGAACAACTAAAATAATCATTCATTAAATAAATGTATACTGTGGCTTATTTTATGTCATAAACTACAATAGTTAATAAGGATCTGTCAGTGAACCAGGAAGACAGGTTTCAATCATCAAGGAGCTTTGTTCTGGTGGCTGGACACACAGTAGATAAGTCAATAAATTAAACTACCAAATGCGATGATTTTTCCAAAGGAAATGAACAGTGTGCTATGAGAGATGGGGATCTACTTAAGAGTGCATGAAACTTTTTCTGTGACAGTGACATTTATTCTAAGACATGAAGGGAGGATCCAGTCATACAAAAACTAGCTAAAGAGTTCAGCAGAGACAATAGTAAGGGTGAAAGTATGAGCAGAAGAATGCTGTGATGGGTGTGTGGCTGGGGTGGAAGGATTAATACGAGGGTAGCAGGGACCCTTGTGAAAGGATCATGCAATGTGAATGGCTTAAATATGGGTGGTGTGGTCTGACTTGCATTTTTAAAGATTTTTACTTTTAAGTAATTTATACATCAAATACAGAGCTCAAACAAGCAACCTCAAGATCAAGAGTTGCATGCTCCACTGACAGAGCCAGTCAGGTGCCCCAGTCTGACTTGCACTTGTAAAAGGCTACTCAACAAGAGTCGTGGGCCAGGTGAATTCTATCAGGCATTTATAGAAGAGTTACTACCTATTCTTCTCAAAGTGTTCTAAAAATAGAAATGGAAGGAAAACTTCCAAATTCATTCAATAATGCCAACATTACCTTGATTTCAAAACCAGACAAAGACCCCACTAAAAAGGAGAATTACAGGCCAATATCCCTGATGAATATGGATGCAAAAATTCTCAACAAGATCCTGACAAATTGAATTCAACAGTACACTGAAATAATTATTCATCATGATCAAGTAGGACTTATTCCTGGGCTACAGGGCTGGCTCAGTATTACAAATCAATCCACGTGATATACCACATTAATAAGAGAAAGGGTAAGAACCCAGACTTCAAGCTGTATTACAAAGCTGTAATCATCAAGACAGTATGGTACTGGCACAAAAACAGACACTCAGATCAATGGAACAGAATAGAGAACCCAGAAATGGACCCACAAATGTATGGCCAACTAATCTTTGACAAAACAGGAAAGACTATTCAATGGAATGAAGACAGTCTCTTCAGCTAGGAAAACTGGATAGCGACATGCAGATGTATGAACCTGGACCACTTTCTTACACCATACACAAAAATAAATTCAAAATGGATGAAAGACCTAAATGTAAGACAGGAAGAAAGAAAATCCTTAACGAGAAAGCAGACAAAAACTTCTTTGACCTTGGCCGCAGCAACTTCTTACTCAACACGTCTCCAGAAGTAAGGGAAACAAAAGCAAAAATGAACTACTGGGACCTCATCAAAATAAAAAGCTTCTGCACAGTGAAGGAGACAATCAGCAAAACTAAAAGGCAACCAACAGAATGGGAGAAGATATTTGCAAATGACATATCAGATAAAGGGTTAGTATCCAAAATCTATAAAGGACTTATCAAACTCAACACCCAACAAAACCCAAATAATCCAGTGAGGAAGTGGGCAAAAGACATGAATAGACACTTCTCCAAAGAAGACATCCAGATGGCCAACCGACACATGAAAAGCTGCTCAACATAACTCATCATCTGGGAAATACAAGTCAAAACCACAATGAGATACCACCTCACACCTTTCAGAATGGCTAACATTAACAACTCAAGCAACAACAGATGTCGGTGAGGATGCAGAGAAAGAGGATCTCTTTTGTACTGCTGGTGGAAATGCAAACTGGTACAGCCACTCTGGAAAAAAGTATGAAGTTTCCTCAAAAATTTAAAAATACAATTACCCTACGGCCCAGCAATTACATTACTAGGTATTTATCCAAGGGATACAGGTATGCTGTTTCAAAGGGGCACATGCACACCAATGTTTATAGCAGCACTATCAACAATAGCCAAATTATGGAAACAGCCCAAATGTCCATTGATGGATAAATGGATAAAGAAGATGTGGTATCTATATCTATATCTATATCTATATCTATATCTATATCTACAGATCTAGATACGTGTGTGTGTGTGTGTGTATATATATATATATATACACACACACACACACACATACACAATGGAGTATTACTCAGCAGTAAAAAATAATGAAATCTTGCCATTTGCAGCTACGTGGATGGAACTAGAGGGTATTATGCTAAGCAAAATGAGTCAGTCAGAGAAAGACAAATATCATATGACTTCACTCATATGAGGACTTTAAGATACAAAACAGATGAATATAAGGGAAGAGAAGCAAAAATAATATAAAAACAGGGATAGGGATAAAACATAAGAGATTCTTGAATATGGAGAACAAACAGAGGGTTACTGGAGGGGTTGTGGCCTAAATGGGTAAGGGGCATTAAGGAATCTACTCCTGAAATCATTGTTGCACTATATGCTAACTAATTTGGATGTAAATTAAAGAAATAAATTAAATGAAAAATTTTTTAAAAGGACAAGAACCATATGATCCTGTCAATAGATGCATAAAAGCATTTGACAAAATATAGCATCTATTTTTTATAAAAACTCTCCACAAAATAGGGATAGATGGAACATACTTCAACTTCATAAAGGCCATATATGAAAGATCCACAGCTAATATCATCCCAAATGAGGAAAAACTGAGGGACTTTTTCCCTACAGTCAGGAACAAGACAAGGAAGTCCACTGTCACCATTACTATTTAACATAGTACTGGAAGTCTTAGCCTCAGCAATCAGACAACAAAAAGAAATAAAGGGCATACAAATTGGCCAGGAAGAAGTAAAATTTTCTCTATTTGCAGATGGCATAATATTCTATGTTGGAAACCTGAAAGACTTCACACACACACACACACAAAAAGCCAGAACTGATACATGAATTCAGCAAAGTTGCAGGATGTAAAATCAATGTATAGAAATTGGTTGCATTTTTATACACCAACAAAGAAGCAGCAGAAAAAAAAAAATCAAGGAATTGATCCCATTTGCAATTGCAAATACAATTTATTCCTAGATACCTAGAAATAAACCTAACTAAAGAGGCCAAGTATCTGTAATCTGAAAACTATAGAGCACTTAATGAAAGAAACTGAAGAGGACACAAAGAAATGGAAAATCATTCCATGCTCAAGGATTGGAAGAACAAGCATTGTTAAAATGTCTCCACTACCTAAAGCAATGTACACATTTAATGCAATCCCTACCCAAATACCATCAGCATTTTTCAGAGCTAGAACAAAGAATCCTAAAATTTGTATGGAACCACAAAAGACCCCAAATAGCCAAAGCAACCTTGAAAAAGAAAACAAAACTGGAGGCATCATGATTCCAGATTTCAAGCTATGTTACAAAGCTGTAGTCATCAAGACAGTATGGCACTGGCACAAGAACAGACACATGGATCAATGGAACAGAATAGAAAACCCAGAAATGGACATGCACCTATATGGTCAACTAATCTTCAACAAAGCAGGAAAGAACGTCCAAAAGAAAAAGTCTCTTCAACAAATGGTGTTGGGAAAACTAGACAACAGCATGCAGAAGAATGAAACTGGACCACCTTCTTTCACCATACTCTAAAGTAAATTCAAAATGGATGAAAGACCTAAATGTGAGACAGGAAACCATCAAAGTCCTAGAGCAGAACACAGGCAGCAACGTCTTTGACCTCAGCCAGAGCAACTTCTTACTAGACACATCGCTGGAGGCAAGGGAAACAAAAGCAAAAATAAACTATAGGGACCTCATCAAGATAAAAAGCTTCTGCTCAGCAAAGGAAACAATCAATGAAACAAAAAGGCAGCCTATGGAAAAAGATATTTGCAAATGACATATCTGATAAAGGGTTAATGTCCAAAATCTATAAAGATTTATCAAACTCAATGCCCAAAAAACAAATAACCCAGTTAAGAAATGGGCAGAAGGGGTGAATAGACACATTTCCAAAGATGACACCCATTTGGCTAACAGACATATGAAAGGATGCTCAACATCACTCATCATCAGGGAAATACAAATCAAAACCATGATGAGATGCTACCTCACACCTCTCAGGATGGCTAAAATTAACAACACAAGAAACAACAGGGGTTGGCAAGGATGCAGAGTAAGTGAACCCTCTTGCACTGCCAGTGGGAATGCAAACTGGTGCAGCCACTCTGGAGAATAGTATGGAGATTCTTCAAAAAACTAAAAATAGGGGCACCTGGGTGGCTCAATTCGTTAAGCTTCTGACTCTTGATTTTGGCTCAGGTCATGATCTCACAATTTGTGAGATCAAGCTGTGCATCAGGCTCTGCACTGACAGTGTGGAGTCTACTTGGGACTCTCTCTCTCCCACTCTCTGCCCCTCCCCTGCTCACATGTGTGCATGCTCTCTCTCTCTCTCTCAAAATAAATAAACTTTAAAAATAAATAAATAAAAGAGCGTAATGAAAGAATAAATGTAAAGAGATGCTTACAGAAGGGACTGACAGGAGGGAAATGGACATGAACAACTAAAGTAATGACACAGAATTGGGAGGGGCCTCCAAAAATTCTGATTAAGACTATAGAAGTTATTATAAAGATATCATAGTGGAATTTTTAGAAATGTCTTTTAGTTTACAAATTTCAAAACTTGCTTTAAATATTCTGTTAGGGTCCTGCATGTGAATCCATATGGTTTGAAAAGCTGAGTAAATAATGGCGGACACTTTTAATCAAAACTTCATGGTCCACTTAGCTTTAATTCCCAAGAACTCCATTATTTGCAATATATAATATTATGCAATTTATAATATGTAATATAAAATGTAGTGAAAAATAGTCTCAGGGATCTTCTCATTCATTCAAGCAACTTGCCTCTCTCCAGTACAATGTAATTCTGTAATGTCAGAGGTATTAGAAAATATCCCAAACTGCCTCTTTGTTTTCCATAGAAGGCCAGTTAAGATGACTTCATAAGCCATGCAGTGAGTTCTCCAGCAGGTGGTGATAAAGAGACAGATGTAAATGGCAGTCCTGGCAACCTTATACCATTGAGGGAATGCAGAAATTTTTTTCTTAAAGATTTTCTGGAAATTTCACTTCGTAAGAAACATAATAAGCAGTACAACATAAAGGAATTTGGTCTAAAATACCTCAGATACAGACAGCAAGAAAAAAAAATCTAGTCCAGGAATGGTTAGGACCCCAAAGAGCCAATCAGCCACTTAAAAAGTCATTACTGAAAACGGTAAATAGCAGGATAAGAAAGTCTTGATTATATGGCTTTATATGACATTAGAGTGCTATTGTATGCATTTTTAATAGTTGGAGAATGTATGAGATTGACTTAAGGGGCAGTAAAGGGAAGGAAGGAAGGAAGGAAGGAAGGAAGGAAGGAAGGAAGGAAGGAAGGAAGGAAGGAAGATAGTCAATATGTCGCTGTTAGCGCCTAGGGGAACGAAGGTAGCAGGTTAAGGGAACAGGTTGAAGAAAGGTGGATACTATTACTAAAAATCCATCGCTTCTCGGCCTTTTGGCTAAGATCAAGTGTATTACTAAAAATCCAGATGAACAAGAAATGGAACCAGCACACCCACAGTAACTCAGGGCCAGTGAACAAGGTGGAAAAGGGAAGCTAAATGGAATTCACATCCATAACCTAAAAGCACAGTGTAGCTGTGATGGTTGGAGAGGACATGGTGGGGAGACTCTCAAAAAAACTGATAGGCAAGCACATTAAATATAATTGATTTCTCTGTTTAATTACAAGAAAGAGGATGCAGAAGAGAATAGGAGTGTGATGGAAATGTCTTACTGTGGGTAACTTGGACAATTCGAAATTAGAAGCAAACAATGATTGCTGTTATTATGTTTTTGTCTAAGAAAAACTGCATTCTGAGGAGATAGGATTAAATCCTTGTCAACAATACAGAAAACTGGTAACTATTGCCATTGTCGTGGCAGTAGTGCTTTTCTTCAGACCACCTCACCACGCTCACAAATCTCAGACGGTGCCTTCCAAGAGAGCTATAGGGGCTACCGTTGGCATACTGCACTAGTCAGCGATCATGTAATGCCTTCTGGACTGGCCTTTATTTCTGGGAGATTCTAGGCATGAGCAAGGGAAGCTGAATATAGTAAGAAACTGACCTCCTATGTCCTCACTTAACTCCAGCAGGTACACATGCTCACCTCTACTCCAAGGCTTGATCCCACCCACCTTGACAGATTAAGGTCTGAGCAGATATTAGTTCTGCAAGAGACACAATGCAAGGGAGATACCGAGTAATTTCTCCCTCCCTATTCTTAATTTGGAAGAGTCAACTGGGTTTAAATATCTTTACATTTTTAGCCCTCCCCATTTCCCATACACACTAGCATTTGTATATTCCTTTTTCTCATGGGTATATCTCTCCCCTGTGGTCTTTTCTTCCAAATCATTATGAACTGAAAAGGACTCTAGGCAAGAATATTCTTTGCCATTTCCCAGCTTTATGGGAAGTTCAGGCAGGTGCTTCAGCTTCTCTGGATCTTGGCCAATATCTCCATCTGTGAAGCTCACAATGGTTGAATTAGGTCGTCATTTCCTGACAGGTCGTTCACGAACCCCTGGCTGTTCAAGACTGCATTCCAGGGCACTCAGTTCAATACAAGTTGAAATGGTATTTGCTTTGATTTATATTTTTAAGTAGTAAATAAAAATCTTTAAAATGTCCTATTAATGGGACGCCTGGGAGGCTTAGTCAGTTGAGCATTCAATTCCTGATTTTGGCTCAAGTCATAATCTCACAGTTCATGAGATCAGGCCCCATGTGGAGCTCTGTGCTGAGGTTGTAGAGCCTGCTGGGGATTCTCTGTCACCGCCCCCCCCCCACCCCCTGCCCCCGCCTCTGTCTTCCCCAGTGCACACTCTCTTTCTCAAAATAAATAAACATTAAAAAAATCCTATTAAAACAAGAATATTCAAAAGCCTCCAACTACACAGCAGATGAATATGTGCTGTGCTTAGTGGGAGTCAGATGAGACTGGGAGTAGTTTATCACACCTGCACACAGAAAGCTTTGGCAGTTTTGACTGTTATTTAGAATTAAGTTGTTTTTGATTTTGGTCAGGATATTGACGTTTATGTAGTCAGGGTACTGAATATTTCCTTACCATAAGGATCTCTCATGTCGCCATTTTTTTTAAGTGTATTTATTTTGAGAGAGAGAGAGAGAGAGAGAGAGAGAGACAGAACACAAGTGGGGTAGGGGCAAAGAGAAAGGGACAGAGAGTTCCAAGCAGGCTCCACACTGTCAGCATAGACCCCAACTCGGGATTCAAACTCATAAACTGTGAGATCATGACCTGAGCCGAGATCAAGAGTGGGGCTTTTAACCAGCTGAGCCACCCAGGCACCCCTCATGTTGCCATTTTATAGCTACTCCACTTCCCTCTCATTCACTCCCCTTCATCTCTGGCAATACCAGCCTGTTCTCCATCTCAAGAATGTTCTATAAATTAAATCATACAGTATGTAACCATTTGGGATTCACTGTTTTCACTCAGGATAATTCTCTGGAGTTGCAACCAGACTGTTAGATGTATCAACAGTTCATTCCTTTTTATTGTTGAGTAATGTTCCATGGTATGAATGTCCACTTTGTTTAACCACTCACCTGTTGTTTTCACTTTGGGGCTATTACAAAGCTGCTGTGAACAGTTATGGTCAGATTTTTGAGTTAACATAAGTTTTCATTTCTCTGGTATAACCACCCAGGAGTGCAATTGCTGGGTCTATTGTAATTTCACGTGTAAGTTTTTAAGAAACTATCAAACTGTTTTCCAGAGTGGCTGTATCATTTTACGTTTGTACCAGCAATGCAGGAATGATCCAGTGTTCCACATCCTTGCCAGCATTTAGTGTTGTCACTATTTTTTGTTTCTAATTTTAGTTATTCTGACTGGTGTATGGTGATGTCTCATGGTGCCTATAATTTCCATTTCCCCAATGGCTTATTGATGTTGAACATCTTTCCATGTGTTTATTTGCCCTTTGTATAGGGCCTTCTCACCAAAAATAAATAAAGGTAACTATGTAAGGTGATGGGCAATAGGTGTATTAATTAACTTGACTGCAGTAATCATTTCACAATATGTAAATATACCAAATCATCACATTGTACTCTTTAAATATATCCAATTTTGTCAATTATACTTCAAAAAAAATGAGCAAACTAAAACTTACTCTTACCAGTACACCACTAAATTTAGAAACAGTTTTGTTTCTGCTTCCTTTTTGCTAATTTTGAGAGCAGAAAACATGATTTTTACTTCTTGTATTTTCCCACAGCAATTTCTACAGAGCTAGTCATAAAAAGTAGGCATACCTAACAAGTACACATGAATCAATTGATAGATTGTGAAAGCACTGAGGGAGTCATCAGAAATTATAAGTGATGGAAGAAGCTTGGATTTGAAAATCATAAAATGTTCTCTTTCTTTTTTACCATCAATATTCTGGTTTTAGCTTCAATATTTCAGACTTAAAGATCACTGAAGGAAAACATTCAACAGCGCTCTGAAGATGTGTTCAGGAGGTTATGCATAAGCTATTCTCTGTTCTTCACATAGATATTTTCATCTTTGAACCTAAATGGCCTGAGGCTGCACTATTTAATTTTTATTTGTTTTTTTAGTGATCTTTATTTACTCTAGAAGTTCATTCTTTTAAAAAAATTTTTTTTTAATGTTTACTTATTTTTGAGAGAGAGACAGACAGTGAGCAGGGGAGGGGCAGAGAGAGAGAGAGAGGGAGACACAGAATCCGAAGGAGGCTCCAGGCTCTGAGCTGTCAGCACAGAGCCTGATGTAGGGCTGAAACCCACAAACTGTGAGATCATGACCTGAGCCAAAGTTGGACGCTTAACTGACTGAGCCACCCAGGCGCCCCACTAGCAATTCATTCTTAAAGCTAGGCAGTTAATTCCTTAACCTGCTGTATTTTGTTCAAAAGATCTTGTAGCAAATAATATTTTTTCTTGAAGAATGGAGTCATGTCTTATCCAGTAACGGGCAGTTTGTACCATGTTCAAGTGTTTCCAGTTTCATCATCCTTCACGGTACTATTTTATTTTATTTTATTTTATTTTATTTTATTTTATTTTATTTTATATTTTTATATTTTTATATTTCAGTCTTGAAGACTTTATTGGATTCGCATCCTACTCCATTAACTCCCACCTCCCTTGGGCTCTTTCATGACACAAATGGGAGAAAAATGTGGATGGAGATAAAGGTAAGAATGAATGTGTGAAATTGATCCTTTTCCTTAACCAACAAGTTAGGCTCATTTACATGTAATGATACAACACATATATTTGCTCTGATTTTTGTAGTTTTTAAAAATATCTTTTCCTATACAGTAAGCTTTATTTTTTTATGTGGTCTTCATATATTTAGAAAGGCTTATATTTTTTTTATTCGCTGGTTGACTTTATATTTGTGATATTATGTAATTTTCTTGGTTACCAATTTTTTAACAGTTCCTGTTAGTTTCCTGCTAGGAAAACATTGATAAAATAGTCATGTTCAGACCTCTGTGACTAATATTTTGAACTTCAATGTATGGCTTTAATATATCCTTATTAAATTCCATCGTTGGATTTTCCCCATTTATCTAGCATTTTGAGATAATTTTATATTTTGATAAAAGCATGAACATTTGTGTTCTATGTTATTTCCGGAGATGTGTTTCACTATTATTTTGATACTGAGAAGCACTGTCACCCTTCTAGAACCAAGCACTATGTTTTACATCAAATAATTCCAGAAATGACCTGGTTTCCCTTAACAGCTTGTAGAAAACTTAAGGCCCAATATTTTGTTCATTTAATACAGGCAGACCCATCACAATGATATACACTTTTATTTTAGCTCCACTTTTTTATTCAGATCCATTTTAATTCATGCAATTTTATCATATTCTATTTATCATTGTAAGTCACCTATAATTCTTTCTGCAATAATGTTCTTCTTCCCAGCTTTTGAAAACCCCCAAATCTGATGCTCATAGAAATTAACTCAATGTTAATAAACACATGGAACTTCTTGAACAATACAGTTAAACACATCAAGCTTTTATTAAGATTTTCTTTGGTAAGGCGCCCGGGTGGCTCAGTCTGTTCAGTGTCTGACTTCGGCTCAGGTCATGATCTCACAACTCGTGAGTTTGAGCCCCGCATCGCATCGGGCTCTGTGCTGACAGCTCAGAGCCTGGAGCCTGTTTTGGATTCTGTGTCTCCCTCTCTCTCTGCTCCTCCCCCACTCACACTCTGTCTCTCTCTCAAAAATAAACATTAAACAACAACAAAAAGTTATCTCTATATTTTTAGTTCTCATTCATTCATTCAGTCATTCATTCCTGCACGTAAGTTCAGTTAATTTGAGGTTTTAGTTTTCCTGACATAATTATCACCAGTCTTTATATTTATCTGCCTCATAGGGACCTTGGCCATCTTTGGTATAAGCCCTTTTAATATTAGAGCTCAAGAGAGTTTGCTATGAACTACAGAAGTTTCATTCAATGCCTCACCCTTCCCTTTCTCAGTGAAGCCTGTGTGTGCATCGTTAGAATTTTCTTTCCATCCTATGGTCCAACCTCCCTCTTGTAGATATTCAGGCAACTGGGCCATTGCCATCAGTAAACTTTATGAAGTCTTATTTCTCCTATTTCCTATCCAGTTTTGTTTTTCTTAATACAAATCTGTGGGGCGCCTGGGTGGCTTGGTCAGTTAAGTGTCCGACTTCGGCTCAGGTCATGATCTCACAGTCCGTGGGTTCAAGCCCCGCGTCGGGCTCTGTGCTGATAGCTCAGAGCCTGGAGCCTGTTTCAGAGTCTGTGTCTCCCTCTCTCTCTGCCCCTCCTCTGTTCATGCTCTGTCTCTCTCTGTCTCAAAAATAAATAAACGTTAAAAAAAATTTTTTTTAAAAATACAAATCTGTGATAACACAATTTACATACAAGATATTTTACATGCAAAGGTAAGAAACAAGAAACAGTATTAATAGTGTCATCCAATATACAAAAATGTGGGTCATATTTATTTTGCCAATTATATTTGAATACATTGGTTCCATTGTAACATGTTTTCCTTAATAATTTCAAAGCTTAATTGGGAAAAAAATCTTAGATAAAAAAATCTTGTTAGTTAGAATTAAAGAAGAAGTATCTTTATTTTTTAAAAGGGTATTGTTAAATTTCTACATTGCTATAGACTCACTGCAGAGATTATAATAGCTATATAATCTGAAGTGTTTTGTTATTGCCAATGCACTTTCATGCAAAATAAATTCTCTATAAATATTCTCAGAAATATTCCAAATGGCTTTTCTACTTCTTTGCTTCTACTTACTTTTTGTTTAACTTTAGCCTGAGGGCCTAATAGATAATCATAGCCAAAGTGAAAGTTAAAAATTAACTCTGAACTAGTTTGTCACCTGCCTCTACCAAGGGATTTGCAAAGTTACAACTTGTTCAGCTCCTGGGAGCTGAGTTAATTATGGCAAATCACACTAATTTAATTATTCACTAGGTCTTGAGGAAAAACAATCTATTACGTTGTAGAATGCATTGTGGATTTGCCTTAAGACTCCCAGCTTGTCGTTCCCTGTGTCAGGAAATGCCTATTTAGACATTTAGTTTAAGTGAGAACAGTATGGTGAAGCTGAAGATTTGATGTTCTCTAGGCCCCCCGGGGCTTTTAATTCAATTCCCATTTGTTGCACACTTGCTATGAGCAAATCCTACGTGTTACACCCTGTGTCCTCAGAGGTTACAGATAAAAACCTGATGTAAGAAACGTACATATAGAATTATAGTACAAGCAAACAAAAAAATATATATAACTGGAAAATAAGGAAGAAAATGAGATGGACTCTGACAGGCTTAAATAAAGCTTCATAGAGGCAGAGAAGGAAGATTAAAGCCGAGATTTAAAGGGGCAAAAGTTATACACGCAAAGATGGGAATGCAACAAAGGGCACTTGAAATAGGCGACAGGGTGACTAAGACACAGAGGGAAGAATGTGCGTAGCCCTTTCAGAGAGCACACAAGTTAAGCTAAGGTAGCAGGTGAAGTCTTGAGCTGCGTGGCAACCCTGGGTTCTCTTAACACAGCGCTCGATGCGTTTTTTGTTTAGCTGCTCGTTCAGTTGCTTGAATCATGGAGCACAGCAATCATTCAGGAAAACTTGCCAGGCACTGGGCAGCTCTGAGCTTGCCTCTGTTCAGGAGCTAGTCTGTAGTGAGAAGACACTGCTCTACATTTCTTGCTTCAGGATGGGAATAGAGACAGCGATCCGACCTGTAAGGACCTGCGCATACACGCATGAGCGCGCGACACACACACACACACACACACACACACACACACACACACGCACGCACTTTTGTGAGGTCTTCCAGCCTAGGGGCAAGTCTGTCTGGGTTAAAATCCTAGCTCTGCCCCTTACTTGTTGTGCAAACTTGGGCAATCTATTTCACCCTTCCTAAGGCTTACTTCCTCCTTGAGAAAGGACCATGATAACATAACACCTACTTTGCAGGAATGATGTGAGGATTAAATGTGAATTAATGCACATACATTAACCAGGATTGCATTATACAGCACCTTTGTGCAATTTGGAAAATTTTAACCCTCTCTCCAGACCTCTCCACAACCTTTTGCCAGGGCACTCAGATCAATGAGTGGAGATGAAGACATTTTCAGTCCCTTGCTGCCTTCATACAAGCAGCCCTCTGCAAGGTGCAACCTGCACAACTGTACACAGAAATCCTGGAGAAAGGACTTAGCATAATGCTTTGCTATACCAAGATTTCAGTAAACATGGGACATCATTATAATTATTAGGCGGCAAACCACTGCAAAACACAGTGTTGAGGCTCCGTTGGAGACTACCTGGTTAAGCCGGTTATGAAAAGAGACTGCTGTATTCACAATCCACCTCTAAGTCTTAGGAAAGCGTTCAAAATACAGAATTGGAAAGCGTAGCAATAGGCCTCCATTCCTGTGTGACTCTCCTCCCACTAGATGGTGCTGTCTTTCAATGCAGGCTCAGCTTCCGCTTGTTTTGGTAGAACTGATCTCCGTTTAGAGATGGCCTTTATTTACCAGTAACTCAATCGATAGCCAGGTGGTGTTTGTCCCCCACAGGCTTCCTTCAGCTCTTGGTGGAGGAGGAGGTGTTACTTCTGTCTCAGAGCATCCGTGTTCCACAATGTACTTAAACACTGCTCCAAGGAAATGACTCTCCCTAAATGGTAGAAAGGTTCAGGAGAGCTGTGAGCAGCTATGAACTTCCTGACTCTTTGAATTCACAACCAGAATGGCATCAATAAGTAATTTACCACATAACAGCCTCACTTTACCGTTTGACCACCCCTGCTTGTGATAGTGAGAGCAGAGGCAGGACTTGATCATCCAACTGTGTGGTTATAAAAAGTTATTCTCCAGACATGTGAGCTGCAAGCCAGGGGAGGAGGATTCTGCCCAACTTGAGTCCCAAGGCTGTATTTTCGTTATTTCTATCTTCCTCTTATTTTCATTTTTCTCATTCTAAGGAATTTGTGAACTTCACTACCCAACACATAGGTTTCTGAGAAGTCCTTCAGTTGAAGTGTTTATATCACATTATGAGGATAACCTGCTACTTAAGGGGACAGGGCACTGCTGTTCCTCCACACCCATTCGTGAACAGCACACCTCCTACTAAATTTGGAACAAAATCTACATCTCAGTTTTAATGGTAAAATATCTGCAAAACGAGAAGAGGGAAGAGAAATCATTGAATCAGATCGTGACTTTTTGCTGCCTAAAATGCTCCCGTGGCTGCTTCTTGACTCTCGCAATGGTTCTCAGACTTGGGACACTTGGACAAACTCATTCCACAGCATTTGAAGGCATGGCTTTTCAGAAGGGAGGATATGTGAGATGAAAGGTGGGCTGTATTACAGTATCCAAAGGAGGCCATGTTCAAACGTTCAGTCTATACACACAGCTTTGGAGATTCTGGTGAATAATACCACACACCCCAGTTAAAGGCAGGGAGTAAGTCCTTTGTTAACTCCACTGCCCTAGAGGAAGAAATAAAATAAAACCATAAATTACCGGGGAGCCAGGGTGGCTCAGCTGGTTAAGCAGCTGGATCTGGATTTCAGCTCCATTCATGATCTCACAGTTCATGAGATCTGACAGCACGGAGCCTGCTTGGGGCTCTCTCTGTGTCTCAAAATAAATAAACTTTTAAAAAGTTTTTTTAATTAAAAAAAAACACAACATAATTTACCTAGTGTTCTCCATAGTCTGACTCCTGCCAAAAATCTCCAGCTCATTTACTGCTGGCTCCTCAGTGCATTCTATGACCAACTAAGGGAAGTGTTCATCCTTCCTCCCACTATGCCATTTTCCTTCAGAGTTTTGTGCATTTTCTCTGCCTGGGATGCCTGTCTTTTTTTAGATTACCCAAAAAGCAAACAAACAAACAAACAAACAAAAATCCTTCTCATCCTCAGCTCCAGCCTTTATTTTCTCTGTGGCATTTTCTTTCTCCCCTCCTGAAAACTAAATATCACCTTCTTTTGGCCATCTCTTCATCTCCTCCATCAATTGAGAGTAAGAACTGCCTTGTTGGATATGATCACTGTACCTGGCACATAGCTAATAAATCCATGCCTAGAGAATAAATGAATGCAGTACTATTCAAAGGAAACACATTGCATTTGGGTTGCTCGGTAACGGTAGTGTAGGATGGTGAAATAAACCAGTGCAAATCTTATTTAAGGGTTAACTTATTAGCCTGTTTTAAAATCTAAGTCAGATAGAAGGTGAAGGACTGGCCAACGTCACACACAGAAGTATCTTAGCAGAATCCGAAACCTTAAACGTAAGGAACGTTCAAGCTATAGAACGTAAAATGATAGTGTTATAGATTCTTAAATGGGAAACAGCTTGTCTAATTCCAGACCTCATTTTAATATTCCAGCTGACACAGGGAAGATCCAGAGAGGTAAGAGACTGACTCATTTCAAAATGTCTTAGCCCTAACAACAACAAAAAAAGTCTTAGCCCTTTCAGCTCTCAGGCCATGGGGGGAGCTATCACGGGGAGTGGACTCTGAGGAGACGCTGGAGGTGAGACGGCGTTGAATTGCAGCGAAATTCCAAACGGTTCCAGAAGTCCTCACCTGCAGTGTTCATCATGCTTGGGTCCTGCCCTCCACCTCACCCACTTGCTCATCCTGTGTTGGGTGATTTTCTAAGGAATTGGTAGAATTGTAAATTTCTACTTAAATGTCTATTTATGACATGGTTTTATTCTCAAGCAGTTGCTAGTATAAACTTTCAAAGAACTGGTTTTTATAAATCCACGTCTCTAATTCATAATATAAGTCTAACAAAATGAGCTGAGAGGGATTTTTCAGAGAGAAAAAGTATAGGAAAAGGAAGTCACATTCCCAGATTTAGGGAGCTATGTATGCCTCCTACAATCCCCCAAACATAAGAACACTGTCTCTCTTCCTCATACTGAGAAGCAAGGCAGAGGGGAAGAGAGATGGGAAATCACAGAAAGGAAGCCTAGATGGTTACAGAGATGATTTTGGAATAGAAAACAAACCTAAAGGTTGCTAAGTCCAATGGTCAATTTTTAGTTCTTATCTTACTTGACCTAGCAGCAGAATTTGATACAGTTGGTCAGTCACTCCCTCCTGCTGCAAATATTTTTCTTCCCTTGGCTTGCATTCTACCTTGAAGCTTCGGTTAACCCCAGGACTCATCCCTTGAATGTATTTATTTTTATATCTACTGGTATTCATTTGGTGAGCTCATCTAGCCTCATGGCTTTAAATATCACTAATTTATTTCTGCAGCTCAGTCTTCCCTCCCCCCCCCCATCCCCCTCCCCCACATACATGGACGCATACTTACCTGCCTACTTAACTTTTCCTCTTGGACTTTAATAGGTATTTCAAGTTTTACATGATCCAAACTGAGCTCCTATTCCTCCTTTTTAAACCTGCCCCTTCTGGAACCTTTTCCATCTTAGTTAATGGTAACTCTATATCCTTCCAGCTGCTTAGGTTCCATCCTGGTCTCCTCTCTCACAAACCCAACATCCAATTCAAGCCAATACTCAAACAGATAAAAATCCTACATGTTAACCCTACAGATAACAGATAACCTACATGTTAGAGGATAATATGTTTTATCTAGTCCTATATCTTGAACAGCATGTCTGGAAGAACATAACACTGCTCAGAAAGTACTTGTTGAATAAGGGAATCAATGATTTCGAGACTAAGAATATGAGTACGTGTTTTTAAAAAAGATATTTCCTTAAAATCAAGAGTTCAATATGTAAGAGCACAAAGTTAAGAATTGGGAAGGAAAGAAATAGATCTTTGTTTGACAATGAATTTCTTATTTTAGATCATCCATAAATATGGTTCCATAAATATGGTGACCTGTTAAAATCACCTGCACAGTCTTTCTTTCCCCATGTTCAGGAATTACATCAGAGTATCTGGGGGAAGGGCACAGCCATGGGTATTTTCTAAAGCTCTGCAAGTGATTCCAGTGGGAGCCAAGCCTGAGAACCACTGCTGTATGGGAATCATTCTTAAAGTTAGTGTTTACATACTAATTATTTGTTCTAAATGTTTCATACTGGAATCGCACTCTTTTTTCTTCCCTAACAAGCTAATCTATTATTTTTCATAAGGTTTTCAATCACTCAGCATGCTAGCACTGTGTACAAAAAATAAAGAATGCAAGAAAATTAGCCTAAAATTATCAGGACAAATATAAGTATTCTGAAAGGCAGCTAAAATAAAAATACAAGAGGGTTAGCTTTCTATGTGCCAGAAATAACCCTTTCAAATACAATGAGGAAAAACAAATCTATTCACAAAGAAATAAAAATTACAAAATACTAAGGGATATTTAAGAAATAATCAAGACTTAAAAAAAAAACTATAGTGCTTTATACAAGTTTAAAAGAAATATTTTGAATCAATTGAAACATACCGTATTCCTGCATGGGGAGATTAAATATTTTAAACTTGTCAATTCTTCCCCAAAGAATCTAATCTTAGTGTATGCCCAGTCACAATCCCATCTGGACTAGATGATTTAAAAAGTCACCTGGGGCAACTGGGTGGCTCAGCTGGTTAAGCATCTGACTCTTGATTTTGGCTCAGGTCGTGAGATTGAGCCCCCATTGGGCTTGGTGTGGAGCGTAGAGCCTGCTTGGGATTCTCTCACCCTCGATCCCACTGCCCCTCCCCTGTTCACACTTTCTCTCTCACTCAAACAAACAAACAGACAAACAAATTCACCTAAAGGATATTAAAAAGAAAAATGAAGAGTGATGATTTAGCCTCCCAAATATCACACCATTCTGTGCAGCTGTGATGATCCAAATAGTGTGGTCCCAGTGAAGGAATAAATGGGTATAGGAATGGGTTAGCATTTCCTTGTGTTTTTCAATTGCTGGGCTATAATTATCTCAACAAAGAACTCAAATAATCTATTGTACTTGAATTGTGTACCAAGTCCCTCTCTTAGAGATGCATTTTTTAAAATTAAATTTAGTGAAAAATAAACTGTTCAATCTTGTTAAGTGGTTAAAGACACAATTTTGTTTTGAAACAGGAAGGGAAACTCCTCCTTATTCCCTAAATCCTAATTTAGGAAGCACTGCAATTAAGTCCCCAGACTGATCCATCACTTACGGGGATTCATATGTGACATAATTGTTACCAACTATTGTCATGGTTATTTTCTTCACAAAGCTTACTACAATTTATTTTCTCACTTACTTAATATTTACTTCAACAACATAAAAATAAATTCCTTAAGGAGAAGGACCTGGTAAGTCATTAGTGGCCTGGAGAATGGTATATGCTCAATAAAATATTTGCCAAATACAGCCTTAGTGAGAATCTCATATTCATCTACTTCTCCTACCATTTCTGACTTTGTAAGATGCTCCATAGCCTGTGAGTCGGTTCACTACTATATGTCACCCAAAGTCCCCTTGAAAGTATCTGCTTACACTGGAACTGAATGGTCCAGGATGGGAAATTACCCAAACATTCCACGCTGCATAGGAACATGTTAACAAACCTCAAAACTCAATTTGATTTTAATATTAAAAAAAACTTTTTAATGTTTATTTATTTTTGAGACAGAGAGGGATAAAGAGAGAGAGCAGAGGAGGGACAGAGAGAAAGAGAGGGAGACACAGAACCTGAAGCAGGCTCCAGGCTCTGAGATGTCAGCACAGAACCCAACACGGGGCTTGAACTCACAAACCATGAGATCACGACCTGAGCCCAAGTTGGATGCCTAACCGACTGAGCCACACAGGCGTCCCTGATTTTAATATTTTTGATACTACAGCACCTGTGAAAAAATGTGAAAAATTGCCTTATTTGTATGGTAATTATATATTAGATCCTTAAATCAAGCCACAACTAAGCCAAATATTTAGTAGAAGTACCATTTCGGAAAATCCAGAGTATTCTGCCCCATTACTTACACTGTTCTATTAGAGATAAATTTAAACCTAGCAGAATAATCACATTTTTCTAGTTTCCTCAAAGAATCATTAAGCTTAATTTTTATATTGAAATTAAATTATTTGAACATACACAAAACAGTGGGTCAAATTTGAAATATAAAAAATAAGACTCTACATGCAAAAGGGGAGGAACAGGGTCTTTTAATAGTAGATAGGATAGATTTACGTTGAGAATGTTGAGTTTAACATGGTAAGTTTTGTTCACCAAATTCATATAACTTTTATATAACAGTTAATGCTAAAATATTCTTGTTCATAACCAAATATTAATTGATGGAATGTCATGAATTAGTAGCTTCAAAAAAATTGAAATATAACAGGTGCACATGAAAAACACCAATCTTTTCAGAAAGAACAGAATACTGAATGTTCAGTAATTCGAATTTTACTTTGCTTGCCAATATAAAGTTCTATTGTACAGTCTTGATTATGACTACGTTTAGTGAATATTAAATAAGGTACTAAGAATAGTGGAAGTCTCGCCTTAGCACTATCAATTTGGGATATGTAAGAGATCAATATTACAAAAGACAAGAAGAAAAAAAAGGCTCTCAAAGTACTTTGATGATCTGTGAATGTAAAACCAGTGTCTCTTTTTATTTTTTTTTAATTTTATCTCTATTTTATTTTATTTGTATTCATTTTTGAGAAAGAGACAGAGAGGGAGAAAGAGAGTGAGAGAGCAGGAGAGGGACAGAGAGAGAAGGAGACAGAACCTCAAGCCTGATGCAGGGCTCAAACTCAGGAATCTGAGCTGAGATCGTGACCTGAGCTGAAATCAAGAGTCAGACGCTTCCAGACTGAGCCACCCAGGTGGCCCCCATTTTCTCTTTTTAAAACTCAAATGTGTGTATGTCTTTGTTCTCCAGTCTTCTCCTCCAAACCTACTTATGTCTTATCTCTCTTGCCAAATTCTGGCTTCTTTTCTACTTATTTGCTCTCTAAACAATGATAAACTTCTTAAGGACCAGAATTGCGTGTCCTACCTGTCTTGGCATGCATGTCCTGAAGTGGTCTAGTACCACATTCTTCATATACTAAAATGTGTGTGTGCATGTATAGAACAGGAAGTCAAGTGGGATGGTTTTTTTAATGTCCATTTTAGGTCCCAGAAATAGAATATAATTAACCCTTGAACAACATAGGGATTAAGGATGGCAACCCCCACGCAGTTGAAAATCCATGTGTGACTTTTGACTCCGTGAAAACTTAACTACTAATAGGCTATTGTTAACTAGAAGCCTTACCAATAACATAAACAGTTAACACACATTTTTTATATGTGTTTTCTATTTTATTCTTACAATAAAGTAAGCTAGAGGAAGGAAGATATTATTAAGAAAATCGTAAGAGAAAATAACATTTATAGTACCGTATCAAAAAAATCCACGTATAAGTGGATTCATGCAGTTCAAACCTTCAAGGGTCAACTGAACTATAATAGTAAGTACTCTATCTGTAGAGTGATTACTATTTTTTCAAAGAACTTCCATAATTATTCTCTCATTTTACTCTCATATCAATGATGTGAAATATCAAGGGCAGAATTATTATGTAGGTGGAAACCAGGACATAAGTATTTAAGTGGTTTGCCTTAATTCACAAAAACATGGACACATCCGAAATCAAAATGCAAATTCCCTGCCTTCTTTTAATCCAGGATTCTGTCTCTTAGATGCTCTTGACCTGTCTTTCATGGAAAGAAACCAACCTACTTTCTTGAAATTCATTATGACTCAGTTTTAATTGAATTAACCTTTAGTTAAATTACATAAGAAATAACTGCTAAACCATGTGAAGAAGTCAGTGTGTTTAGCAAAAATGTAGCTTGTGTTTCATGTGTGCTTTCTACATGACAAGCCCTTTACCAGACACTGGTGACAAAGTGGTAAATGTAACAAAGTGCCAGTAAGAACTCTCCCCACTTTTTGTGCACCATGGGGTTAGTGGGCTACGTATAGTGGTACCTTACTAAACACCACTTGCTTGTCACTCACCTTTGTGCTGCTGTGTGGAAACAAAATGGCAGGAGTGATGTCAACAATGCCCGTTCTTCAGAGGCCTGTGACATCAGCACCTGGTAGAATGTGGTGCTGATACATTGGACTCAAAGTTTCAGTTTGATTTTCAGTCTGAAAAAACAAACAAACAAACAAACCCCAAAAAACAGTAGGAAGCACAACAAAAGCAAACAACAAATTATCAATTATCAAAGTCCCTGGAAGAACACTTGAAATAAAGGATTTCCTTTTTTCACATTTTTCTGCTGTTTTATACACAACTGAAAAATAAAATGGGCATTTCTTAAATCACAACCTCTCATGACCAAAATAATGAACAAGTGCAGAAAAGGAAGAAGGAGGAGGAGAAAATTGGAAATACTGTATTTCTTTTTTTATTTTTTACATTAGTTATGATATTGTGGGGGTTTTGACATATATTAGAAAGTACTGTATTTCAAAGTGAAACCAAGTGAGATATACATAGATATTGCTTACTAAACTGCAAAATAATGGGACCAAGCAAACCGGGATTTTCCAAGGAGTTTGGACAACACCATTTTGCCCAGAAGGCAAAGATAAAGCTGCAGTTGTGATAAGGCTTTTATAAAGAATGGGCTGGATCAGAAAGGAATCTGATAAATGGCTTTGTACAGGTTGGATGTGATTGTTTGGCTAATCTTAGCAAGATCTGTATTTTTAACTCACAGTCAGAGGCCTGCAAGCCCCCACGTTTGCAGGAACACAGAGTACCTGTGAGTAGTAGCAGCCGGCACCCTAAACATGACGGCCAGGATGCCACATTGCTTTCTGGAAGTTAACATACCATGCTACCCAAATCCTTTGTTCCCAAAATAAAAATGAGTGCTTCCAGGGACAGAACTTCTAACACTGCGCTTCAACCATTTCAACCTAAGACTCTTCATATCAGTTGCTGTAATTATCACTGTGAAACAGAACATGCATTTCTTGCCATATATAGATATAAGGGACATGTATTTGGATGTCAGCATCATTACAGGTGCCTTCCTCAGGACAATAGTAGTAGAATTCAACAGTCCTTCACTGCTTGATCACACACCTTGCTTGAAACACCCTTTCCAGGCAGCCTAGAAGTCCATTGTTCAAAAATCGGATTCCCGTTGTTTCCATTTTGAGAAAATCAACAAGAAAAGCCAACTTCCCAAACAGGCAAATGTTGGAAATGGTTATGAGCATTATGAACAGAGCATTCTGTTAAATATTTGAATTTACTCAAAGCATGCTTTAGTGTGTGTGTAGAGATGATGATGAACTATTTCAGGAATAGACCTCTTAAAAATGGTGGGTGTCTGGGGAGGCTGGGTGGCTCAGCTGGGTTGAGAGCCCGGCTTTGGCTCAGGTCATGATCTGGCACTTTGTGAGTTCAAGCCCCACATTGGCAGGCTGCTCTCAGAATGGGGCCCACTTTGGATCCTCTGTCCCTCTCTCTCTGCTGTTCCCCTGTTTGCTCTTTCTCAAAAATGAAATAAACATTAAAAAAAAAAAATGGTGGGTGTCTGGGACGCCTGGGTGGCTCAGTAGGTTAAGCAGCCGTCTCTTGGTTTTGGCTCAGGTCATGGTCTCACAGTCGTGGGATTGAGCCCCATGCTGGGTTTGCGCTCCGTATTGGCTTCCAGCTGACAGTGAAGATCATGCTTGGGACTCTCTCTCTCTCTCTCTCTCTCTCTCTCCCCCTATCTCTACCCCTCCCTTGCTCACACTCTGTCATAAAATAAATAAATAAACATTTTAAAAAAGTGGTGGGTGTCATGGTCATTTGTATTATCATTATAATGGTTATTATTACTATTACCACTTCTACATTACAGATGAAGATATTGGATCTCAGAAAATTAAACAGCAAATCTAAAGTAACAGAGCCAATAAGTGGTAAGGCAAGATTTGCTCATAGGCCTACATCATCAGTAACATATTTTCATTTATTTGCCACATAGTCCCTCTTTTTTTGTCCTTTCTGTTTTTTAAGCATTATTTTAAATATTGTGTGATCTAAGGAGGTCTATAATAACTATTATATGGAAGGATAAAACAGGCATAAATTGGTTGGTATAAGATCAGAAATGTCCCTGAAATGTGCCAAACCACATTTTTAAATGTTTGGCATAGATTTCACCCACAAATTGCGTTATACTCTAAACCTTCATATGAATTTTTAATATTGTAAGTTAAAAAAAAGTACTGTATAAAAATTAAAGTTTCACAGTGCTGTTTGTTTTTTGTAACGATGTTTTATTGCAAAGTTCCAAATTAAATTAATAATTATACAACATGCACAATGTTCTAACCTTCAACCTTGACTATTTCAAGTTACAGTTAATAGTGGTATAAATACATAATATTTCTCAGGGTTTGCTCCCAGGGTGACTGAAGTACAGCCTCTATTATCACAAAAAGCTAGGACCTCTGATTTCACATTTATGATATTCCAAGTTTTTAAATAAAACTGGGAAATTCACTACAATTGATATGTTTATTCATTAACACCAAGTCCCAAAAAATGGATCAGAGAAATAGGAGAAAAATAAAAGCATATAGTGCTCCTCGAAGCCTGGGAGTACATAGTTCAAGAAAAAGGGAGAGACCAATGACAGGAAATCCAAGAGGGTCTGAAAAGCAATAAACGCGGTGTCTTTAGACACTAGGAGGTCACTGAAGCCCTTAAGAAGAGTTGTTTTAGTAGAGTGGTGGGGACAGAAGCCAGATGGCTTTGTGAATGCTGACAGTGGCCTGAGTTAATCCAAGGATAGCCATGTCAAAACAAACTTAAGGGAGATTATTTTCATCAGAAAATCAGCAAGACATTCAACTTTAATGGATTTTTTAAAATAGAAAATGAACAACCCTCCCTGGTTAAAATCCTGATTTTCTTCTTGCTTTACATCTCCTGCTTACTTTTTTTTTAAAGACTATCTATGTTTTACAACTTGACCTAAACATATCTGATTACATTAGATGTTGCTGAATGTTGTATCCCCATCTGAGTATCAGACCGGCAGGTATTAAATGCAAATCAAATGAAAGACAGTAAATTCATATACTAAGACGGTTGTATTTAGTGAGATTTGACATGGGTCTAACAGATGAAGAATGAGAAACTGTGTGTTAAAATTGATTACAAGTGGATATGGATCTACAGACACACAGACTCATAGTTTTGTCTCTTGAACAACTAATTTTAAAAGACGAAAAATTCTATTGAAGTGATTTTACTTGGTTCCCTTAGCAGGAACTCTCATCGCAGCTGGGTTGGCAGATCATTTGTTTTCATGAGCAATCTTTGAACCAATCAGGATACAGATAATCTTATTATACCTCTGTGGGTTTATGTTTCTTTTGATGGGAGTCTAGAGAAGTCATGGGTAATACTTTATTGTGTGCCAGGAACCGCTTATGTTTCAGTTGCACAAGGTCAGATCTTAATTTAACCACCAACTGGGTACTTAATTTTAGACACACAGAGGAACACATTGGCTCCAAGGCACTTCCTCTGGTTTAGGAAGGCAAGGCCCTGGATAAGAATGACAAGACGATCATTCCAAAAGGTGAGATTATGAAATATTTGATCTGTACCTCACCAGCTAGCTTATTAAGTAGTTTAGTATTGGGAATATTTTAAACAGATGGAAATACATATTGTGGTAGTTTCTCATTATTTTTTTTCCAGTTGATCACCAGTGGGTTTGCCTTCCTGAGGCCTTTTTAAAAATCACAGAATATAGGCAGGGTTGTTTTTGCTTCTTTATAGAATATTAACTCTGTGGCATGGTCATGAAGCATAATAATATGATGAGAAAAACAGACCAAGAATGAATATGCTTGTAGGGAGTGTCAATATACACACTATGGAAGCCCAGAAGGGTCTTAGGTGGCCTGGTTTCTGAGTAAAAAATTAAATTATTTTTGTGAATAATTATAATAAATTTCTATTGAGGCTCTTTCATCACTTATAGCAAAAGATGGATGCTTTATATTCAGATAGAAAAATTCCTTTAAGTTCATTTAAATCAGATGATAAAAGGAACTCTAGAATTGGAAATTTGCTTCTGTAAAAGAAATCATAGAATCTTGAAGCTGGAAAGTCTTTAGAACTTACCTGAGACCATCACCCATCTGGCTCTTAAATAAACACATAACTTCTAAGGAAGCTTCTAAATCTAAAATGAAATGATTTCTATGAAATAGTAGTGATATAGACGAGGAAGTCCTAACACTGCCTTGTGCTGGGAACATTATATTATTGTCATAAATTATCATAATTTTACACTTCTGTTGTCTCTATGGGAATAGCTTGTTTTCAAATGAAAATTTACCTAAAATATTTATATTTCTACTAGAGTTGTTTGATAGGTTTGCTGATTGTTTGCTTAAACTCTCTTAGAAAACTTACGAATATTTGGAACACAAAATGATACCTCCTTTTCATTAATTCTATTATAGTAGATGGATCATCAGTTACAGTATGTGTGGCCTCTAATGCCAAACTCTAATCCAGTTACAGTTGTGTGGTCTCTAATGACAAACAGCTGGGTTTATATCCACATCTCCACCACTCACTATTATGTGCAGGTTTGGGCAAATTGCCTAACGACTCTGTGCCTCAGTTTCCTTATCTGTAAAATAGGGGAAAGTGTATCATAGAAATTAAACATCATAATCAACTAAAGTACTTAGTGTAATGCGTGTCACAGGTAAATATTCAATACATGTTACTTATAATAGCTATCAAATTCAACAAAACAAATATTTATTGAGGATGTGCTGCGGGTTTAACTCTCTGCCAAACTTTGGAAGGGGAGGGAGTGATTTGTGTTGTTTCTGGAGAAGTCTAGAATGCATTGTTTAAAAGCAGCAAACTCCCTGAGGGCATGGATCCTACTGTCTTGTGTCTCGCACTATGCCTGGAACATAGCAGACACTGAACACATATTTTTGAATGAATGAATAGGATGGTCTGAAAATCCTTAGGGAAAAAAAAAATAATAATCACTGAGAACTGGTGGGCCAGTGTTTCTCCTTTGTCTTTCTGATTTAGTAGAGAAGGCAAATGTATACAGAATGCATCTGTATTTCAACAAAGTATTTGACAGTATTTCTTGATGATGGTCTTGTTATCAAAAAGGAGACGTTAATACTAGATGGTGATGTATTTCGGAGGATTTGTAACTGGATAAACAGCTTTTCTTGAAGGGTGCTAAATAATAGATCAGTGTCAACCTGAAGTCCTCCCTGTCCTGTGCCAATTTCTGTTCAACGTGTCATTATTAATAGTGCAGATGGACATATAGAAGGCATGCAAACAGATGTACAAATAGAACAATACTTGCAGGGATAGAAATGCATTAGATCTTAGCAGACTGGAATAAAAGTCAAATCATTGAAAAAAAGAAAAAAAAGAAAGAAAGAAAGAAATGTAATAGCGTTAAATACAGAGTCCTGCACAGAATTTCCCAGCAATGATGTGAGAAAAAAACATGAGATGTAAGATTTGGGCCAATAGGGGTCCAAATCAACTGTCTAACATGATAGCCTCCAAATTAATCTGGGCTTAGGTTAAATTAACCAATCTATAGTGTCTAGGAAAAAGGAGATGGTCATCCCTGCTTAATATTGTGTTGTTGATCTGACTACAGCTATTGTGCTGCCATCAGAGCCCATGGTCCAGAGCCACTTTTAGAAGGAAATGGAGAAATGAGTGTGTTTACAAGCAATCAAGATGGCGGAGGGAGGTGAACCCACGGCACAGGAAGAAAAGTTGTTCAGCCTCGGGAGGAGAAGGCTCACTGGAGACTTAACAGCCTTCCTGGGGAATGATTTAAGGGCTCTCGTGTAGCAGAGGAACAACAGTTTATCAGTGTGACTCCGGGGAATAGAACTAAGATCATAGAACAATGATTTGAAGAGATGGATTCAACTTAAATGTTTTTTTCCTAACTGTTAAAGCTGACCGAAGGGCTCTGTGGGGATATAGTAAGCTTCCTGCCACTTTGGTGTTGAGGGCTGAGACTAGACGATTACTTGTTCGCCATGTTGTAAATGGAATTTACAGGTAGAGCTATCTAATGGTCAACTCTGAAGTCTGGTGATTCTAGAGAAAAGGAAGAAGAAGGAAATAATGAATATGTCAGAGTGTCTGTTCAAGGGTGAGGAATTGAGCTAAAATTGCCAAACAACCCCTAGAATTCTCATTCCTCATTCCAGAGGAGTTCAACCACAGAATGATAACAGGTAATGTTTGTTGACTACTCACATCAGACATAGTTAATGCAGTGGCTAATCCAGAGGGCAAGTTTTGAACAAAGTTTCAATTGCTACACCCAACTGTCTCCCCCAGAAAGATATCAACGGCTTGTATATGATGTCAAAATAAACTATGAAGAAACGCAATGACTCATTATTGTTTGAGCTTTGAATGGGAAACGATTTGACTTGAGCCCCAGGCAGAACTTCTGTCATGTCAAATGAACCTGTATATACAGTAGTATACACATATATAGTATATACACATATAGAGTAGTATACATATACATGTATAGTACATAATAATACTTTTATTAAGGTCTAGAGACATTTCATTTTTATTGTTATTGTAGTTAATTAATATAGTCAAAACATTTTTTACTTATCCTAAACTCACTTGTGTAAACTAAATGTAGCTATTTTATTGTAACCGACCTTATTTTCTTCAAAAGCTGCCACTCACTAATTAGAGGAAAATGGAATTTTGGTCTCATGCAGACAAATAGAATAACTTAGGTAACAAACCCTGTGCTTGGATGATTCAGGTAAATGGATCAGTCTTTCAGACTGCTGTTCTTTCCCAAGCCAAGGAAATCCCTCCACCAGATTTCACCTGCTTTACTATAAACTTTGCAAATTTCTCTCTTCTCAAAGTCACCAAGGTCCCTGGACTGCCAGGAAGTGACCTATCTCACCACCTGTAGGGTTCAGCCTATGAGCCAGATGCCAGGCCAGTTTTCTCGAAGGCTTTATAAGCTTTGGCTGCATAAAGTCAGTTTTAGTTCCTTCCAAGTGGCCAGTCATATCTGATTAGGTGAATATCATTCTCATGTGTGACACTTTATCTATGGCAGTAAATATTCTTCAAGGATATTAATTTTAATAACTGTATGGTTTTCTATTGCTTAGATATGCAATAATGTCTTATCCAAATTTTTTATATGTTGGACACTTGATAAGTGTTGGACACTTTATTATTTCTACTGTTTTGGCAGCTAAATACAGCTGAGATGACATTTTCACATAACAGTTTTTTTGTCCACATCTCTGATCATTACTAGAAGATAGATTTCTAGAATTAGAATTATAAACAAATGGTTGGACTTTTTAAAAAATGTATTATCATTCTTGCCTGTGATAAGGCCACTATTAATAAGTTGCCTTTTCATGGATCATGCTTGCTCTGTTCTTTTCTATTCTACGTTTATATTCCTCTAGAAACCCACCTACTGATGAACTTAGATCTCCTTCCTGTTTTTTGCATCATTTTCACAAACTAGCACACATCTTTCTATATCTCTGTTGTAATTGAATTTGACATGGAAATCAACAGTATAGAGTAAAATATCTAATGTTGTAATATTAAAGTAGAGATAAGAAAAACTAGCATGACAGGTCTTATCACTGGCTATTTACCTAGCAACTAAGCTTCAGTTAAACTGGAAGCGAACTTGCAAAAACACAGGACGTAAAAACACAAGGTGAATCTATTAATTTGCTAATTTTAAGAGTAGTGTATATTTGATTATTCAATTATTTATTCAGCCAACAGTTAGTGAATTCTTATCACATACCAGATATCATACTTAGATAGTATTGGTCTAGAAAGGAATATGTCCATTTTTCTTAGATCTCTTCTAAAATATCAGGTTGTGTCTTTTTGAGTCGACATAAAAGTAGCATTCGTCTTCTGGACTAAGTGTGTATGTGCACTTGTGCATGTGCAATTCATCAGCAGGGCATGTCGTGCTAAGGAGGAAGGAGAACAAGGAGAATTGGTCCAGTTCTCCCTGTCATTTACAGGATTACACCATGCAGAGGGAATTGCTGTAACTTATTACTTATAAAGTTACCTGTGTCAGTGGGGTGAACCCAATTCTGACAGAGAATTTTAGTTCTCTCTGAAATCTCTTGGGGATTGATTGACTCGCTGAAAACAGTCCCATGAAGCTGTTGATCTGATTTGCCACTTGGTGCTAGAGGGTTCCGAAGAAAGCAAAAGTGTGCAGCCACCAATAAATACCAAAGTTATGACAAAATTTTATTTATATTGATGTCAATTTATCTTTAAAATTGCACATATAAATGGTCAAAATGCAGGAAAATAAAAATGAACATTCTTTTCAATGTAATAACTGTATTTTCTTGACAAAACCAAAAAGTAAAAATCCTCTTTAACTATTGCCTTTCCTCTGATAGGACAAATCCTGATGATTCTCTCTGGGACCTCCAGTAAATGAACACATCACTCGAAAACCATAGCAGTTTCAAGGTGAGAGAAAATTGCCTCAGGGTCTCAAGGTTCCCCATTTCACACAGCAGTACCTTCGGGATTGGATTTGAGCTGACTGTGTATAAAACTGTGAAGAAATCTAAATTTTACTATATTTCCTTTTTCTTATTCCCTCTTATTACCATCCACTAGACTTGGTCTCAGACCCTCTGCCATCTTGTGCACTCTCATGCTCCCCTCAGTAACTATTCCAAGAGATCCTAGTTCTGCACTGGGGACCAGTATAGTGTTGTTGACATTTTAAAAGGGACACTGGAAGACGGAACAATAAGCCGTAAAGGACAGAGTCTTTCACTGATGCAACCGAATGACACTGAGGTGACAGATGCTGGGGGCAGGGTGATATTTATGGACACAAAGCCCTTCCTTGCATGGAAGTGAATTGTACACTCTGGGAACTGTTACAACCAGCCCTGTTTAGAACCCACAAACTTATCAACAGTACAGTGTTAGCATGGAAAATGGATTGGAGGTAGTTTAGGGAATCCGATGCAAAGAGGTATCATGTACCCATGTTCATTCCTGCAGCTTACCTCACAACACTATCCTAACCTCCTGGTCACTTCAGTCGGGCACCGCCTGGCATGCTGATCCACTTTTTAAGGACAGTAATGTTTAGACTCCATGACGCAAAGTACAGAATGAAGGCAAGTGTAGGACGCCCCAGACCACCCTAAGCAACACAAAGCCTTATTGCAGGGAGCCAAAGATAAAGATTTATGTGTCTCTGGAAGCTGTTTTTTTATTTTTGGAAGTTATTGTCATTAAGAGCTGGCTGTTAAGAGCAAGATCAAAGTGTTGTGTTGTTTTTGTGTGTGTGGGGGGGGGGGGTTGTTTTCCTGCAGCTTTGGAAAGACCTTAAAAATGAAGGTACCTGTGATCTGTCCAGACTCTACTTATTAGCTCTGTGACTCAATAATGTATGGCTATTATTATAATCACCATTGTTATTATTATCAAAGATTTTCTAAAAAACTTTTTTTAATGTTTGTTTATTTTTTAGAGAGAGAGAGACAAAGCATGAGCAGGGGAGGGGCAGAGGGAGGGAGACACAGATCCAAAGCAGGCTCCAGGCTCTGAGTTGTCCACACAGATCCCAACACTGGGCTTGAACTCACAAACCATGAGATCATGACCTGGGCAGAAGTCAGACGCTTAACTGACTGAGCCACCCAGGTGCCTCCTACCAAAAATTTTCAAAAACTTACATGACCACCAAATTTCCCTTTTCCCACTACCTAAATCTAGGATTTTACTAGGCTTACCTGTAAAGTACACTAATAATTACTGATATCTGAATAATACATTTAGCACTTGAAAATCCTAAATTTGATTGTTTGGGGGAGGGTATGGGAAAGGGCTTTAGAGGTCCCATGAATTCTTCAAAATTTTATGCAGAATTTTGAGTGGGCATGCATCCCTCTGGAGAGAGAATCCATTGCTTTTCATCAAATGTGTTCTTGACCTTAAGGAAGGTTAACCAGCGTTCTACTTTTTTCTTGTTTAAATATTTTTAAGTTGAGTATAGTTGACACACAATGTTACATTATTTTCAGGTGTACAACACAGTGACTCAACAACTCTATGTTATGCTATGCTGTCCACAAGTGTAGCTACCATGTGTCACCATACAACACTATTGCAATGTCATTGGCTGTATTTTCTACGCTGTGCCTTTATTCCCATGACTTATTCCTTAACTGGAAGCCTGCAACTCCTTCTTCAGTCCCCCCCTGCCGCCGCCTTTTTCTCCTCCCTCTCTGGCAACCATCAGTTTGTTCTCTGTATTTGTAAGCCTGATTCTGCTTTTTGTTTGTTTATGCATTTGTTTTTTTAGATTCCACATATGAGTGAAATCATGGTATTTGACTTTCTCAGTCTGACTTATTTCACTTAGCATAATAGCTTCTAGGTCCATCCATGTTGTGGCAAATGGTGTGATCTCATTTTGTGTGTGTGTGGCTGTGTAATATTCCATTATACATATCCATTCATCTATCCATTCTTCTTTATCCATTCATCCATCAATGGTTAACTTGTGCTTTAAATGAAAAGGCCAATTTCCCAACATACTTGCTCCAATTAGTTTGTAAGCAGCTACGTATGGGAAATAAATCTCACTAGAGGGCTTCTCCAGAACAAGACCGGGAAACCATTATTTAGGAAGTGTCAGTTCATTTCTCTAGACTGAGAAGTAGAGCACTTGTGAATAGGTCTTAAAGGATGTCAAAATATTGTTCGGCTTTTCCTCAGATTCCTGGTTGGTGCTTTATTTAAATAATCTTAAATAAAGGCGGGCAATAGACCGCTGCCAGCCTTCAGCTGGGATTGAATCCTGGTCATTTTAAATTTGAGATACACATAAATAACTCTTCTCTTTGCTCTTCTCATTGCATCGTGATGTCTCTAGATCTATTCCAATCGTGCTCTTTGATGATCTCTATGACACTTTAGAGCACTTGCACACAGATCTTTATTTCGTCCTGGGCTTTTAGGAAAAGGTTGGAGACAGCTTGTGTAAGACGGGTTGTTCCCTGTGGTAAGGGTTTCTTCACTGTTTCTACCCTAGGCTTATTATGGATACAAAACAGTTAAGAGTCTTAGGTACCCTTCTTCTGGATGGTAGTTAAAATGACATTAAAAAATAAAAAGCAAAACTTTCCACAGATCAACTCAGTTCTTTAAGGAGCCTAGGGTATCTCAGGTACTGGAAGTCCAAATTTCAAGCAGGGTTAGAACTGAGCTGGTGATTTAAATAGGTAAAAGGCTCTGGATCTCATTACTAATCCCAAAGCCATGCAATCCCCCTATCGCCGCAGTGATACCAGTGAGAGAGGCAGCAGGCAATACCACAGGTTGAACTTCATGATCTAATCGTGCCGTCTGAAGGACTCTATGTGTGTCTGCTGGTAATGAGTCAACAACTTTTTTTCCACTGAGAACAGCCATTTGCTGTAGTTGACTAGCAGTGGAAGTAGAGAGAAAAGATAGAAAAGGAAAAAGAAAGTAAGTAAGATATTTTCTTCCCTCAGAAAACTAATAACCCAAGTGAGAATACAGAACACAAATACGTGAAAAATTTGCCAGGCAAATACAGAAGGAGTGGAAATCCAGATACTGGAAAAATATTATAGAAGAGGAGATATTGGCAGATAAGGAAGGCCAGAGGGGAACTGGAGAATTTCAGCAAGGCTTCCATAGGAGGGACGTCTTGAGCCAGGCCTGACGTAGCGTATGGGGCATGTGCATGGAAGAGCCGGAGGGGCTTGCGAATGAAGAAGGAGAAGATGCGGAAGCAGAGAGGTGAGAAAAATGAAGCCAAACACAGAGAGGGCAATCAGATTTGTCTCACTGGACAAAAGTCTCCATCCCTGAGTACAATGGTTAGTTTTAAAAGCAGGGCCTAGCTTATTTTAGGGTTTTTTTTTTATTAACTCATTCATTCATTCTTTCATTCACACAGTTATAATAGAGACCACGGACCTTGAGATGGTGCTTCTCGGGCACTGGAGACACAGGCTAATTCTCTGATCTTATTGGGTTACATTCTAGGGGGAGGAGATAGACAATGAACGAATAAGCAATTAATAAAAAGTAAAATACTACTTGAGTGTATTTGGCAAATAAGACCCCTAGAGCACATATTGGCTTTTTGAGAAGACTAAGATATCACCGTGTGAGGAAATACACTTACTGGATGTCGTTACTCTCTCACGGGCAGTCTCCCAACATCACTACTATTCTCTCTTTAATGTTCCAAGATGATAGTAAGGGCACTGGTGCAGAACAACAAAAATACAATGAAAATGATGCTATCGAGTTCACATGCAGTATGTCCACAGGCCAGGCACCCTGGCTATCAGCACGTGGAGAAGTTTGAGTTTATCTAAACTTGAGCAATGAGAAGTGGTAATATCAGCTGTGTTTTGAAAATCGCCCAAGGAAAACCATTTTTTTTTCTCCTTGGAAAAACACACAACGATGTAAAGTTTCAAATAGGTAATACGTTTTGGCTCATAAAGTACCACTAATCAAAAATGATTTCATATTGATCATTAAACCTAGTCATAGAACTATTTTTATTTCTACACTTACTAAATTTTCTCTCTCAAGAAGAGAGAGCAACTGGCCCAATAGTAATGAGAGACACTCACTCCTTTAATTTGATATTTGGAAGAAATAAACCAATGAGAAGTAATCTACATTTTTGTGTCTATCTTCGGAGAGGATGGGCCAGTCAATAGCAGTGGCTTGTAATGGACAGAACTATGCAGGAGAATGAATAGGGGCTCCATGAGATGGCTGGTCTCTGCTCTGGGGATGGAATTAAGAGGGTCCTTATTTCAGTCGTTCAAATGATGCTCTGAGACCATAACACCACACGATGTTCCCTGTAAGACCAGCCAGAAAACAAAAATGGGGACCAAACAGTAGCCATGTGAAGGTTCAAGTCAAGAAGCAGCATGGGCGTCGCTGCCATAGTATTCTTATCTTGTCTGAAGGAGAGTAATCCAATCCTAAGACCCTCCCACTTTGGGAAAAGTTTGGAAGACTAGCTGCTAAAAGGTATCTCTCCTCATTTACTATCCAAAACACTAAATAATTAGGCACCTTTTTGCTTAACTTCCCTTTGTTAAAAAATGCTCAACTCAATTCAGGAATCCCACAGGCCAAAGCTACTTTGTTGCAAATGAAAAAAAGATGCTGCTTCCTTGGGGCGTGTGTAGCACTCTGCCAGACTGTACAACTCCATTAGGGGAGATTTGGCTGGATTCCCTCAGCCAGGAACACTTGTGTAGTGCACGTCCTGCCCAACCGTTTGTGGTGGGTCTGATCTGGTTGAAACAAGAAAGTGCATTAGGAAGAGTTGAAATAGGAATCAATAAATTATGTAAATAAGCCCCAAAGCCTCTCCGTTTTTTTTATTCTTCTTCGAAAGCACGAGTTCATTTTTACTCTGCTTATTGTTTTCCAGGTTAATGCACCTGCTGGAACTGCCCACAACTAAGCCTCCCTTAATAAAGTTGGTCTTTACCATGCCTGTAGAATTGCCACGTAGTAGCAGTTCCAGCGTCCCCAACTGAGGCTCCCTAACTAATTAAGGATGCCCTTCTGCCAAGGTATCAGAAAGGGTCTTTCCGTGGCCAGGAATGCAGGTAGCACAAGTCCATAGAGTTAGATGTCCCACAGTATCCGGAGAACCCATGTGGTCTATCACCCAGCTGAGCCAGTCAGTAAGGAAGTTCTCCAGATGCCTAAAGCTGTTTTTGTCAGATTAACCCTCTCCTGTCTTATTTAAAAAAAATTTTTAAATGTTTATTTATTTATTTATGTTTATTTTTGAGAGAGAGAGAGAGAGAGAGAGAGGTGGGGGGAGGGGCAGAGAGAGAGGAAGACACAGAATCTGAAGCAGGCTCCAAGCTCTGAGCTGTCAGCACCGAGCCCGACGCGGGGCTTGAACTCACAAACCGCAAAATCATGACCTGAGCCCAAGTCAGACACTTAACTGACTGAGCCACCCAGCACCCCATCCCCTGTCTTATTTTAAAGTTCTGGAATTTTGAAACCTGTTCACTTCATATGTGAGACTAGACAGTAATTGCTCACGAAGAACAGTGTTTGAAGTTCTCAGTTCCTTCTGTTTAAAGTTTCGTTCACAACTTCTCTATTTGCTCTGTTACACTTCTTGCGGATAAGGCAAGGCCACTGCATTTGTGACATTTTGTTCTCTCTACTTTAATTCAACAAATGTTCATTGAGAAGCTTCTCTGGGCCAAGCCCCTTCTAGAGTCGTAAGGGGTGGAGAGATGAGTGAGGTAGAGCCCTTCCCTCAAAGGGAGTGTAAAGTCTGTTAGCAGAAGTTGAACACAAAGCCAACTCAAACCTTTACTGATGTGAGAAAAAGAATACATCAGCAAATAAGCAAACGCAGCAGGTATAAAATTAAAAGGTAAGAATGTGAAAGGCTCCCTGTTCTCTATTCCTGTCTCTGTCTTCCTTCTTCTTGGTCTGAGTTTCTAATGTACTTCTCATGTGCTGTGTAGAGCAGTGTCTTCAGAAAACTGATGGGCTGAAATTAGTGTAAGTCAGAAGCGTCGAAAAAGTGTGTTCTTATTAGCCTAATGGCAGCCATTAATGAAAAGGAAGTCCAAAATCAGAAAATGCAGACACCCAAATGGCAGGTAGTTAAAGGTGTCAAAGGTTAGGATGGGCTTCATATGTAAAACGGATTAAAATGTTGACTACCTTTGTGTTTGTTAAATGAAGAACGGTGAATGCATTTTAGTTTTTCATTTTGCATCTTCACATTAACTGTATATACTGTTCTGTGTCGTTTGGTGATAATAAGAAATTGCCTCTTTCAAATTTATATCCAGTCATGGATACTAATGATGACCCCGATGAAGACCATCTTACAAGTTATGATATTCAGCTCAGTATTCAAGAATCCATTGAAGCCAGCAAGTCTGTATTTTCTTCTGAAAGGTAACATTCAAATTGACTATGCTCAACAAAATTTCTTTATGGCATTCATTTTGTTGTCATTTCATTCATTTAAGAGACAGCTCAGAGCTTGGAGCCTGCTTCAGATTCTGTGTCTTCCTCTCTCTCTGCCCCTCCCCCCACCTCTCTCTCTCTCTCTCTCTCTCTCTCTCTCTCTCTCTCTCTCTGTCTCTCAAAAATAATTAATTCAACAAATGTTCATTGAGAAGCTTCTCTGGGCCAGTCATAAAATGACTCTTCCTGACTTCTCCTCTAGGGAAATGCTTACTCTTCTTCTCCGGCAGGGATTCCAATGGCTTTACAAGGGCCACTGTGCATAGGTTTTAGCAGTATGATCTTCCCCAAATCCCACCTCCTGTGGAAGATGGAAATAACCTAAATGGAAAGTTCTTAATTGAATTTGGTTGTATAGGATTGCCTATTTTTTTAAATTAATATAGAATCAAAATATCAATAAGTAACTTGAAAAAATTTGCAAGTACAGTTTAGACAACTAAATAGGTATACAGAGATCTGTTCTGAATATTCCAGAGCCCACTCTGCTACTGACTCAGACAGCCTTCGTAAGTAATGTATTTCATTTCTGGATCTTCAAAATATGAAAAATAATATGGATTAGGCCCTAAGTTTAATGAATGGGAAGAATCGAGGGCTTTTAGTAAAAACAGCAATATGTAAACCATAGCCTATTTAATTATCTACTTTCCAAATGACAGAAGTTAACAAATTATATACAAAATTGATGTTTATGTTAGCAGGAAGGAGTTATAGAGTCTGAAACTGAAAAAGTAGATTTCTGTCTTGAACAACACACATTTCACTTCTGATGAAAATAAACTTTAGTTTACATTCTTTTATAGTACTTAGAATCCTGTATTCTGAAATTTAGTAGTGCTTTCATTTTTTTTAATGTTTATTTATTTTTTGAGAGAGAAAGACACAGAGCACGAGCAGGGAAGGGGCAGAGACAGAGGGAGACACAGAATCCGAAGCAGGCTCCAGGCTCTGAGCTGTCAGCACAGAGCCCTACATGGGGCTCAAACCCAGGAACTCCAAGATCATGACCTGAGCTGAAATTGGACGCTTAACCCACTGAGCCACCCAGACACCCCTAGTAGTGCTTTTGAATAAATTCACTTCTATAAAATTATTGCTTATGAGCTTCTTAAAAATGGACATGGTACCTTTAAACTGGGTCTCTTTCGTTTTTCCCTTATGCCCAACAGAATTCCCAAGAAGGCTTTAACAACCGTAAAATGCTAACAGATGTTTCTGCTTAAAAGAGTTGAATCAATTTGTTATGAAATACCTTGTTTCCTTAGAATAAACACACACACCAGAGAACTGCCGTGAGGGTTGGGCCAATGACTGGAATTTGTTCAGTAAAACACTCAACCTCTTTTCACTTGTAGATCCATGGATTAAAGACTCTAACATGCAGTGTTGGATCATAAGCTCCCAATTAAGCAATTATTAATTAGCAATTATTAAGTTCAAAGCAACATTTACTGAGCATAGAATTTTTAAAGTTGGAAAAAGCCTTAGAGATCTTCCTATGTAATCCCATCATTTTAGAGATAAAGAAACCACTACGCAGAGACACTAAATCACAAAACCCGAAACTAGCTCTCCTGACCCCGACTACAACTGTTTAATTCTTTATCATTGCTTAGAACTCATTACAGAGACAGTGTTATAATCTTCTATTTTGTCATCTGTACTAATGTGCCTAGGTCTGGTGTATCACAACTATACTGTTCCTGATTCCTGAGCATTTACGTTTTTAAAGGAGACAAACTTAAGTTAGCTGGTTATCTCAGTTGGTTAGAGCATGGTACTAATACAGTAGATAAAATCAGTTGCGTGCATTTCCTGTAGATCGTGATAATTAAAATCATGTACAAAAACTCAATATAAGTTAAACGTTTGGGTTTTTTGAAGTACACCACTAGGATAAATACGGCTTATTTTTCTTTCTCTGGTAGGTTTGTACCACTGAGTGATCAAAACAGAAAACTTGTGGAAGCCATAAAACAAGGTAAAATGGGTGTATTGCCTAGAATGGGGCAGGTTGAAGAATTCACGTTGCCAAGACAGAGATTTGTTACCAGCCGGTATGTTTAATTTAGGCCACATTCTTGAGCTCCAGGAATATGTGAAGTATAAACATGCATTGGATGAAGCTGATGAAAAAGGATGGTTTCCATTGCATGAAGCTGTGGTTCAACCCATTCAACAAATACTTGAAGTTGTTCTGGATGGTAAGAGAACATAAAATCTCTTTGACCCAACAGAAGCAAAAGAAGTTATGAGTGATCCCATAACTTCCCATAACATAAAAAGCAAAAAGAAAGAGCAGAATAAAAGATAATTTTGCACATGGGAAAGAGAATACCCATGTTTTACACTCAGAATATAAGAACCAACACATTTTGTGAGTTTCAGCGTTCGCCCTTTGAATCCTTCTATGAATGTGATACAGTTGGCACAAAGATGTGGTTGTAACCTAAAAGTAATAAAAGCTTGTATATATCATGAATTAATTGATCTAAATATAAAACTTTTTGCTTTTGGGAGTCAGCATTTAATTTTTCATCTTGAACTATGTCTTCAGTTAACAGTTTCCAAAAGATCATTATCATGCACAAGTATATTTACAATATTTTGTACTTATATTGCACTAATTTTTTCATGGTGGAAACATGAATCAGTATCACAGTGAATCAACTTCACTGTTAAGTGAATTGACAGAGGGTTAAGTATTAATAATTTTGATGTTCTAAGATAATATTTGTCACATCTAAGCAAATTTATTTTATTATTATTCTTTTAATGTTTATTTCTTTGAGAGAGAGAGAGAGAGAGAAAACATGAGCAGGGGAGGGGAAGAGAGAGAGCGAGACACAGAATCCAAAGCAGGCTCTAGGCTCTGAGCCGTCAGTACAGCAGGGCTCCAATTCACAAACTGCGAGATCATGACCTGAGCCAAAGTCAGGTGCTGAACCAACTGAGCCATCCAGGCACCCTTCAGCAACTTTTTAAATGTCTTGTAAGTGCCCTGTCTTTCAACCCTCAAGGGTGCTCCCTCGTTCTGTGCTCTAGGAGGCAATCCTTGCTGCTTGATAATTGACTATCCAGCCAGCCAGCCAGAAGAAAACAAACAGCTAAACGGAGAGACAAATAGATGTAGAAGGTGGTGATAAACATGGTATTTCTTTTCTAACATTTTCGGACAGTATTCAGATACATTCTCATTCTGACATTCACAGATTTTATTTGACAAAAATCAGTTTCAGGTGCAATTTAAATAATAATACAAAGGGCCAGGGAGTTATTTTACAATTTGTATTTTAAAAAAAGAATATGCAATCCACTAAAAAAATAAAAACAACCTTGGAACACAGATGTTGGTTTTCTAGCTGTCGAGTACATGCTCCTCTATGTATACTCACCATCCTTTGATAAACTTTAATCACATCTTTTAATCTTTCCTTGCCATCAGTTGACTTTGTCTAATCCAAAGTATGTAATGTTGAATTACTCTGATCTTTGTAATATCCTTTAAGATTTTTAACTTTATACAATACTTTCACATCTCAGCATCCTACCAGACACTCTGGGAGTTCAAGACCTCTGAAGGAGAAACACCCTTGACTTTGGCAGTCAAAGCTGGTCTGGTGGAAAATGTAAGAACTTTACTAGAAAAGGGAGTGTGGCCAAACACCAAAAACGACAAAGGAGAGACGCCACTTCTGATTGGTAAATGATCTTCTTTTCTAGAACTTTCATAGTTTGAGACAAATGAATATTTAATAAGTATTTATTGGAAACCACTATGTATTGAAGTTATGTGACCTCATCTCCTTCTCTTCCCTGAGCTCCTCCCCTAACACCCATCTCATCTGCCTTACGATTTTGTTTTTTTAATCCTACAAAGAGGTCCAATGTGAAAGATCCTTCAGCACCAACTAAGTGCCGGATCCAATCTTGGAGTTTTGTGAAGCCAGAAGTGCCAGTTCTTTTTTTTTTTTTTTTTAATGTGTATTGATTTTTGAGAGAGACAGACAGAACGTGAGCGGGAGAGGGGCAGAGAGGAAGACACAGAATCCGAAGCAGGCTACAGGCTCTGGGCTGTCAGCACAGAGCCCCATGCGGGGCTCAAACTCAGGAACCATGAGATCATGACCTGAGCCAAAGTCGGACACTCAACCAACTGAGCCACCCAGGTGCCCTGAGCAGTGCCAGTTCTAAAGGAAGATTCTCTAGGTGGTGTCCAGTTGTAAGTAAGGTTGCATGTGCAGCAGATAGCAAGAAGAAAGAAGCAGAAAGAGGGTTGGAAAGAGAGATTGAAGGTCCACATCAGAACAATGAAGCGTCAGCAGATTCTGATCACATAGATGCAGCAGTGGGCACCTATGAAGGGGTTCACAACTATGACACAAGGAATGATGGTAAACCTAAAGCTGTCATTTGTCAGTTTCTTCTCAGTCTGTGCATCCTGCTATTTCTGTTGACCAATAAAAATTGGCAAGTCTGTTTGTAAAAGTGAGATGAGATTAACTACAAATGACCAGAGATAACATTTCCTGTCATGTAGAGTTGTGGAATTTGTTACAATAACTGATGCTTTTTAGAAGTAAACCAAAACTCTTATCCTGGGCAGGTTCTATACATATGAAATGCATATTCACCTATGGTTACATCACCACTATTAATGCGATCTGTATTATTTTTAAAGGCACTTGCCATGGGGTATTTGCAATGACATCCATGTATGTGTTGTTGTTGCTATAAATAATTCTATAAATATCTGTAGATCTTTAATTTCTGCAAAAAAAAAAAAAGCACACACCTTTCCAGAGTTTGTATACTACCTTATTTTGCAAATGTAGAATTATTCTCTACTTGCTATCCTTAATTCACTTATGTAAAGCACAACTAAGTCATGATTATCCCTCATTTGATTTCTTTTTGCTTTTAATGCTTACAACAGAGCATTCAGTATTTATATATATTTCAAAGTTGCATGTGTCAGTTTCTCTACTCCAGAAATATCTGAAGTATGGGAAAGGAAGTTGATCATTATGTTATCAGAGTCAAAATAGAATTAACATTCAGAAATAATGTTAAAAGCTAAATGGTAAGAGGCGCCTGGGTGGCTCAGTCAGTTGAGCGTCCACCTTCAGCTCAGGTCATGATCTCATGATTCATTGGTTTGAGCCCCACGCCGGCTCTGTGCTTATAGCTCAGAGCCTGGAGTTGGCTTCAGATACTGTGTCCCCCTCTCTCTCTGCCCCTCCCCCACTTGCACTCTGTCTCTCAAAAATGAATAAACATTTAAAAAATTTTTTAAAAGCTAAATGGTAATTTCAAAGAGAAGACAAAAGTCTCAGGAAGGAACTTTTCTGAAGGTGTTCATTTATGTCCCCATCATCCACATACCTGGGGAAAAATTTTTTTCTTGGGTTACCTTCTCCCAGGACCTTCTTGGTGGAACCCATGTCAAGTATTTTTAGGTTCTATAGGAAAACAGATCATCTGTGGCACCTTCCCAGTTTTCTTTTTGACTCTGTAGGCTACTTTGAAATTTGCTACTCATAGTCCATTAACTTACAAAGAGGTAAAAGAAAAATATGTTGTTCTTTTTATTTTTATGTGTAATGTCATTTTTATTTTTCTTAGCCTGATGGCATTGTCTTTGTCTTTATTACAGAATATGCTTAGATGGCAAAAAAAAAAAAAAAAAAAAAAAAAATCACTTTAAGTCTCTCCAGGGCCCTTCTTTGCTATCAGCCATCGGGGCCTTACTTGTGGTACTTTGATGTCTTACGGTCCATCACATGGTTACTTGCTGAGGGTTAGATATCTAATTTGTGATCATCTGACACTTAATGAGGGTATTTTGTGCTCACACTCCTTCTTTGCCCACTCCTCTGAAGTTGGTGTCACCTTTCTCTAGTTGGATAGCCACGAGATTGTCCTGGCCAGCAGGGTCCAGGGGATAGAGGAAGCCCGGGGAACCATGGGGCACAACATCTCAGTTCTGCTGCCCTTCTTGTCCCACATCCTCATGTCATTTACAGCTCAGTTAATTTTATTTCAGACACTGTCTTTCTCACAAATCAATACGCATCCTCTTCACTCCATCTCCTCTTTCAGTCTGCCCATCCTTGTCAAGAAGCCTCAGAAAAATATCTCTTCTCTAATTTGTATGTCTTAGGAGTCACAAGATAAATCACTGCTGATAATAAAAAAAACTACATGAGCAAAACATGCATATCAAGAAAAAGAAAGAAAATGACAGAAATTTGGGCACCTGGGTGGCTCAGTTGGTTAATCATCTGACTCTTGGTTCCTGCTCAGGTCATGATCTCACAGTTTGTGAGTTCAAGCCCCGCGTCGGGCTCTGCACTGACAGCTGGGAGCCTACCTGGGATTCTCTCTCTCTCCCTCTCTCTCTCTGCCTCTCTCCATGCATGCACGCTCTCTCTCAAAATAAATAAATAAACATAAAAAAGAGAAAATTATAGAAATTTAAGGTTAAAAGGAATAGTGCCAGCAAACTATAAAGTGTTTAAATGTGCCTATAATCTATGCAAAAGTCTCTAATTCCCTAACTTTTCAACTGAAGTTTGTTTCTTTAAGCATTATTGTTGAAGATATATGTATATATGTATATTTTTTGCTATATAAGTTATCTTAAGCTTTATTTTACTTAGTTATGTAACACAAATACTGTGCCTTATTAGTTTTCATTATTTCAGCCATTTATTGGTTAAGAATGTCTTCATGGGTTAGTTTGGGAGGTGTTCCCATGACTTCCATTATTATTCCTACCCAAAATAAAATAAATTATTAGTTCCAAAACAGTTAAACTGCAAGTAAAGTTTTATTTTTAAAATTATTTTAAGCTGAATATGGCCTGTCTATGATATTTTCATGAAAAAAGACTAATATCTATAATCAACATGTTTTCTGGGTCAGACAAAAGGAAAACAGATCGCAATGGAAGAGATTCATTATTTGAATACATTTTTTCTAGAAAAAATGTAATAGGAGCAAGAAGATAAATGAGGACACATACCTCTTAGTTCATTTAGCTTATTGATGTTTTCTCTGCAATGACACCAGCTAGGATGAGGTAATTCACTATAATTAGAGCTGCCAGCGGCAGGTGGGTGATTCAGAGAAAGGCATTTGTCAACAGACTCTAGTGAGCAGGAGAAAAACTGAAATCTCACCACAGTGACGGCTTGCCTGCCTCCAAATTAAGTCTTCATCCTCTTGTCATGCCTTTGAGGGCCCTTTCCCTTGCTTTGGCCTGAGATGCTTTCTGTATTCTGCCCCCTTGCTCCCCAAGATGTTCTATGTGCCCCCCCCATCTCGTCCTGTATTTCCCAGCAAAGACCTGGATTCTGAGTCTCTCTTCAAATAGAAGACAATATAGGCTTCTTCCCTAAATTGTCAATTGCATGAGTGAGAACCAAGTCCATCTTTTCCCTGTTGTCCACAGGATCTGGCACAGTGCCTCTCATATAGCCAGAGCATATCAACTGAATGAATGAATGAATGAATGAACAAATGAGTGAGTGAATGTAATTGTATTTACCTCCATTTGCAGGGAGTAGCACTCGTCCTTCTCTGTTTCTTACTAAGATTTGACTTACTGATAAGAGACATTACGTCTTCCAGAATTATTTATACCTAAATTGGGACAATCTCTTAAATAATCCAAAGCCGAGTTGGGGGAAATTTTACCTGTAATTTCATCTGTTAGAAACAAGCAGAGGGGGAGAGCGACATACAATCTAGTGAATCCCCTACACTGCAGTACATTAGCTATCATAGACTTCACCTATTTAGAACATTGGACCTACCTGGATTCTAGACCTTCTCGTTGCTAACCTCCCATTAAGACCACAGGAAAGAGAAATTCATTTAATACGTGCTGCTATCTTTGGTGGAGGAAAAAAATGTTTCTGGGGGGTGATGAGGGGACTTGATAAACATTATTCACACATGTGGCTCCAGGATCCTAGAAGTGATGAAATTATATTAATAATAATAGTTATAATTTATTGAGCTCCTAGTATATACTAAGCATTTGCATACATTATTTAATTTGTACAACCCAACAGAGGATGTTATTTTCATTTCACTTATTTTCATTTTCTAAAGTTTAGAAAGAGTATACATAACATCCTATTTTAGAGATGTGCATGATTTCCATGAAAGTCTTATCCTCCTCAGGCCAGGGTCTTGAAAAGACATCATCTTGGGTGTGAGAAATAGAAGGAGTATGAAAACTACAATATTTTCTTATAGAAGAAGAAGGAATAGGTAATATCTATTTTGGCATTAAATTTAGTAGTTAGGGGCACCTGGGTGGCTCACTCAGTTAAGCATCCGACTTTGGCTCAGGTTATGATCTCATGGTTGAGGAGTTCGAGCCCAGCATCGTGCTGTTTGCTGTCAGCACAGAGCCCTTTTGGGATCGTCTTTCTCCCTCTCTCTGTGCCCCTTCCCTTGCTTGTTCTCTCTCTCTCTCTCTCTCAAAAATAAATAAACATTTTTAAAAATTAAAAAATAAATTTAATAGTGTTTCATACCATCTAAAGTATCCATGCCAATATGCCTACTGTTGATGTTCTTTTTGAAATCATCCTCCAGCTGTAAAAAAGGGCTCCTACGACATGGTGTTCACTCTGCTTAAACACAATGCCAGCCTTGACCAGCCCTGCATCAAGCGATGGTCAGCAATGCATGAAGCAGCCAAACAAGGCCGCAAAGATATCATAGCGCTGCTACTAAACCACGGAGGCAATGTCCACTTGAGAGACGGATTTGGAGTCACGCCGTTAGGTGTTGCTGCTGAGTATGGTCACTGTGATGTGTTGGAACACCTAATCCACAGAGGTATCTGAAAAGGAATTGCACATTCTTGCTGTTTCTCCTGTCCCTCAATTTCCTTTTCTCCATTCCTCATTGCCTCCCCTTTCTCTCCTGAATGTAACTGGGCCTCAGGCTTTTGTACCCAGCTCCTCGAGAAACCTCTTGAAAGTCCCCTCTTCCACAACTTAATTACACCCTATGCATCATGACCTACAAATCCGCCTACCCTTACTAAAACTTCTGGTCCTCAGTTTCCTCCTTTGTAAATAAAGGCTAGGGCCATATGCTCCTCCAAGGATCCTCTATGGAGAAAAAACTAACATTTTTGAGCCCCCCTCCCAACAACACAACCTCATTTAATTATCGTATGAACCCTATGAAATAAACGATATTTTACAGAGGAGGAGACAGATATTCATAGAAGTAGCTTGCCCCAGACTCTCTCAGTCTATAGCGGAGCCAGAATTCAAACCCTTCTTTCTCCCACATCATGACTCCTAGTCCTAATGTCACTTCGGACTCCTAGTCTGAATGTTATGCGGTTTGTGTTCTTTGATAATATTTTGTCTCATTTCCCTTCTGAGCTCCTTAAGGTATTCTTATTTTTTCATTTTGGATCTTCTGCTGGGTCACACACAGCACATAGAGGGCAGTTGTCGAAATGGAATAGAGTGTTAACATTGCCTTTAAATTTGAAAGGCTAACTACTTTTCTTGGGAGCATTTGTCTACCTTGTAAATTGACTTCTTGATTTCTCTTGCAAAGATTTTCTAATAAAATGAAACACACATGCATAATTGTTTATTGAAAATACTGAGAACACATCTGTTCTTAATCTTATACTTTTAATTTTAAGTCCTAGCCAGAAAGGAAAACAGCAGGTTATTATTAAGGCGACTGTCATGACAATTTCAAGATAACTCCAGTTATCATTCTGCCATATGTTTTATATTGCCAGGTGGTGATGTGTTTGCTTTGGCGGATGATGGGGCTTCAGTATTGTTTGAGGCAGCAGGAGGGGGCAATCCTGACTGCATTTCCCTCCTGCTGGAATATGGAGGAAGTGGAAATGTACCCAACAGAGCAGGGCATCTTCCAATACACCGAGCTGCCTACGAGGGACATTATCTGTGAGTACTAAATCATAAGAAGATCATTTTAAGTTGAAATATACAAAATTGTATGTACAGTAGAATCTCAAGTCTTATCTATTTAATACCTCCCAAAATCTGAAAAGAAAAAGACACACATTTCACAAGTTTTGAGTACATAAATATTTGTTTGATTTTTCCCTTTCTTTTTATATTCTGGTACTTTTCTAGAATTTCCACATTCAACTTATACCACTTTTATAATCAAAAATTTTTCTTTTAGAAGGAAGTAAGTTATAACTGAGAATTCTGCACAAACCACTTAAATATGCCTTTCTGTTTTGTTTTGGTTTTCAATGTGTTTAACAAAAAGCTACATGGTTTCTAAAACTTTTGCCTTTGACAAAGGACTTTGTTACAATGCCACCAGTATTACTCTAATTTTTATTAATACCTACAGGTATTATGATATAAGGTCAAATTTATCCTTGAATAGAGAAGTTTCATCATAAGTTCAGATTTCTTTATTCTTGGGGCGGGGGGAAGGTCGGATAGATTTTTAAATCACAAAATGTGCCACAATCAACACATCAATAGAAATCTACAATCACTATATTAAACCACCCACCATAAGAGGATGGCTTTAGGAAATTAAATATATTTTATAAGTTCAAAAACTTTGAAATCATTAGGCTTTAGCGCGTTCAGTGGCCACATTGGCTAAGTTAAGTGGCCAATGACACATAATTGACGCTAAGTGACATGTTGTTAAAGTTACCTGGATTTACTCCCAGTGTTCATAAATTCACACATGGTAGCTCTGAATTAGGCACAAGAGATCAAGTTATCCTTGCTGTGGCTCTCATGTGTGTCTAGTTGTTCAGGCAAGTGTGAAATTCACAACTGTTTATCACAGGTTCTTAGAAACCTAAGCTGTGGCGAGTTATCCCCATTGGACTGATAAAGGGTGATGGACTAATAAAGACTCTTTTTTTGTGGCTATTAATTCAATTGCAAGCTATATGGAGGGAGGCAGGATGTGCGTGGCCACTACTGAAGCATAGACTGCTCAGGAAGCAGTGAGAGAGAAGTAATAAATGAGAATTCAAAAGGCCTGGACTCCAGTCCTTGCTCCACATCCAGCTGTGTGACCTTGGACAAGTCATTTCACCTCTCCAGACTTCCTGTTGCTCTTCCGTTAAGTGAGGGGTTGGACTAAGCAATGTTCAAGGTCACGTCCTATGACTCCATAATTCTCATGGTCAAGATTATGAAGCATTCTTCTATGGGGTCAGATGAGCTAACCTTTCTTTTATATTTTTTTCATTAAATAGCTTTGGTTGTTTATAAATATTATGTTGTTCCAAAGAGAATTGGAAGACGGAGAGGGTTCCTAAGGAACCACAATTCTAGGACCAAACATAGGACATTGAGCATGTTGCCCAGGAATATTTAGAATGGGAAACTAAGAACAAAACTGAATTACACTAAACTAAGCAGTAAGCCAGTGGGCAAAGGTTAAATGTTAAATGTTTTGTATGAGGTTATCTAGAGAAAGTAAAAGAAGTTAAACAGGCTGCATTCACTTGTCTAGTGAGGAATCTGGTTTATTGAAATTCTTCATTTTCTTCATGCCATGTGGATATTTGACTTTTTTTTTTTAGTGCGCTGAAGTATCTTATCCCAATAACATCCAAAAATGCAATCCAGAAAAGTGGGCTAACACCAATTCACTCAGCAGCAGATGGACAAAATGTACAGTGCCTAGAGCTGCTTATTGAAAATGGCTTTGATGTCAATACCCTGCTTGCTGACCACATTTCCGAGAGCTATGATGATGAGCGGAAGACTGCCCTCTATTTTGCCGTTTCTAACAATGATATCCAGTGCACAGAAGTCCTTCTGGCTGCAGGTGCAGACCCAAACCTAGATCCCCTCAACTGTCTACTCGTGGCAGTGAGGGCCAATAACCATGAAATTGTCCGGCTGCTTCTCTCCCATGGAGCTAACGTCAATTGTTATTTTATGCGTGTGAATGACACACGTTTCCCCAGTGCCATTCAATATGCCCTAAATGACGAGGTAATGCTGAGGCTGTTGCTGAATAATGGCTATCAAGTGGAGATGTGCTTTGACTGCATGCATGGGAACATCTTTGGAAATTCTTTTGTGTGGTCAGAGATAGAAGAAGAGGTACTACCGGGGTGGACATCTTGTGTAATAAAAGATAACCCGGTGAGTTACATCCTTTTCTTCTTCCTACTGGGTCATCATCCTAACTTTTGCTCATTTAGGGATATCACAAGAAAAGAAAAATCCACTCTTGTATTTTTCTTATTCTTGAATTTTTTTTGGCAATAATATGGGGAGATAAGCATAAAACTAGGCAAAAAAGATTAATTATTTTTCTTGAATTGGAAACTGAATGTAGAAGAAAATGAAAATGTATGCAATTAATAATTTATGCATATGTGGTGGAATATGGGAGATGGAAACATGGAGAGAAGAATCATGGAAAGCAACCTGATTCTTCCATGCTCTTGACTGCAATCACATCAAAGTCATGCACATAGCTTCAGGGCTCATAGTTTCCTAGATGCAAGCAAACGATTTCTTTTTCTTTTTTGTTCATTACAAGGAGGGTACTTGTATTTTCCATAAGAAGACAACAATAGTAATTTTTCATAGCAAAATTGAGTGCTTATGTATATAGTATATTAAATGTACTACTAAATTAAATTTTATCAATTCTCTCAGTTTTGTGAGTTTATTACAGTTCCTTGGATGAAACACTTGGTAGGCAGCGTTATTCGTGTATTAATTGATTACATGGATTATATCCCTCTGTGTGCTAAACTGAAGTCTGCACTACAACTACAGAGAGAATGGCCAGAAATCCGTCAAATACTAGGTAAAAAAAAAAAAAAAAAAAAAGTTTTGCCTATAATTTTTTTATGAAGAATGTATACAGGGGAAGTTTCTTAATGTCATATTTGATACTTTTTCTGTGCTACTTTGTTTTCAGAATTATCCAGGTGTTTAAAAATCATCCTTAATACTTCCTCTGATAAGGATGCTAAGTTTTGGCTTTTCTTGACAGTTTCCAAATCTTTAATTGTATAATGAGTAATACTATAACTATATTAACATTTGACAAACATATTAAAAAAAAAACTTCTATAAGACTATAAGATACATAGACTCATCTCCATGTGGGCAGGCATCTGTTTTGTTTGTTTTTGTATTCTCAAGACTTAGCATGATACCTAGTGAGTAGTAAATAATAAATACCAAGTAAATGGATGAATGGAATGAATTAGAGTTAGCCTCTTTGATATGCTCTCTCTCAGGTCTTTATTGACAAACTCCTATCAAAAGTTTGTCTTATAGGCTGGCTATTTTGTATTTAGGTTAAAGTTTAGTTTATAATAAAAGTGAATCATATTATAAATACGAACTAAGACTAAGGGCAATTACAAAACAGTTTGGACCCTATAAATTCTTTTTTCTTTTTTAGATGTTAAGTAATTCTGAAGCTCACTAATGTTTGGAAACCAGTATTTTATTTTTATTTTATTTTATTTTATTTTATTTTATTTTATTTTATTTTATTTTATTTTATAAGCTCTATGCCCTACATGGGGCTTGAACTCATGATCCCAAGATCAAGAGTTACCTGCCCCACCAACTGAGCCAGCCAGGCCCCCTGGACCCTATAAATTCTTGAAACTGACCTGTTAAGTCTCCCTTTCTGAACCACAGCCCACATTGGGAATAAAATCAAAATCAAGCAGGACAGAGCCATGAGAAACTCCAGACAAAAGGAGGGGCAGCAAACAGAACCAAGAAACCTCAGGAGCAAGCCACTATTTTAGATCATTGCAAGAAGACAACAGAATAGGGAGTTCTGTAAAGTCAGAAGAGCTACCTTAGACCAAGCATCCTTCTAAAACTTCAGGAAAACTAATGTCACGTCAAAATGAGCAACAGAAAATTATCACAGTCAAGTTTCATATAAATTTATTATAAGAAAAAATAGGAAGAGGAACAGAATAATATCCTCACAGACAAGAAAGCACACTAGAAAAGCACACCCTCAGGACAGATGAAAACTAAAAACTTAATTTCAAAATGGGCTAAACAGTGTAAGGAAAATGATATAAGACACAAAAGAACCACACAAGTTCTGAATTACAAAACTTCAGAAATGAGATAACAACTAAGGAAGGAACTTGACATAAAAAGAAAAAAATAATTTCTTTTTTAGAAAATTAATTTCAAATATAAGGCTGAACCAGTATGAAGTCAAGAACTAACAAGGCAATAGATAATACCTTCAGAGAAACAGAAGTTGGAACAGAAGAAATAAAATCTATTTATTTTAAATGAAATAGAAATAAAGGAATAAACCAAAGCATTTGAAATGCAGCGACAGATATTAAAGACAGGTAATAAAGAGTAAAGAAAGGAATAATAGGGTTCCTTGAAAAGGAAAACCAACAAATCTCCTGTTTGAGGGAACAGAACAAATACAAAAACCTATATTACCAAAAAAAATCTGTGATGAAAAGACAAAACCACAAATTACTATATTCTTTGGTCATGTAGGCAAAAACAATGGACTTATGGGGGAAAAATCAGATTCTCTCAGGTAATATTGTTCCTCTGATCGCCTTCTGAAGAATCCACTAGGAAACGAGCTTCAGACAAACCAAAATGAGAAGAGGTAATGACATAAGGACTAGTACTGAGCATTAGACAGAATACCAAGACTAACTGCTATTTAAAAGAGAGAAGATACAATATGTAGGGTTGCATGGCCAGATAATGTGGGTATGACACAACTATTTTAAAACAGAGAGAGCGGGGGTGCCTGGATGGCACAGTCAGTTGAGTGTCCGACTTCGGCTCAGGTTATGATTTCATGGTTCATGAGTTCAAGCCTCGCGTTGGGCTCTGTGCTGACATCTCAGAGCCTGGAGCCTGCTTTGGACTCTTTGTCTCCCGCTCCCTCTGCCCCTCACCCACTCACACTCTGTCTCTGTCTCTCTCTCTCTCAAAAATAAATAAACATTAGAAATAAATAAATAAAACGGAGAGAGTACACACAAAAACATTTTTTTAAGGTTTTATTTTTAAGTAATCTCTACACCCTATGTGAGGCTTGAACTAACCCCGAGACAAGGAGTTACATACTCCACTGACCAGGCCAGCCAGGCGCCCCTACACAAAAACATTCTTTAAAGATATCAAATTATCTGATGGTGGCATAATAACAGAACTAATGTTATTTGAGAATGAGAGATGCATTTAGTAAGTGAATGATTGTGGGATATTCTAACTCTATTATTCTTTGTATCCTTGAGAACCAGTTTATCTGTGTGGAAGAAAGGAAATACAGATGTAATATGTTAAAAAAAAAAACAAACATCTTTTAGCTTGACCTTGAATTGGAAGAATCAATATGAACTCAAGCTATTTTACTTGGGGTGTGTGTGTGTGTGTGTGTGTGTGTGTGTGTGTGTCTACAAAAAAAGGCTTAGAAATAAAGACAGACTGAGTAGCAATGAACATCCCCAGTACCCAGACTGTGGTCTTGAAATATCATTTCCTAGAAAAAGAAATGGATGATTTCAGGTCTCAGGAAGCAGTGTGCAAGACAAGCCTGGAATATGTGTCATTCCACGTTGCAAACAAGCCCACAAAGCCTACAAGAGCATGCCAAAAGAATTCAGGAGCCAACTTGAAGAGGCTCCTACTGGCCAAAGATGGGACAATTAAGCTTCCAAAGGGTAATTATATCAATAAGTTGAAATCAATTAAATATGCTTAAGTATGATATTTTAAAAATTGATCAACTCCAGATGATAAGAAAATCAATTCATTATCTTGAAAGCTCATAAAGGAAAAGATCTAAGCATTTATTCTGTCTTACCTATGTGATTTGTGTCACTGGTAACCAAAAAGTAGAGGAGAAACAGCGTCTCTTTATACAAGTATTCCAACCAATAAATGAAAAAGAAATGATAAAACTAGCTGTCACCATTTTGCAACCCCCAGTCAGCTAATGGATGTGGTCACTGAGCATCAGCTGTTCCTATTATCTCACTATGTGGCCCTTGATGAAAGAACACAGCACCAGCTATAGTTTTTCCCGAGAGATCAAACCTGAGTCTGCTCAAGTCTCTGCATCCAGCTATCAATTTGCCAGAACCAGGAATGGAGGTGAAGCACGGAGCTGCACCATGAAAATGCAATCAGCAAAATTTAGGCTGTGGGAAACTGCTGGGCTTTTTGGTTCTTAAAAGATTAATTGAAGGGAAGAGAAGGGGATGGAAAGAAGAGGATGGATTAAAAGAGATTTAAAGGCCATATCAGATTTTTAAAAAATATTTCCAATACGATAGCACAGGAATGGCACACTCCGATGATGAAGCTCTAAAGGAAGTGATTACGGGGGCACCTGGCTGGCTCAGTCGGTGGAGTGTGCGACTCTTGATCTCGGGGTTGTAAGTTCGAGCCCCATGTTGGGTGCAGAGGTTACTTTAAAAAATAAATAAAAAATAAAGGAAGTGATTACCACAAAAGTCAGAATAGTGGTAACTTATAGGGGAGGAATGAATAAAGATTGCAATGGGTTATGGAGGACATTATGGGGCAGCTGGAGAAATTCTATTCACGACCTGGGGGGTGATTGAACATATTCATCTCATAATCACTGATAATGACTCATAAAGCTATACATGTGTGTAGTTACTTATATTTTATTTTTACAATAAAGAGGTTAAAACATTTTGGAGACTGTAAGGAAAAAAAAAAAAACCCCAAAGTCTTAAATACCTTAACTACCCAAGGTTAAAGACCTGGAAAACAAAGCAAAGATTTGAACCCTTGTCTGTCTTCCCTCAAACCAGTCTCTCCAACACTGCTGTGCTTCCTGTCATAGGCAGAACAGAGTTCGCTTCTAACTGCTAATTAATTGTCCATGTGTTTTTATTACAAAAGAATAACAATTCTGCTGACTTTAGAAAGGAAATCTAAGGAGGAAGAAGACCAAGGTGGTGTTTTGTTGTTTCAGTCATACATTAACGTAGCTGGAGTGGAAGTCAGTTGAATGCTGTGAGCGTGGTTAACCACTGGATGTCAGGATTCCTCCAGACATATGTGAGGCGGTGTCTTTGTTAAAGAAGAAAATAAAATGCAATTTATTTTTTTTTAAATGGACTTATCTTGCCTACTTGGGTAATAATAATTATGACTTCATAGTTTTTGAAAAACACTGTTTTAATTTTTTGAGAAGGTAATCACAAAGGTAATAGAAATATGATGTCTTTTATTCCTGAACTGAGTGATAGTTCACATTATGAATGGTTACAAAGTACCAAGCAGTTTTCTAATACTCTACATAAATTAATTTGATCTTCAAACAACACTATGAGGTAGGTCCCATTGTTATCCACATTTCACAGGTGAGAATACTGAGATCACAGAGGTCAAGTTCAAAGTCACACAGATACCAAGTGGCAGAGCCAGGATTTAAATCTATGTCAACCGTCCAAAGCCCACAACTAAAACCATGTACTCCACTGCCCTTTCACTAGCTCATACTGCTGGGATAATGTATCAGTGTTGTAATATAGATAAAGAGTTGAAAATAAAGACTAATATCAGATATTTAAGTGATGTTAGATTAAAAAAAAAACAAAATATTTAAGTATCAGAAACTGAAACAAACCTGAGATTGAATTATATACACATGGAATCATTTCATCATGAGCTCGATCTCACGACAGTGAGGTCATGACCTGAGCCAAAATCAAGAGTTAGACGCTTACCCGACTGAACCACTCAGGTGCAGCATTTGCTTTCTTAAGCCAATTCCATTCATTCATTTAACATGTCCTGGCTCAACATCCACTATGAGCCAGACTGTCTTCCTGACACTGAAACAAGCTAAGTGTCTTCATGGAGACTGTATTCTGGAGCAGTGGTCTGGGATGCTTAATTACACTTTGAATTTCTTTTAAAATCGCCAGTTGCTAAATGTATACATATCTGACTTTTAGAATGACACTACTAATGTTATTCTAAACCACAATGTAACTTACAAGTCAATCCACGATACTGTTTTTATTTTTTGCTTGTTTTTTCCCCATCATTTTAGAGAATCCTTGCTCGTTAAAGCATTTGTGTCGGTTAAAAATTCGAAGACTTATGGGTCTCCAACGACTCTGCCAGCCGGCCTCAATGGAGAAGCTCCCTCTACCACCAACCATTCGAAGATATATATTATTTAAAGAGTATGATCTCTATGGACAAGAACTAAAATTGCCATAATTTAAAAAATAATATTTTCAAATGTGATTTTAAAAGTATTTTAAAATGGGATTCCTTCAGAATTTCTTGGAATCATTTTATATTCTTAAATGTATTTAAATCCATTAACAATTGTATAATGATCATGTGTTCTTATGGGGACACGGTATTTTACATCTTTAGAAACCTTTACATTGTGATTTTTTTAAGCTGGTCAGTATTTTGTATGTGAATTTCTATTAATTATCTTCACTTCCAACAAGTCTCCAACTTCTCCCTATCAAGTGTCTCCTACCATATACATCTCTCCTGTGTTTATAAAACAAACAAACAACCACTTTCTCAAACCCACATCTCCAGCCAGTTGCTGGCTCTTTCCTTTCTTTTATACCCATACTGCATAAAAGAGCTCCTTCCTGCCTGCAGATGCACACTCCATAATCTGGCTTGGGCTCCCTCCACTGCCTTTCGCAAGGTCTTTAACAACTGCCTTGTTGCTAATTTCAAAGGGCTTTCTTCAGTCCTTTCAACGGATTCCTGCAGCATCTGGCACTGCCGTCTGCTCTCTCCGTAAAATGGTTTTCTCTTAGCTTTCAAGACACCTTGCTCTCTTGGCTCTCCTCCCACCTCCCTGGCCGGCCACTTTGTCTCTGGCTTCTTTCTGTGTTGTTTATCTGCTGACAACCCGTTAGTATGTCCTAAACCCTGTTTCGGTCTTATGCTGTGTTTTCCGGGAGAAATGTCATCCACATCTAGAGTTTTAGTAACTAACTATATGCTATTAACTTAGAAAATTTATATTTGAAGTTCAACTCTTTCTCTCACGCTCTGTAAACAAGTATTCTAATGGACTTTTAAAGACAGAGGCACCTCAATTTCTCCACAAAAGGGCTCTTTTCCTACATCCTCTAGCTCAGTAAAGCCCAATTATCATCAGCTCAGTTTCCTTAGTAAAAACCTGGACATCAGCCTTGACCATCCCATTTTTCTTACCCAATATAACAAATCACCAATTCCTGGTAAGTTTGTCCTTTGAAGACATCTTCTTCTACTCAGTCTTACTGATTTGGCCCTAATTCTAGCTATTCTCTCCTTTTTCGTGGGATACTATAATGCTATCTAAATGGCCTTGCCTTCCTGCTGTCTTGTTCCGTCCAACATACATTCTACACACAACATCCCAGAACAATCTATTACAAATCTAAATAGAGTTTCACTCTCCTGCTTAAAATCATTCCCATTGCTTTTAGGATAAAGTCTAGAGTTCCAGGACTTCCTGACCCTTCCTGTTTGAAATCCCTGCCTTCCTCCTCAGTCTTATCTCTTGACTTCTCCCTTACGCCTCTCCTTTAACCATATTAAACACCTTTTAAAAGTTTATTGTTTGAACAGTGATTCCCAGATTTTTTGATTTTACATACCTGCAGTTTTAATTTTGCTAATTAAAAAAATAGGGTCGGGGCGCCTGGGTGGCTCAGTCGGTTAAGCGGCCGACTTCGGCTCAGGTCATGATCTCTCGCCGTCCGTGAGTTCGAGCCCCTCGTCAGGCTCTGTGCTGACAGCTCAGAGCCTGGAGCCTGCTTCAGATTCTGTGTCTCCCTGTCTCTGACCCTCCCCTGTTCATGCTCTCTCTGTCTCTGTCTCAAAAATAAATAAACGTTAAAAAAAAAATTAAAAAAAAAATAGGATCCTCTATTTTTAAAAAATTTATCATCTACTATCACTGTCATTTTATAAAAGAGGAGCCATTTTAACGCCAGGAAATCAGTCGGCCTTAAACACAATTATTAAAATTGAATGACTTTAGCTTTTAAAAGATTTAACACACTGCCTTCGTTTCCTTGTTGATGGGTGAAAATTCACTGTGGCCCAACAAATACCTAAGGTCCTTTGTCTGGGAACCACTGTTGTAGAAATAGACAATGCTCTCTTATGCCTTGGCGTCTTTGCTTTTTTCTCTCTCTGTGCCTAGAATCTCTTTTCATTTCCTTCTTCCCCTCTCACCCCTTGTCCTAAGGTCTCAGCTTAGACGATCCTTCCTGTAGGATGGAGGGCCACAGCACAGCACTTTTCAGGCTGTATTAGAGGTGCCTCTGTTCACATCTGTCTGCCCCACTAGACTGGAAGCTCTATGAGAGGAGGGTCTATGTCTGTTTTGTTTTCCAACGTTTTCTTAGAGCCAAACACATTCCCTACAGCACAGAGAACATTTGATAATTATTCGTTGAATATATTGAATGAGTAGGTTTTAGTATAAGACCCAGACAAAAATAATCCGTGACCTCATCACTGTCATGGTAAAATGATAGTTTTGAGTCTCTGAATTGGTTATGTAACCTTAATCATGTAATTATCGAGATTTGTTTTTCTTAGATTTTAATAATATGTTTTTCTTATACTTATGTTTGTCTTTGGAGTTACTGTATTCTTTCAATAATAATACCTGATTGGTTTGTGAATTTTTCAAGTTGTATTTAGCTTTAGTTATCTTTCAAAGAGAAATAAGCCTGAAAAAAAACCCTGTGTGACTAGAGCTATAGTTTTCACCTCCTGTATTCCCCAGGGGATATATTTTATATAAATTAAAATGTAATTTATTTATTTATTTAATTCAAACTATAATCTTTTGTGTATAGTATTGCATGATTCCCTCCATTTTTCTCCTAGTTGTGGCTAAATGCATTGTTACTTGAAAGCATTGCTCTTAATCAATAAAAACTAATACTGGGGATGTAAGTCTGCTTTCTATTTCAGATATTCAGCAAACTAAAGCACTGACATTTCTTTAATGTATTCTTGTGTAAATACATTCAAAATACTTCGGATATTAAATAAACTCTAGTACAATAAAGCCGTGGCATTTTCTTTAGTGTATTTTATGTAACATATTCACAAAATATTTGAATGTAAAGATGGCATATGTTATAGGTTTTGCAAGTGGTTCTTTTGGTACTGGTACAGCAGGAGAAAGATGTATTCTATGAAACTGACACAATTGCTGTATCCAATTTTTTTTTTTTTTCTTACGGTTTGAAGTTGTGCTAGCTGTGCTTTTGTTTTTGAGTGGCCTGGGTGGTAAGGGGAACTAATTTCTATCTAATTAGGACTCTGTTTCTCCTAGGATATGTCACTTTATCTGGAAGAGGGCAACAGCTGCTTCTCCCTGCTGAGGCTTAAGAGAAGCCAAACATTCTACAGTGGTGCCTGTTGAACCACTGTGGAATTGACATGATAGAGTTTTGATGACATCGCCCCATGCTGCCAAGATGTACATGGTTGTTTTGGTCACTGTGGATTTTGTTTTGTATTCTACAGGGAGCCTGGAGGGAAAGGAGCAGCTCTGATCTCTCACTTGAGTGTGTTTTCTTTAGTTTCTCAGTAGGCAATCCTTAAAGAGTATTTCCATTTCTGACTTAAAATAATTGTATGAGCACATGGAAACCAAGTGCTTGCTGAAGAATGTGGTTCAATCATTTTCGCTGGTCACAGGACATGTTTCTAGGCAATAGGATGACCATGTAAAAGACGTGAGAAGGATTGCATTCATGTTGTACAGCAGATATTCATAGGTAACCCTCCCTTTGATGCAGGCTTTCAAAAAATCCGTATCTGTAGGTCAGACAGCATGGAGGCTACAAAACAAAAAAAATGGGGTCTTTTATGACACAGAGAACACACTTTAGCCTCGTCATTGACCTCTTGCCCCACATTCCGATCCACATTTTGGTTTCAAGTCACATTACTCTCATGCATATAGTCACCTTCCAAATCAGAAATTACTAAGGACATGTAAAAACTCTAAGCTGCTTCAAGTTTTTTGTGGGTCAAAATGAAACACTGCATGCATATATCTATACATACAAACAGTACATATATAGGACATATACACATATGATATACACACATAGATACATACATACATATGTCGTAGTGTGGGATTTTAACAGTGCCATATGTGCAGGAGTTAAGAATATATACTTTGTAATCCCACAAACCTCATTTTGAACCAGGCTCCACCAATTATTAGCTGCTTGATTTTGAACAAGCCATGAGATAAGTATATAAACACTACACCTAACCTAGAGTAAGAGCGTGTGCAACTCGAGCTGTCAGCATTATCACTACATAGTGGGAGAGCCAGAGCCAATGCTGCAAAAGCCAGGAACCTTGGTCTCATGATATGACTGCAGTTCGTCATGCTTACGCGTGAAAATATGAAAAATAAGGTTAGAGATGTGTATGGCATCTCACTACCATCTATAAATACTTTGAGAAAATTCACAGAATGAAAACAACAGAGGATTGGCCCAAGCACGCAGAACCCCTCCTCCGCTTTTTCCTCGTAAATCCCTGATCATCAATTGTTGGGAAAGAAAGACTCCTCGGGGGAGAAGATGTGTAGAAAGAGTACTTATTTGACCTCAGTGGCCTGTGTTTTGCAACCTCAGGGAGTGCTAGAGATGTCTGGGGATTTGCTGTTTTTGGAAGGGGACAGTCTAGTAATTTGAATCTGGATACTGGGAGCGCCTGAGTTCTAATATCAGATTGGCCAGTGATTCCACCAGAGGCACTTGACGGGTACTCACATTCTGTGCTTGAGATTCCAGTAAACTGGGAACAGCCGTTTCTCCGGCCTTGGAGGTCTTCCATCCCAGATCTCCCAAAGGATTGGAGACAAAACTTCTTGGAAGCAGCCCATAGTGTTGAATAAGGTAGAAGGTGTGGAGGGTGCTAAACGTGGTACTTACCTTGGGACTGAGTGGGTGTGAGACACCAGTATCTGGTTCTTTCTGTTTGAGGCAAAGTCCATACTGCCTTCTCAAGGAAAGTAATTTTTTTTTATGCCTTATAGAAGTCAAATACCTAGACATGACATTCAGCGGTCAACATTCCGTATATTCCTGAATGTCTGCATTCCCCTGATGGTCTAGTTACCCCAATTGGTTTAGTGTTGTTTCAATGAAGCGACAAGTTTAATCACCTTTGACTGGAGGATGGTAACATTTTCTTAGGTTTGGCTCATTGGAAGCCCCTCAACCTGGCTCAGCTCTGCACCCAGACCCTCCGTCAGGGTTCTGCCCTTCACAGTCATCCGAGGTGCCCAAGAGGCTAAATTGAATTTGTGGATTGGAGGATTCCCTGATTAAATCTGAACTTCAACTTTACTGAGTCTTACTTCCTACAGTGATTCTAGGATACCTGAAGACCCTCTCTTCAACAGGAAACAAAATCTTTTACTTGACAATCAAAAGTAAGGTTTAGAGTGCAAGTAAATTTAAAAGAAGTGGAATGACACTAAAACCTTACTAAATAACAGTCTTCAATAAGGAAACGGTGGTGAGAACCCCAAGTCTGTAGAAGGAAACCGGTAAATATTTCCTATTGATCGAAAGTTTAATCATTTGTTGTATGAAGGTAGGAAGAATCTTGAGAAACACCTAATTTATTTTAATACATTCTAGAAAGGCAACATCAATAACAATGCCTTTTATTTGTCCCGTGTTTTAGAGTTCACAAAGCATTCCACGTACATCATCTTACTTGATTTTTACAACTGTTTTGAGGAGCAGGTCAGGGAATGTGTTAATTATCGGCACTCTATAGATAGGGAAAGCAATCTTACAGTTAACTGAGGTAGTCAATACCAGAGCTAGGACTCAACGGGAAACTCCTGACTCCAAATCCCAAACTCTCACCACCCCATCATTTTTAGTTCAGATTAGGAGGGCATTGTTCATAATCGCCAAAAAGCGGAAACAATCTGAATGTCCCTAAACTGGGGAACGAATAAACACAGCATGGTTTACTATTTAGCAACATGCTACAACATGGATGAACCTGAAAAGCATCACATTAGGTGAAAGAAATCAGACACAAGAGAATACTATTGTATGAGTTCATGTATATAAAATGTCAAATATACAAAACAAATATATTGAGACAGAAAACAGATCAGTGGTTGCCTGGGGTTGGGTGTGGGAACAAAAGTTGACTGAGTGGGATCTCTGTGGGGCACCGGAAATGTTCTAACTTTACAATTTGGTGAATGTGCTGAAAATAATCACTGAACTTCACACTGACAGTGAGTGAATTTTATGGTATATAAATTAATCTGAATAAATTGCTTAAAAAAAACAGGAGGTGCCTGCCTCTCACTGACAGGTGATGCCATGTTTACAGCTTCACTGAGGTAGCTCAGCTAAACAATGGAATCATCTGGCTCCGAGAAAAGCACTTGGTTCTTGTGCTCGGGGCACATGATTTATTAGTTTTGCTCTGCTGATAAGACCATTAAAAGCAGATGACACAGCATTCAAGGGCAGCGCCATGTTCACTGCCTTCACCAGTCTTACTGGCTCTCAACCCAGGCAAACGCAGCCTTTCTGCCAACGTCTGACACTTTCATGCTGGTTGTGATATAGTTTTCCCACTTCTTCTTCTTATTGTTGTTGTTGTTGTTATTGCTATTTATAAAACATACAGAAACGTGCAGATTGGAGAGCTCAAAAAGTGAAGATTTCCTGTGCTATTAAGGGCATGAATTGGCAAAGAATCAGGTTACCAGTGGGTTGGGGCTTTTGTAACATCCTTGAAAACTAGCTCCGATTCTCTGGGGATGGGGGTGGGGGTGCAGTGAAAAGGAAAACAAGGAGGGGGGGGGTGGCATTTGGAAATGAGTGCCTGGGGAAAATGAGAGAAGGCAAACATTCAAAAGGCTCCGAATCTCACGAACACAGACTAATCATGGAAGTAAAAGTCAGTGAGGAACTGCGAGTCTGTGTGAAAAGACAGTGCCTTTGATTTTCATGAGAAAATTGCAAAAAAAAAAAAAAAAAAAGCTCAGTAACCAGATTATTGGGTACCATATTGGGTACACCGAGTTTCTATATTCCTCTACTTTCACACTGAATTTACCTTTCTAGCCCCTTTTCATAGCATGGGGTCAATTTTTTTCTGCCACTTCCCTGCAGGACTTGGAGTTTTCTAAAGTGACATCTGTCATGCACCTGAGTGGAGAGCCATCCCAAGGAAAAGATCCACGTATTGGGAGCTGACCTTTCACATTATTCTTCCCGATACTACAGTGAGAAAATCTGTCCAAAATGGTAATATCAACCCTCGAGGTTACAAATATCTAGCTGCTGAAATGAATGGAAGAGTCAGCCCTTCCAGATACCCCAAGCAAATTCCCTTTATTAGAACCTCACACAATACACATCAACTCTGTTCTTGTTGCCCAAGTAGAATTCCATACTCACGATCTGCCGTATAAAACGAAAGACCTGACTGATGAAGTTCAGCTACTCATTCCTCACTTGGGAGGTTTTTTCTGGAAATCTTTTTTTTTTTTTTTGTCTTTATCATTTTAACATTATCAGTGTGTCTTTCTATTTGCTTGCATAGAACTCATTTTTACATGTTTGAATTAGTTCAACAAATGAAAATCGAACCTACTCTACATAAGGCGAAGCATCAGATGCTCTATTAAAAATTTCTTTCATCCATCTGTCTTTCGTTTCAGTACATTTTGAAATGACAAACGAGTAAATCTCAAAATGAGAAGCAGCTTGGACTTCTGATACATAACTACAATTATCACTTACTAACTGGGTATACTTGAGGAGATTTTTTTAAATCTCTCAGAACCTCAGAACCCATCATCCTTTGTAAAATGAAAGTAATAGTATCTATTTCACCAAGTGTTGCCTTCCACGCAGTAAATGGTAGCTGCTCACAATTAAACAGAGATCGTATTCGTACGCAAGACTGGCACATAGTATGCAAAAGCAGTTTGTAAACTACGAATGTTATACGATTACAAGATATTATTTTTATAAATAGCTCTAATAATTTTAAATTTGACTCATGCTCACTACCATAAGCTGGCATAGCTTGGAGATTTGTTTGGCCACCAGGCTTCAGAGCGAAGACTTGATAAGGGTATTGCCAGCTCTCATCTGGACCCTGGGGCCTGTTTGGTTGTTGTCTGTGCAGAGCCTGACCTTTGCCTGACATTCCCCCCCGGGAGCCATCTGAGACGCTCCCAGCAGACACACAGAGAAGTCGGAAGCTTAACTTCCTAAGGGGTCATTACATTAGTTCTGCAGCCTGATGACAAGCCATCCGTAGGAAATGTTGAAAACCCAATTCCTTCTGTGTAAGTGGGAAATATGTTAGACCTAGCTCAGGAAGCAATCTTGCACCTGTACATTGAAAGAGATTAGATAAGCCTTCAAAAAAAAAAGAGGCAAGGATAGAGGGAGAGTAAAAGTGAGGAACAACTTGGTAACAATTGAAAGACGATTGACATTTGTGAGAATAAGAGAATTTCCAGTTTCCCAGTTCTGCAAATCACGTTATCGCATATGATTTCTGTTTCCTCATCAGCCAATTGAAGACACTTTCAATAAGCAAGGTCTCCACGAAATGAACAAGAATGCCATCATGAGACAGGAACACTTTAGTGGGCAGTTGGGCTTGTTCATTAGTTGGAGGCCATGCTCAGAAGCTTCTGGGCCCCTGTGAGTATTGGGGTTCACAAGAGTAGTGGGGTGTCAATGGTGTGGGGGGTGGGTAGAGAAGCTGGGTTACAAATACACAGCTCTTCTCTGTAAGCAGTTTCGGTAACCTGCTTAAGGTGAGCTCAGAAAAAAGAAGCTCAAATCACCTAACACCTCGTAGTTTGTCATGATTCTATTATTGCTGTGAATGCAGTCTCACCTTCATAACTAATTGTGTGTTTATAATGGCATATTGTTATTCTTAAAGAGGGCCTCAGCACTGTATAATCTTCAGGCTCTATAAAACTTGGATCCACTCCTGCCTACCATGCAATGTATCTGGTTTTGTTTTGTTTTTAGCCATACTTCTTGAACACCTAATAACTATGCTAAGTCTTGGTGACAGTCTGGGGCAGGCACGGCCCCTGCCCTTGGAGAAAACGCCTGTATGGCAAAGATGTCTTGAAACAAGACATCCCGGGTGGGATGCTGCATGGAATGCAGTTTGTGGGAGCTGGGAGAACTAAGCTGGCCTCGGGCATCGGGAGAAGCCCCTCCCTAAGTGTTACTTAAGATCTGAGCCTGTAGAAGAGAAAAAGGCATTCCAGGCACAGGGAGGAGGGAGGACAACGGCTTGATAATGACGGAGCAAGGGTGGTGAGTTCAGGAGCCCAGTGTGGCTTGGGTGTGAGAGTGGCAAGGAGTGACCCCAGTTGAAAGATGGAGGGGTCAACAAGTCTTGATCCTGGCGGGGGGCTAGAAGGCATGTCAAAGATTCTGTCTCAAGGATAATGAGAGACATTCAAGGATTTTAAGCAGAGAATGACCCAATGAGATTTGTGTTTTTAAAAAGTTACTCTGTTAGGGCGCCTGGCTGGCTCAGTCGGTTGGGTTTGGGCATCTGACTTCAGCTCAGGTCATGATCTCACCGTTCGTGAGTTAGAGCCCCGCACTGGGCTCTCCACTCTCAGTGAGGAGCCCGCTTCAGATCCTCTGTCTCCCTCTCCCTCTGCTCCCTTCCCCTGCTCGCTCTTTCTCTCAAAAATAAATAAACTTTAAAAAAAATTTCTTGAAGTTACTCTGTGAAGAGTACACTTATCTTGATGAGCACTGAGTAACGTATAGAAGTGTTGAATCACTACTGCACACCTGAAACTAATATCACACTCATGTTAAATATACCAGATTTAAAAAACAAAAAAAGTTACTCTGGCTATATTGTGAAAAGGGGGAAAATGTCAGTCTTCCAAGAAAACGAGGACAGCAGCTTAGATTCAAATGGAGATAAGGGGGAATAGTCAAAAATGAAGCAGGAATTCAAGAGCTGTTTGAAATCCAGAAGTCCAGGCCTTGTGATGGAATATGACCGTGTTGGTGAGAGGGAGCCAAAGGTAACACTCAGGCTCCAGCAACGGGATGGACAAGGAAGCCACTTTCAGAAATGTGGAAGGCTGGGTGTGGGGGAGGAGAGGCAGGAAAAGGGAAATCAGGATACTGGTTTGGGGCAGGTTGCGTTTTAGGTGCCAGTGAGACACCTGGATACAGATTTTCTAGGAAGTTCCATGAAACATTCTTGACCTTGAAGTTACAAATTTTAGCTCAGTAAAATAACATGTCATTGGGGTCCTTTCACAGCACTGAAACTACTCATATTAAATCTGTGACTGACAAAGGCCTGTTGTAGAATGAAGCAGAGGACTAGGGGAATCTATTTTATTAAATAGATTCATACAGAGGCGCCTGGATGGCTCAGTAGGTTAAGCGTTTGACTTCGGATCAGGTCATGATCTCACGGTTTCTGAGTTCGAGCCCCTCTTCAGGTTCTGTGCTAACAGCTCAGAGCCGAGAGCCTGCTTCAGATTCAGTGTCTTCCCCTCTCTCTGCCCCTCCCCTCTTGGGCTCTGTCTGTCTGTCTGTCTCTCTCAAAAATAAATAAACATTATAGAAAATAATAAAAGGGCAAACTATAGCTATGGGATACTGTTGAAGACTTCCATTTAACAGTAGAGGATAATAAAGTCCAAATTCCTTGACACGGCCTTTCAAACAGAAAGTATTCAACATCTATATGCGTCTACCATGATGGTGATGGCTGCTGAAAAAAAAAAAAAAAGAATTGAGGCTGGGCGGCAAGATACCAAGGCATTGTATTGGAAATAGTAGATGAGCCAGGGTCTGTTTCTACCCATCTCTACCTCCTCTCCATCCCTTTATGGGATAATGCATGAGTTTTTGTTTTTATTTTTGCTTTCATACTCCCATGTATTTGCTCAGAGGCTGCTATCTCTGCCTGGAAAGCTCTTTATCAGCTTCTGTGCCTTCTCCAACTCCACCCACGTGGCCGCACTGTTTCTTCATCTGTACCCCACTTCTGTCCTTTTGCTGGCACCATGGGTGAGCTGTCCCTGTGCTGTGTTACTGTCAGCTGTCTGCCTCTCTCCCAGGAGTGTGAGCTCCTGAGGGCAGGGACTAGCTCAATTTCTGTTTTTCTGTTCGTAATCCTAGCTTCCAACACAGTACCTGCCCACCCAGCAGGCACTTGGGTAAATGTGTGTTGAATAAACAAACAAATGATAGTATTTTCAGGGGGAAACCAAAAGAGAAAAAAGAATGAAAAAGGAAACTCTGTTTTCACTAAAAAGGAAATTGCCAATATAATGCAAAATCGTGTGTATGCAATTATGAATTGAGAACCATGGAAATAATTCTCCCCGTGATAGATATTTTTTTAACAAAAGATGCTAATTGTCAAAAGGCTTGTAGTATTATTGACTCTAAAAGCAATTCTATTCAAAAACACAATGTAATCAAGCAAAAACCCTGAAATAGAAAATGTTGATGCCTGGAACACATTTGATTTGATCTTTTTCCTCAAAGAGAAAGTTTTGTGGGTTTTTTTTCCCCTCAAGGTTGACAGGGCTGCAAAGCAATCTAAACTATTCATCATACTGTTAAGTCTGGCCAGGGTGAGGTGGCCATGTTTAATTGCTCAACAGAATTTCATCCAATGGATTTAAAGTTTGTGGAGATTACCCAGAGGGGGATCCAGTGAACTAAGATCATCTGTGAGCTGTGATTATTATGGCAATCAGAGTGATTAGTAGCATATACACAAAGATATCTAAGGACCATTGTTCTTAAGGTATTGTCCTTAAGACGCCCTAATTTTTTTTCCAGTGATGCTGTCATAGAGCAACACTCTTCCAGATTCATTTCCAAAGTCATTCATCAGCCATCCAAGATTTGGGAGAAGAAACTCACATGAGACTAAATTTATTCTGGATTGTTCCAGTGAGAAAACAAAAATATATGGGGTGATTTTTTTCAAGAGACCAGTTACAACACAATAGAAAACCATTGTTTTTAATGATTTGAGCTATCCAACAATGAAATGAATTTTTGCTAATGTATAATTTTCACTGAAAGTGTTCAAGCAAACTCTAGGTGACCACTTATGCAGTGATAGAGGACTTATGTATTTCAAAGTCCCTTTGAAAGCCTAGAATCTGATTCCAAGAATATCTCAGTAATTATTTTATAGTCACATCAAATATATATTACAATCTGCATGCATCAAGCCTTTACTTCTCCAGGTGTGTGCTCAAATGTCACCTTATTATAGAGATCTTACCTGCATGCAATATTATCCCCACAACCTTCTCTCTTCCCTGTTACTCTGTTCTATTTCTCTCCATAGAGCTGCCGGATATGGTTTGTATTTATTTGTTTATTTATATTATGTCTGTTTCCTCCAACTAAAGAATGTAAACTCCACAAAGGAAGGGATTTTGTTGGTTTTCTTCACTACTCTAACCCCAGCACCTAAATAGGAATCTGGCATAAAGTGTGTGTTTAATCAACTGTCAAATAAAAATAATATTAAAATGTTACAGAAAAATTAAACAAGGGAGGGGGGTGGACGGGAGAAAGAGGAAAAACACAATTCCACTATTTTTTTTGTACATAATTACATACCCCTTGTATTTTCTTCTCATCTCTTTGCTTTCAAAAAACACCTAGGTTTTTATACAGCTAAAGTCATTATTTTACCTAACATGTGTTATACAGCTGAATAACTCTCATCTCATTCACCAAATCTGGCTATTGTGATTTGATGTCATTTCCAAAAATCAAACCCATTTTCACATAAAAAAAAGTGTGTGACCAGTGAGGCTACACAAAAGGTATATGCTACAGCCCATAAAAAACCAACGAACTCACCATTTCTAATTTCATAATCATCACTCTCATCAGTATCATTGAAGAGTCATAGTTATTTTTGGAGGCAGAATACCATCATGAGTGAGTTAAGATCATATTAGCCAAAACATTCTTGCAAAAAAAAAAAAAAAAGTTGGAGAACTTACAACGGGCACTACAAGTCCATAGCAATTAAGACAAGGCGGTATCTCATAAAAATAGACATATAGATCCATAGAACAGAACTGACTCTCCAAGAAACTAATCCTTACATTTATGGCCAATAAATTTTCCACAAAGGCACCAATGCAATTCAATAGGGGAAAGTATAGTCTTTTCCAAAAAAGTTGCTAAGCCAATCAGATATCTGTATGCAAAAAGATGAATTTAGACCCTCACCTTATACATATGCAAATATAAGTTGAAATGAGTAACAGCCCTAAATGTAAACACCTAAAACTATAGAACACTCAGAAAGAAAACATAAGAATGAGAATCTCTGATCTGGGATTAGGAACCATTTCTTAGATAACTCCAAGAATTCAAGCAGTAGACTCTTCAAAAGACACCAGTGTGGAAGAAAATATCTGCAAACCATACACTTGCTGAAGTCCTGAATATGTTATAGAACTCTTACAGACCAATAGTAACAAGGCGACCCAACTTAGAATGACTGTAAGATTTGTCCCAAAGAATACTTTATCGAGGTAAAAATAAACGCATGTAATGATGCTCAACATTACTAGTAATAAGAAGAACGAAAATTAAAACTTCAGTGAGACCTACTTAATACCCACTGAAATGGCTATAATCAGAAAGATGGGCAGGAACGAATTAGGAGGCAGAGAGACTGGAACTCACATCATGGCTGATGGGAACGTAACTGGAGGCAGCCATTTTGGAAAATAACTCTGCATTTTCTTGAAAAGTTAAATGTAAATATGTCATATAAGTCAGCAATTCTACTGCTACTATATACCCAAGAAAAATTAAAACATATGACTGCACAAAGACTTGCACATACATGTTCACAGCATTATTTACAACAGCCTAAACCTGGAAGTAACCCAAATACTCACCAATTGCAGAACGTAATAAACAAAGTATGGCATATTATGCATGTATTAATAAGTGTATATTTCTATGCATACACATTTTAACAGCTCTTTATATATCTGTCTGCTAAAATGATATATTGATGAACTCCTATAAAGTATGTATATATTTTTTCACACTCATAAGAATATGGACAAATATATAGATATAATTTCATGTTAGCATCCCTTCAGCTTTCAGCCCACACACCAATCTGGGTTCAAATTCTAGTTTCACCACTTTTTTAGCTCTGTGGCTGTGGGCTAGTTACTCAACCTCTCTGTGGCTGTACTGGTAAAATATGGATGACAAAATACACCTGACAGGACTGTGGGGTTAAATGAGATAAAAATATATAAAGTGCTTAGCACTAATAAACTATACCCAGCATTGTTATTTGTCTTTTTGGAGTTTTATTTGCAGATCTAGTTATGTACTAATACTTCTGAGTGAAGAGAAAGAAGCCATTTTGTGCAGTAGAGAAAGCCACTTCTGTACTTCCAGCTTCCAAGTTTTCACTTAATCTCTCAGAGCCTCAGTTGCCAAAATCTGTAAAGGAGGATAATCATCTCACGGGACTTGTTATGCTTAGTGGCTTGTAAACTGCAAAAACACAATGAAAGTTTAGGCCTCTATGTTATTATAGCCTTCTGTTACCATCAACGCCACCCACAATATGATTTTAGAAGAACCTGAATAACTGCTTATAGAGTGATGTGTAGTCATTTCTCAACCTCTGAGATTGTAATCAAAGAATCTTTTCATGGCCATGGTGGTGGGAGCAAGTCATTGTCAAAATAAATTTCATTCTCCTGTTGTTTGAATACAAAGTGAGGACTGTGTTACTCCCTATCTGCAACACTCCCTGCCTGTCCTCATGAGCTATCAGGCTCAGCTAAATATGTCCCTGGCCAGTATGTTAATAATCCCCGCTGGTTCTGAGACCTCCGTCCACCACCGATGTGACATTCTTTGTGTTTAAATGTCTAGCTGACGTCTGCTGCTTAAAACAGCCCATGCTTTCACCCCCTCTCTGCATTGTCACGGCCCTGTATCACCGCTCTTAAAAGGCCACTCTGAGCTCCAGTTGCTGACCAGCCTGCCTACTTGCCTCCCTGCCTGCTGCCGGCTGCCTTGAATGCCTGGTTCTCCAAGCTCCTTGTGGGTCTGACAAAGCAGGGACCATGTCTACCTTTGGCTACAGGAGAGGACTTAGCAAATATGAATCCATCGATGAGGATGAACTTCTCGCTTCCCTGTCAGCTGAGGAGCTGAAGGAGCTAGAGAGGGAGTTGGAAGACATTGAACCTGATCACAGCCTTCCCGTGGGGCTAAGGCAAAAGAGTCTGACCGAGAAAACCCCCACGGGGACATTCAGCAGAGAGGCACTGATGGCCTATTGGGAAAAGGAGTCCCAAAAACTCTTGGAGAAGGAGAGGCTGGGGGAGTGTGGAAAGGTAGGCTCTCGGGTTTTTTCCTTAGCTACTCCTACCCCCGACCCCCACCCCCAACCCGGGAACCTGTTTTCTCTAACTTTTTAGTCCTCTTCACTTTTCTTTCCTCATAACCCATTTGCACCTGCTACTGAACAATTCCTCAGGCCACCCAGGGGAACATAATATGTAAAATTATTAGCTGGGATCCTTCGATTGACTTTTAGTCAATCAAGATGGCATTTTCAAGAGGAAAATAATTCACAAGCAAGGCATGGGTTTAGATATATTGCCAAACATAAGTCTAATTTCAGTTACAAGTTGCTGATGTGGCATAGTGTGTGTGACATTACATATATATTGCAGTTAGGTAGATTTACTTCCTTCTATAAAGACAGAAGTGGGTACTCTGGTTGCTTTGACTGTAATGGTGACTACAGTAAAAATGATTCTTTTTTTTTTTTTTTCCAACACCGAAAAGTGAGCAGTGGTGGGAAATACGCAGGACTGAGAGCCAGGGGGCCTTATTTCGAGTCGCTGTGCTGTCCCTAAGTTGTTAGACCTTGAACAGATAGTCCATCTCTGCAGGCTTCTCTTTCCCACCTGTCCATTGAGGGAGTTGAATCTAGGGTTTCTTTTGTAAATCAAGAACCCCTTTGAGATTTTGATAAGTTACAAAACTTCTCCTGCAGATACTGTCCGTGTCTTGTGCATACACACACAACCTTTTACATGGCATTTCAAAATGACGACCTACATCCTGAAACCCACCTGGGGACCCAAGTTAAACATGCCTGAGTAGATAACCTCTAAGATTCCTTCCTGCTTTATAATGGTGATCCTGAGACCGGAAAATGTGCTTATATTAGAGCTCGGGTCTTTTAAGCTCTTGTGTTCTGCCCAGTAAACAGTTACTTCGGATTTGCCTTACAGATCGTTAAGAGAGGAAAGTTCAAAAGACTATGCTCTGGGAAAATAGCAATTTGAATACAGTATAATAAACTCCTGAACCTGTGCAATAACACAGGTCAGAAGCAACAGTTTAAAACCTGTGGGCTACACTAGAATCATCTAAAATCAAAATGGCCTGAATCCAATGGCAAAGACTTCCACAGTACTAATCTAGGCACTGTTAGATGATCTTGATGATAGGGTGTGTGGGCCACATTTGTAGCAAGATATGTGTGAGCCTTGTTCATGTCAATCATTGCGGGAAGGGCCACTGGGATCAAGCCAGGGTCTGCCAAGGCCACGGTGTCTGCCTGCACTGAGGGGTGGAAGGGGAAAGTGAAGCCAGGATTGGGCTGGTCAGTTTCTCCACAACTATGATTTTCAGAGGTCCTTTTCCCCTCCTCATGTGGGATTATGTGTCAAAAATCTGATAAAATATATAAAATATAACATTTTGATTATAGTTCTTAAAGAATTTCCTTGATAAAAAGATGAAAATTGCCACAGAATATCCAGGACAGATAGCTATCACAGCAGTAACCCAACAAAGGCATTTTCATGTCAGAATGTCTTTATATCTGTAGGAATCAAAGGGCAAAGCCTGTTGTCCGTTATGATGGAACCCGTCCTGATCCTGCCAAAGGTTTTGCTGATCCCTGCCAGGGGCTTATCAGCTCAATTAGAGAGGCTGTGTGTTGATGAACTTCGATTCCCTTCCGGGTAGTTAACTTTTCTGCCACTGCACTTTCCCAGCCGGCCAGCTGTCTCTGTAGTCACAAGGGGGGGCTAAGCAGAAGCCTCGGAGCCTATAAATCCATTCCCACACAGGACAAAGTTCAAGGCAGCTGGCAGGTGGGTAGGGGAGGGAGTGGCCATGTAAGTGAAGAACAGTGCAATATGGACCACAAGAAGGAGATGGGGGTCTTGGTTATCAGGCCATTGGCTTTGAAAGGCTTATGAAAACCATGTTCAACTCCTATTGAATGACAGCCTCTGTCCACTTGGGTTCACACAAACTTAGGCTGCATTAATCTCCAAGGGGCCTTGGAGGCCAGAGGGTCTAGCCCCCCCTAATTTGAGTATCTGCTGGGTCTCAGGCATAGGTGCCAATAAATTCACTCATATTATTTAGTTGAATTCTTACTCTTGCACATGAGAATTGAGACTAGGAGAGGTTAAGAAATTCAGTTGAAGTTAACAGTTTATTAGGAGAGCTGACATTCAGACTGAGGTCTGCTGATGCCAAGACCACGATTCTCAAATTGTGAGTACCCAACCCATCGGCATTACCCGGGAATTTCTTAGAACTGCTCATTCTAGGGCTCCCCCAGATCTCCTAGGAGTGGGGCCCAGCATTTTGTGGTCTCACAAGCCCCTTAGGTGATTATGGCACACACCACAGTTGAGGACCGCTCAACTGTACTGAGACCTCTCAGAGGTTTACTGATTTGACTACAGTCAGCCAGCTCTTTAGGGGTAGACCCAGAACCAGAACCGAAAACCAAGCCTCTTGCCTCTTGTTCACGTAAAGATGCCAGGGAGGTGATCAGGAGACATGGTTGGCCACTACCTTCTTGTTGCCTTATTTATTCCCCGAGAGTGCCAACATTCATGTTCTCTCTACTAGCCCTCATGCCTCACCCCATCCCCACCTTCCCACCCCCCATTCTCACAAGGATCAAGGTTAACTCCAGAGCACTGGCAGATAGCAGACCTGGAACAGTGCAGTCAGTCCAAAAGCCAGATAACATAGGAAGTAGGCAAAGATTATTTTTTCATATCCTCTTAACTCCGTCTCCAGACACTTTTCTCCCTTCTGGTGTCTTTCTTTTAGGTGTCCCCCACCTAGGGTGGCTGGCTAACCATCTCAGATTGTCTGGGACTATCTAGATTTAAGAACTGAAAATCCTGCATCCTGGGAAACCTCTCAGTTCCAGATGACTGGGGACAGTCACCCATTGAGCACTGGACCTATCCTGTCAGCGGCTGGTAGCCAATGTCAATTTAGATCCGTTCAGCCAACAGATATTTATTGAACTCCTACTATATGCTAAACACTGCACTAGGTAAACAAAACAGACAGGATCCCTGTCCTTACCCAGTTAACAGTCTTTTGGGAAAAATGACAAACAAGTAATTAAAACAGGTACTTGGGGTGCCTCAGTGGCTCAGTCAGTTAAACTTCCGACTCTTGACTTTGGCTCAGGTCATGATCTCACGGTTCATAAGCTGACGGCAGGGAACCTACTTGGGATTCTCTCTCTCTCTCTCTCTCTCTCCTTCTCTCTCTGCCCCTTCCCCGCTCCGCTCTGTCTCTCTAAATAATAAATAAATTAATTAATTAATAAGTAAGTAAGTAAGTACTTCACTGGGGGAATTACAATGCCCTATATGGCAAGGATAATATGAGGGGATAATATGAGGAAGTGTCAAAGAAGGCTTTCTGGAAAAAGTGTCATTTAGATGTTACATTAAGACTCATTGCTGGATAACAGTTTCAGATATTGTCTCTCAGACACATTTTTGCTTGTTTGTTTTTATTTATTTATTTTTGAGACAGCACAAGCAGGGGAGGGGCAGAGAGAGGAGGACAGAGGATCTAAAGCTGGCTTTGCACCGACAGCACTGAGCCCGCCGCCAGGCTCGAACACAGGAACTGTGAGGTCATGCCTGAGTGGAAGTCGGACACTCCACCAACTGAGCCACCCAGGTGCCCCTCTCAGATACATCTTGAGGGGAAAACATCTCTTGCAGATAAGAGCCTGAAGGTCTTCCAGGGGATAGGGGATAACATGTAAGGCTGGCATGAAGGGCAGTTTACCTTAGATTTTGAGAAGGCCCCTTTCCTCCAAATACCGAAACAGCTAAAACTTCACACACACACACACACACACACACGCACGCACGCACGCACGTAGTATTTCCCATCCTCCTGCTCCTGAAGAAGTAAGTAAATAAAGACCGGATAACTATCCCAGGAGTGGCTGACCCCTTCCCCAGGCCATCGCTTGGTGCCTGCCACTCCAAACAAGTGGATAACTGGAGGCTATTTTGTGGTAGCAACTGGGCAAACAAACCTGGAGACGTGCACAGTGTTTTCCAAAGCTCATTCCACATGCCTCAGGCGGCAGGAGCCCTGGGGGGAAAGGGAGGGCTTGGGGCCTTAGAGGAGATAAAAGAAAGGGCTAAAAAGATAGCATTAGGGGAAATCAGACTCTGTTAGCAATTTCCAGAATTTTTTATTTTTTTTTTAATCAGAAAAGATAGCAAGAAAAAGAGAAAGAAGGGGTCATTCAGGCTTCTTAGTACAAAGTCTTGTAAGCAGGAAAGACAAAGATAGCATTGAGACTGTGTTTGCCTGAAAGTCTTTCATAATTGATACATGGTAAATAATTTAAGACCATGAGGCCGGGGCAATGGCTTGCTTCAAGATTTTCTACTGTTCTCTGCTGTTTCACGTGATGGTTGGAATCCAGTTAGGGCCAGGGGCCATTATCTTTCCCACCTGCTGTCTTCCGCAGTCCATCTCATTTAACCCTGCCCCAGCATGAGATTTCAAGTTGATTTGCTGCAAAGGGTGACCTGAATGTTTTTCTGCATCGAGCTAGGTTTTGACCTGCAGCTAAGAACAGCAGCCCTGCCCCCTCGGCTTCTCTTCCCCACAGCAGCAACAGGGACAGCGGCCACTCTCAGGTGGCCCAGAGGTAGGTTCTCGCTGGAGAAGCAAAGGATGCCGCTGCCTCTGGCTTCACTGAGACAAGCCGGAGCACAGAGCACTCCGTGGCTGTCGCAGCTGCTACTGGAGGCAAATCGGGGGAAGAATTTTTGAGCGTTCAGAAAGGGAAGCCATTAACATGTGTATTTTCGTTGTCATTTGTTTCTTCGGGATGGAGAAATGAGGAAGGGCAGAGGAGTGATTCCAGAAGGGAGGGTTGAATTTGCTAAATTCTAAGTAAACAAGGAGTCACATAGTTCAGAGCAAGTTGTTAAAGAGAATGAGAAATGGATCAAGGGTTTTCCAAAGCTGAAGTTCTGACTCATTTATTCAAATTGACAAAATGATAGTAAATTTTAATACAGTGTGTTGAATTCTAGATATTTATGCTGCAGAAAACAAATGAAATGTTTGTTTATAAAAGCTCTTGAAAGATATGCAATGAAAGGTTAACCCTGATCACCCCAACTAGAGAGGTCAGAAGCAAGAGAGTGGTCTTTTTTCCTTACATGCTTTTGTATTACTTGCCGTGTGTTATTTCCGTTTTTTATTTACTGAGATATAATTGACATATAACATTGTTTTGCTTTTAGATGTACAACATAGTGGTTTGATCTATTGCAAAACCATGTGTTACTTTTGTAAATTTTTTAACAATGTGCTGACAAATGACCAATTTACTGATGCTACTGTGCTCTTCAGGTTGCAGAAGAAGACAAAGAAGAGAGTGAGGAAGAGCTTGTTTTCACTGGAACTAACAGTGAGATTTCTGAGGAGGTGTATACAGAAGAGGAGGAGGAGGAGGAAGAGGAGGAGGAGGAAGAGGAGGAAGAGGAAGGAACAGCTGAGAAGGAGAAAGGTATTAATGGAACTATAAATTACGATAGCACCGATTCTGATAACTCTAAGCCAAAGACATTTAAAAGTCAAATCGAAAACATAAATTTGACCAATGGCCACAGTGGAAGGAACACAGAGTCGCCAGCTGCCATTCACCCTTGCGGAAATCCTACCGTGATTGAGGATGCCTTGGAAAAGATAAGGAACGACGACCCTGACACCACAGAGGTCAACTTGAACAACATCGAGAACATCACGTCGCAGACCCTCGCCCGCTTCGCCGAGGCACTCAAGGGCAACACGGTGGTGAAGACCTTCAGTCTGGCCAACACACGCGCGGACGACGGCGCGGCCATGGCCATTGCGGAAATGCTCAAAGTCAACCGGTACATCACCAACGTCAACGTGGAGTCCAACTTTATCACGGGCAAGGGGATCCTGGCCATAATGCGGGCTCTGCAGCACAACACGGTGCTCACGGAGCTCCGCTTCCACAACCAGAGGCACATCATGGGCAGCCAGGTGGAGATGGAGATCGTCAAGCTGCTCAGGGAGAACACCACGCTGCTGAGGCTGGGTTACCATTTTGAGCTCCCAGGACCAAGAATGAGCATGACGAGCCTCTTAACGAGAAATATGGATAAACAGAGGCAGAAGCGGATGCAGGAACAAAAACAGCAAGAGGGCCGTGATGGAGGAGCCAATCTTAGGACCAAAGTCTGGCAGAGAGGAACACCTGGCTCTTCCCCTCAGGCATCTCCCAGGCACTCTCCCTGGTCATCCCCCAAACTCCCCAAGAAAGTCCAGACTGTGAGGGGGAGCCGCCCTCCATCTCCTGTGGTCCCACCCCCTCCTCCTCCCCCACCCCCCCCTCCTCCTCCTCCCCAAAAGCTGCCACCTCCTCCCCCACCCCCTCCCCCTCCACTCCCAGAGAAAAAACTCATCACTCGAAACATCGCAGAAGTCATCAAACAACAGGAGAGTGCCCAGCGGGCATTACAAAATGGACGGAAGAAGAAAAAAGGGAAAAAGGGTAAGAAACAGCCAAACAATATCCTAAAGGAAATTAAAAATTCCCTGAGGTCAGTGCAAGAGAAGAAAGTGGAAGACACTTCCCGACCTTCTACCCCACTGAGATCAGCTCATGAGAACCTCATGGAAGCTATTCGGGGAAGCAGCATAAAACAGCTAAGGCGGGTAAGTAACCCAAGAGCAGATCTGGGGCACGGATGTGGTAAGTGAGGGAGCCCCTATGACACGATGGTACCAAAGTCACCTCTCAACATATTTATTAATGTTTAAAATATTGCAGCATGCAAGAGCAAGCATCCACATTCGGAATTCCAGGAGCAGGTGACCAGTGGGCACATTTCCACTGGAGAATGAGCCTGGGCCACCTTCTTAGCATCTTGGTTCCAGAAGGGCCAGGCCTATTTTAAGGCACACCAATATATAAAAATCCTGATTTCCTTAATAAGAAAATCAGGGAATATAATCTATATTCCAAAAAAGATTATCACTTGTCAAAATTTTTACCACAAAGTTTCAGGTGATTTAAAACCTCATTTACAATATAGAGGCACCTGGGTGGCTCTGTAGGTTGAGCATCTGACTCTTGATTCCGGCTCAGGTCATGATCTCACGGTTTGTGGCATCAAGCTCCACGTCGGACTCTGTGCTGACAACTCGGAGCCTGCTTGGGATTCTCTCTCTGCCCCTCCCCAACTCGCGCGCATGAGCCCTCTCTCTCAAAATAAATAAACTTTAAAAAATAATAAAAATACAGATAAACCTTAAAAATAAAACCTAATGTATCATATAAAATTTGAATATCACACAGCAATAATCAATCTATATCTGAGGTAGTTTCAGAGAACACTGCTCGAGACGTGCCCTACAGATAGTTTTCGTTTTATCATTTGTGTTGTTTTATTGAAAGAGAATTCCCCATTCTTCTAGGTGGAAGTTCCAGAAGCTCTGCGATAAAAACATGATCTTGAGAAGAGGATGCAGAATCATTCAGCGGTATTAAATCGAATGCATTGTGACCTGTTTCTAAAGTACCTTCTTCAGTTTGAAATGTTTCCTGACTTTAAAAATAGCCTCACCCATTAATTCCAAAAAGAATTTTAAGAAACAATCAGCATGTTTCTTCTGTAAATATGAAAATAAACTACTTTTTTATGTTATGAGATTTGTATTGGCAAGAAGCAGTTTATTTAAAGATGCTCTTACATCCCTGGATGTGTTGGTAACTCCGAGCTGTTGTGAGTTAATGAAATGTGCTGTTATTTTTGTAATCCCAATAAATTTGGATTGAAGTTTTTGGGTTTTTTTAAAACAAACTAATTTTTGTGTGTTTGAGTTGATGCATATGTGAGGTGTGTATGTAACATTGCTAAATATTAAAAATATGACATTCTTACCCAAAAAGGGCTTGGGTCCTTAGCATTTTCCTTTCTTTGTTTTTTCACATCCAAGAAAATTCGATCAGAGCTCTTTCTAAAATGTCCGAAATCAAAAATTTTCTTCAAAGTCTTCTTGGTAGTGAGATAAAAGCTGTAGGAAACTTCCTGAAGTGGCCATCATCATCCTGGACGCACTGATGTTAGACCCATTCCCAAAAGGCTGATAGGTACCCAGGAGTCAATTCAATTATTTACAATTAAAGTCAACTATTTCCGGAGGAAAGAAAAAAAGTGAAGGAAAGCTTCTTGATAGAGGAAATCGTGTTAGGGGAATTCCTGGAAAATAAGCCCTGAATGCAGAGTTATCTTGTAGCCGACACTGAAGATTCACCTCTCAAAACTCCCTTTGAACTTTCCTTAGATGAGCCTTAGTCCAGTGGACCTCAGCCTTTGTGTGCCCTCCACAAACGGTGACGTTGACGTCCTCGACACACATCCGGGGACAAGGGCACATGTATTTCTAATCCCCAAATATCACCTCCCCGTCACTCAAGGAAGACCTGAAATCAAATTAGAGAAAGACATATCCGAGATTTCCTTCATCTGGCTCCAGTGCTCCACTCCAACCTACGAAAGCTATAAATCTCTTCTAAAGTCCTTTGTCTTAACTATGATTAGCAGTGTTTCCTTTGTGTCCTACAGAGTCTAACAGTGGTCCTGGCAAAACTCTCCGGGCCACTCATTCAATAATTGTTTGCTCTACATACAAAGCTTTGGATTATCTTCAATCAAGCGGATTTTGTTTCACTAGAATATTTCTCCAATAGTTCTTGGGACTGTTTCTTTTAGTCTGTTTCTATTGTTCTGCCGTTGTCTTACTCAGAGAGAACGGCCTATATAACCTCTGAAGGTGGGTGCCAGCGACCTCCGAGCTAGCTGGCTCCACGTGGGGAGCGGCTGACATCTTCTGAACTATCTACATTGTCTCATGAATATATTTCACGAAAACGTCAAAAGGGGCTGTCCCCATTTTAGAGATGAGGAAACCATTCCGGGAGGCAGCGGGCTCAAAGAAGTCAAGTTTGCATGTGACCATGCGTATCTCTGACTGTACAGCCTGGTCCCTTTGTACGTGACATCACCTCCCTGCTTCTCTCCAGACTCAAACCTCCTGAAGGGTCCCTGTTCTCACAACAGTGGTGGAGATTTCAGTTTCTACTTTCAGCGACTTCACTGTTTTTATTAGTGTTCACAATCATGCCCATTATTAATATGCAAACAAACAGAAAGCTAAAACGCAGGTTCTTAAAAGACGTGTGTCTGTGTGCGTGCGCACGTACATGTGTGTTTATTTAGAACAGAAAGCCAAGGCCAAACCTCTTTTCCCATCCCCTTTGTATGTGCATGAGAACAGGGCTCCTCTAAATTGGAAATACTTCCGACTTCATCATGATGAGGCCAAGGGGCAAACGGTTGCTGATAAATCAGGGTTGATAAAACCACACACGAATCCCAGAAAGCCGGTGTGGAGAAATTCTCTGGAGTGAGGAGAAGAGGTTAGTGATATGGGCGGCCGAGAGCCATATGGCTGGGGACACGGGCCAGGCCTTCTCACCAGAAGTGAGTGATTGGCAAACAGATATTCTGACCTTTGCATTTAAAAGTCTACATTGCTAGGGATGCCTGGGTGGCTCAGTCAGCTGAGCATCCGACTTCGGCTCGGGTCACGATCTCACGGTTCCGTGCGTTCAAGCCCTGCATTGGACTTTGTGTTGATAGCATGGAGTCTGCTTGAGATTCTCTCTCTTTCTGCCCCTCTCCCACTTGTGTTCTCTCTCTCTCTCAAATAAATAAACATTTAAAAACAAATAAATAATAAACAAACAAACAATCAAACAAACAAATAAAATCTACCTTGCTGGAAATGTGTGGGCCCGAGGAGAGAGCGGCATGCACTTCCCGGGAACTTCACAAAATGTAAATAAAGACATGGACCCTCAGACTCAATCTACAAAACAAAATGTTATAAAGCCCATCACAACACAGGTGTGACAGGATCAGAAACTGAGTGGGTATATTTAGCATTCAGGAAAACCCTTTCTAGAATGTTGTTTCGGAATACAGTACTGTGAACGTTTGCGGTGTTAGGACTCTCTCCATTCAGCACAGGAGAGGGATTCTTAGTTTATCTTTCCTGCAAACTCATACAGTTTGAATGAACACTAATTAGTTCATCCTCTAACAAGAGCTTTCAGCTCACTGGGAGAAGAGCGTCCAAGGCCAGATGAAGTGTTTAGGCTGTGATTTATATTTGCACGTTAATCTCCTGAGGTACACATCATCCCGATTTGAAACAGAGCCAGGATGCTGCGTCTCACTCTGCTCCGAGAGCCGTGCTGCCACAGGTATTTAATAACTCAGTGTCAGCAGGATGTTGATTTAATACCTGCCCTGACGTAGTTGCTCTGAGTGAAAGGAGGAGGTACCAGGCTGCAAAAAGCCTATATTGAGACGCACCGAGGAGTAGGGTAGATCCACTGGTTCTTGAGAAGGCCTCTTAGCCGCTTCCTTCCGGGACAAACTTAACACTCGCTTCTCTGTTTCTCTGAGGGTTGGGAAGTGGAGTTTTATTCTCATTAATGATCAAATAGCATGGTCTGAAAGGCTAAGAATTGATCTAAGAACTAGAAAACTCAGAAATATGGGGCCAACATTACTGTACTTAACGACTTCCACAAATATTTTCCACGTGCCTACCACGTTCCGGATACTTTTCTGGATGCTGAGGATAAAATCAGATAAAGTCCTGGATGCTGAGGATGCTGAGGATAAAATCTGATAAAATCAGACAGAGATAAAATCCCTGTCCTCATGTACCTTACGTTTCTTTAAAAAAATTTTTTTTAAATGTTTTTAATTTAGTTTTGAGGAAGAGAGACAGAGTACAAGCAGAAGCGGAGCAGACAGAGGGAGACACAGAGCCTGAGGCAGGCTCCAGGCTCTGAGCTGTCAGCACAGAGACGGACGCGGGGCTCAAACTTGTGAACCGCGAGATCACGACCTGAGTGTAAGTCAGATGCTTAACCAACTGAGCCGCCCATCATGTACCTTACCTTCCAATCGAGGGAGTTTAGTTTAATGCCGTTCCTGCAAGCATCATGCATTTCCTTACCAGATGCTTCCTGTGTTTAAGACCCTGTGCTCAATGCTGGGGAGACCAGGTTCAATTAGAAAGTGTCCTCCACCTCAAAGCAATGGGAATGCTGAGAAAACCATCCCTTCCTGAATCTGCGGCAAGAACAGAGTTAGAGGCAGGTGTAGGGTCCTGGGCGGGCACTGAGGAAGCCTAATCATCTAAAGTTAGTGTCAGCGAACTTTTTCTGTAAAGAACTAAGGAGTAAATATTTTAGACTTTCTGGGCCATTAGGTATCTGCCAAAACTATTCAACCCTGCCCTGCGGGGCAAAAACAGCCACAGGCAATACAGAAGAGAGCAGAGCAGGTCTGTCTTCTAATAGGACTTTATTTATAGACACTCACATTTAAATTTCAGATAACATTCATGAGTTGTGAACTTTCCTCTTTTGATTTTTTCAACCATTGAAAAATGAAAACACTCTTCTTAGGTCACGGGCTGTACAAAAATAGACGTTAGGTGGATTTAACTTGTAAGCCACAGTTCACCATAGACCCTTGACCAAAAGCAGAGAAGGGGTCAAGAAGGGCTTCTTAAGGAAGGTGACACATGAATTGGACTTTTAAAGAAGAGAGAAGGGGGCGCCTGAGTGGCTCAGTCGGTTGAGCGGCCGACTTCGGCTCAGGTCATGATCTCGAGGTCCGTGAGTTCGAGCCGTGCGTCGGGCTCTGTGCTGACAGCTCGGAGCCTGGAGCCTGGAGCCTGCTTCTGTTTCTGTGTCTCCGTCTCTCTCTCTCTGCCCCTCTGCCATTCGTGCTCTGTTTCTCTCTGCCTTTCAAAAATGAATAAATGCGGGGCGCCTGGGTGGCGCAGTCGGTTAAGCGTCCGACTTCAGCCAGGTCACGATCTCGCGGTCCGTGAGTTCGAGCCCCACGTCAGGCTCTGGGCTGATGGCTCGGAGCCTGGAGCCTGTTTCCGATTCTGTGTCTCCCTCTCTCTCTGCCCCTCCCCCGTTCATGCTCTGTCTCTCTCTGTCCTAAAAATAAATAAAAAACGTTGAAAAAAAAATGAATAAATGCTAAATATATATACATACATATATATATTATACATACATATATACATATTATAGATATTAATACGTATTATGTAGATATATATATTATACATATTATATATATAAAAGAGAGAAGATGCCAGGCTAAAAAAAGGGTCACATGATGAAGTCAGGGAACAAGGAGGGATATTTAAGTTTGTGGAAACAGAGCAATCTAGAAAATAGTTGAAAATCATAGGGTTTAATGTAATTCTGTAAAAACAAGGATTTGGTCAAGAGTTAATATTTCAGTCTTTTTTTATAGTATTGATGATTTTGGTGAATTGAAAATATAACTATTGTATAGTTTCTGCATGGCCTACGTTTTTACAAAAATAGTCTGTGATCATTAAGAAAAATCAGAGTATACAGATAAGCAAAAGAACCTAAAGAATCCCCATAATCCTGCCCACACAGAACAACCCCTGATGACCCGTAGTGTATATGCTTTTAGATTCTCCTTGAAGCATATTTAAATATACACATTACTTTGTTTTCTACAAAAAGGGGAAGATAACATACATACCTTTGTATAACCCACCATATTTTATGTGAGAAAGTTCAGTGACTGTTGGATAATTAGGTTATTTTGCTTAGTCCTCTGATGTTGGATATATAGTTTGTTTTAACCCATCCCTTTGAGTTATTCTGACTTGCAGCTCTTCCAAAAAGCCCTTACAAGAACTGATTGACTGAATGATTGGCAGCTAAAAAGCCATCTCCCAGATTGGGGTTGTGACCCATCATTGTGGTACACCCAAACTGGAAATTAGGTTTCAACCAAATTATCATGTTTACCAACTTTTTCGTGGCCAAATTATATGCCTATCTGAACCGCAGAGGCATGCATTAGTAAGATGTCTTTCAAAAACTTCATACTATTTTCTACTTATGAATAAAAAAAGCTGGGATGAACTGAGAGTTACAGAAGCCCAATCTGAGTGACTTAGTGCAAGCTAAGGAATGTGGACTTAATTATGAAAGTCTTGGGAGCATCAAAGAATTTCAAGAGGAGGAATGACATGATGTTTATAAAGGTTTTGAAAATATGACCTGTGTAACCAAGAGAAGGATGGATTCCGTGAGGTCCAGGCTTGTGGTAGGAAGACCAGTCGGGAGACCATTGCTATCATTTAAGAACAAAATGATACAGGGGTGCCTGGGTGGTTCAGTTGGTTAAGTGTCCGACTCTTGACTGACTCTTGACTTTGTCTCAGGTCATGATCTCACAGTCTGTGAGTTCGAGCCCCATGTCAGGCTCTGTGCTGACAGTGCAGAGCCTGCTTAGAATTCTCTCTCTCTCTCTCTCTCTCTCTCTCTCTCCACCTCTCTCTGCTCTTCTCTCTCTCTCTTTCAAAACAAATAAATAAACCAAAAAAAAGAAAGAAAGAATGAAACGACACAAATTTGAACTATGAACTCTGTGTAAGTGTAAAGGAATCAAAACAGAGCAGAGACTAAGGAAGCACATATTCCACAGAATTTAGTAACGGGCTAAACGTAGGGTGCAGGGGGCAACAAAAGAGAGGAGTCTGTGTCGACACTTGTGTTCCTGGCCGGGCCATTTGGGGGGATAGCAGTGCCACAGAGTGGGACAGGAATGCAGCCGAACAGGTGCTGGAGGAAGAAAATGACTTCGGTTTTAAATACATTGTGACGGAAGTGCCTGTCCGTTTGACTGTGTGGGCGGGTCTAGAATGATGGGGATGAGATTCCTACTGGAAATGGGGGCTTGGGGGGTCACATGGTATGAGTGGCATTTAGAGACGGCGGTTTGGGTGAGGACGGTCAGCGAGTGTGGAGATTGCAGAAGCATTCTGAGTGTAACCGGTCAGAAGGAGAGGAGAATTGTGTGGCAGAGCAGAGTTGCCCCAAGGAAGGTGCTGTCAGTGCCGTAAAATGTCTCAGCAAGTTTTGTCTCAGCCTGAAGGGGGTCACTTGAACTGGTGGTCTTGATGAGAGCAAATTCATGGGAGCAGTGGAGATGGAAATCGATTATAGGGCTAGGGTGGGACATTCTCCAAGATGAGTGTAGTTCAGTGTTTCACTAAAGGGTCTACTGCTGGTGGACGGCCAGAGGGTCCCCAGACCTCAGAAGAGAAAAGGCACATCCTCCTGGTATGTCATTTTCACTTGACATGAGAAATTAAAATTATATTTTAGACACACACACATACACACACGTAATCATTTTTACTTGATATGAAAAAAATATTTATATTATTTATATACTTATATATAAATTTATAGATATATGTCAAGTAAAAATGACGTGTATGTTTAGATATATATATATATATATATATATATATACACCCTGATTTTTGAAAGTTTGCATTATACCTCTTCACTTTTATGAAAGACCTATGTTAGTACCCATTTCCATCGACCAAAAGGAATCCAAAGAGGATTTTCATCTTTGAAAAAAACCCCAAAAACCCCAAACCGAGACTAGCATTCAGTGTTTTTTTTTTTTGCAGTGAGCTAGTTAAGGGGTAAAGCACACCTCAGGCTGCGAGAGGGCCCAGCCAAGACCCCTCACCAGGACCTGTGTTCAGCATCTCAGCACCAAGCCTCCATAGCTTTGAACCACGTCTGTGAGCATCTGTGCTTTATCTCAATTTATTTCGTGCATTTGTTAGGAAGTTGTGTGCCAGAAAAAACTAGGAGAGGTTATTTTTTGGATCTGGGAATACTCACAAATTTTTCCATACAAATTAAGTCATTGCTTCTTTGCTTTATGCCATTTCTGCTTATGGAATTTTTTATAGGAACACTCTAGGATAACTTTAGGGGGAAACTGCATGTATGTTCTAGATAAAGTCAGTTGGAAATCTCATTCCATCTCTGTGACAGGCCATGGTCTTCTGCAAGATTTCAGAGAATTCCTGGGATGGAGGAGAATTCCTCCTCATAGTTGTCTCTGGGTCCCTGCTCCGAGCCTGCATCTACCAAACCTATGATTTAATGGCCCTGGTGCAAATTATACTGACCTAATGTGGCGACTGACCCATGGCAATCAGCCCTCCTTCTTGATTTCCAAAGCCCCAACATTGCATGAAAATTGGGGAAACCAAGGAAGATTGATATTAGAGCAACACAAACGACTTCAAACCAAACATGAGACCTTACTGTTGTGAGAAGTCCTCTAACTTACCATCAGAGATTCCCTCCCCCCGCATGCCCCTGGCTATTTCATCCCACTTAATAGTCTGTGTTTTCTTGCTAGCGTATCACTTCCTTCCTCTTCTGTCATGCTTCTGCATCACTGCTGTCCCCCCTACATTACTTTCGGGAATTCAAGATTTGTTTCACTCTGTTATGCACAGCAAATTCAGCTCTCTCTGGTCCCATCCCAACGAGAAGTTCGGGTCTACCTTTGCACCTCCAAGCTAATTAGTGTGATGCAGATCCCATGAGCCCTTTATCTAACAGGAGCCACCCTAAAGTTATGGCTGTGAATAGAATTTCTCCCCCCTGGAAGATGCTATATGTTCTCCCAGAACAACACAAAAACCCTCATATAGTCACTCACAATCTATTATCTGGACTGTCGCTTCTGAACTGGTTTCTTCCTGACTGGTTGCTCTGCTTCCATTCCCACTCACCCCAACTTGCCTTTAACATGCTAGAGTGATTGATATTTGTCCAAAATGCAGTTCTGATCACAGCAGCCACCTGTTTGAAATTCTTCAGGGGTAGCTCATATTCTACAGAATAAAATTCAAATCCCTTTGCCTGGCAGACATGGCCCTGATGATCTCTCTGCCTCATTTCCACCGCTTGTCCACATGTGCTAACGCTGTCCTGAGCAACCTGCAGCTCCCTGAACAGGCGGTGGCCCCTCTTGACACACCCCTTTTCGCATACTTCTTACCTGCCTGGAATTCCCCTCCCACTCTTTAAATCTGGACAGCACCTAATTCATCCTGCAAGAGACCTTGAAAGACAAGTAGCTTATTGACCCAAGGAGATGGGAAAAAGGGCATCCTGCAGAAGAGCCTTGTTCTCCACAGTCTCCCCGGGTGACCTCATCCAAGCTGCTATCTTTAAATACTACTCATATCACATGACCTCCAAATCCTTACTGCCAGCACAAATAAACGCCCCCCGTGATTCTGTGCCCACACATTCACATTCAGGCATGATGTATTTAAAACTGAACTCATCTTCCTCCTTCAATACCCACTCCTGTTATATTTCATTTTCCACAGTCTCACAATATATTTTGCTTTGTGCCGCGTACTATTTGTGTACATGTCTTAATCTTCCCACTGTCCTCCTGGACTATATATCCTGGAGACCAGAGACTATATCTTATCTTTATGCCTAATAAACAGCAAGCACTCAATACATGTATTTGAATAGATGGAGATATCAGCTACTCAGTGACAATGAGGAAGCAACGTGACAGTGTCTTCCCATCGTTCCTCCCGGAGTGGCCAACAGTGGGATGGGATCAAAAAGGAACATGGTTGGGAAATGAAGTTCTAGAGGAAGATTGGTCCCAGGTTTTAAGACAAGTCAGGACCTACACATGGAGGCTTAGGGGCTCCAAGGAGCACCCGATGATACCATTTCCTTTGTGAATATTGTAAGGCCAGAGTTCTAAGAATATTAGCATCCTCTCTTGATGCCTCTCCTCCCTCAAAGCCCCCATCCCTTTTCTCTGTGTGATCTGGGAGCAGAGGTCAGGCTATGGTCACGAGTGGCTGTGCAAGCTATTGTCAGGAGAGCATTGGGGCCAGCCAGGGACTGACACTGGAAAATGAAAAGTCCTGCTCTCTAAAAGAACCATCTTGAGGTAAAATTAGTATAATCTTTAAAACCCTAAAGACAAATTTGCAGTCTAAAGTGGAGGGTTTTACTCTGATACATTCTCTGTTTGCATATTAGCTATTCTGCAGTAATTTTCAGACGACTAACCACGTGTTCCGGATGGAAACATTGTGCAATTAGCTATATAACCTTTATTATAAACTAAACGGTTTCTTAGCAACACAGCTGTCATGGGGTTATATATTTTGGATTTTTAAAAATTAAACGTGTCATTGACAAACATACAAGCTGTGGTCCAAATACTGCTGTCACGAGCACAAACCGCTAAATTTCCTCTCCTCCTGAATGAAATCTCAGATGATCCATCTGAGTGATCACTGTTATATAAACACAAAAACAGATGATCAAAAGTCAGTGTCAGGTTGCACTCTGCAAACTGCCCTCCCTGAATTTATCTGGGATTAACTCCTCTTCGAGCCCGGGGCTGGGTGGTGGCGGCACGCAGATTAAAAACCCGTGAATCCATGTGAGCGAATAAACCGACGAGTGGCTGCTCAGAGGAACCCTTTGCAAACCCTTCAGCAAAACTGGGAACGTTAAACGACATTTTTTGGACATTTGGGGGTTTTTTTTTGAAGGAAGAGTCGGGGGGGGGGGTGGGAAACTGCATTTATTTATACATATTTATGATGGTCTTTTTAGAAGGTTTACCCTGGTTTTCTGCAGCTTTTGGTTCATCCACATGACAGCAGTGGGGGTTGTGGCTCCTACCCAGGACCAGCACAAAGCTGGAAACACCACATTCAGGAGGAGCAAGGTAATACATACCAACCCCCTCACTTATTTTTCTCTAAATGCTGCCAAGAATTTCTGGTGACTCTTTTCAGAGACACTCGTAGGACGTTTAACGGGAATCTTGATTTGTTAGGATGGAAAGCTATGCTTGTACTCAGAAGCTATCAGTGGTGAACGTTGTTTTTAATGGCATGCAAATTTTTTTAACATAAGCCAAAAAAAAAAAAAAGACAAAACAAAACCAGTTTTGCCTCCACATACGATATTCATAAGTGGGAAGTCACCGTTGGGGTGGTAAAAACATGAAATACATGGAAAATGCGTAAGGAAAGGAGACGCACTGGCACAGGTCACTTCAAGTTCAGAGAGAGGACTCTGAGGTAATCCCAAATAAATCCTTGTGTCATCACTTATTAAGCATTTGGGATTACTCAAACGTGTTAGTTACCTAATCTAATATTTCAAATGGAAAAAAAATATTTTAGTGCCGGTGGAAGGGGGGAAATGGGGGTTGGGGATGAGCAAACCAAAGATGAATGATAAAATACTATATTCTATCCATTGAATACTCCCAAAATATGAGACTGCACTGATCTCACAACGTGCCTTGGCTTGCTTTAGTGGCTGCTGGTTGAGCTGCATGATTATAACATATTTTCCTTTTGTTGAGTTTTGTGTGTGTGTGTGTGTGTGTGTGTGTGTTTTCCTGGAAAACAGAATGAAACAGTTCCCTTTGGACTTTTGCATGTGCATAAGGAGAACAATCCCAAGCCTTCTACTTTTGAAATAAAGCTATTGGAATAATATTTTTATTTTTTACCCAGACTATCACTGGTGACTTAATGCACGTGAGAGGCAGGGAACTCTAGTGGTTAAAGACACAGCCTCTGTATTAAAACAGACTTAAGTCTGTGGCTCAGCTCTGACAGATAACAGCTTTTTAACTTTGTGCAAACTGTTTAACGTGTCTCATTTCCCTTAGTTGAAAAATTGGGACAACTTCCTGAAGCAAAATATTTCATGCAGTGTCCAACACTTAGTAAGTGTCCTAATAAATACCGGTTAGTATTAAAATGGATGCTTTTAAACATGACTATTCTCAAAGGAAAAACATCTCAAAAGAAAAATATCTGGGGATGGAGTAAGCATGGCCATGAGGCTTTTGGAAGATCCCTTAGATGGCTTCGTTATCATCAAAAAGTAGCCCAGTCTGCAACTGGATGAGTGCCCACATTACAGTTCCCTTTGCAGAAGGGGACAGGGCTGGGCGTGAATCCCTGAGGAAGTCAGAGAACTCTGGACACCGGGAAACGCAAACTAAGTGGTCAGGTGTTTGCTGTGCCCTCTGGGAAAAGTGCTTATGAGAAAAGCGTTCGTAACGATACTGGAATTAAAATTAAAACTTAATTTTAAAAAGTGAAAATAAAACAAAAACAAAAACAAAAACACTTGTATGGGCTGGTAAATGTATTGCCAATATTTGAAGGTGTTCTTGCTATTACTTCCATGAAGTTCATTGGATCTTTGCTGGACTCCCTATTTCCCAATATCAACTCACAAGTTTCAAGAACACAAACATGCAAACCCAATCCTCTTCTGTGCATTGTATACTCCCAGATCTCTTAATTACCTGTCAATTACTGTTCATTTCAGTTTCCGGGGAGGAAAGTAGCAGGGAATGACAGAAACCATAGAACAAAAAATTGTATTGGGTAATTTCTAGGAGGGGTAAGCCCAAGGGAGATTGTTGCCACAATATTAAGAGAAAGAGTAAAGCTGGAGAGTGATTGAAGGGGACGATGCTTTCAAGAGAAACAGTACCTCAGATGGGGAAACAATCTCCATAATTTTCTGAAAATTGTTTCTTCTGCCGCCCTGTTCAACATGGTGCAGTGGTTTCTATCTTTGAGGTAGATGTTGTGAAAAATTGCCAATGGGAATTTAAGTCTGGAAACCAAATAACTTGAGAACAAATTTTCTATATTTTGAACTGGACATATTTTTGTTCCTCCAGAAGACTTGCCAGAACAGCTCTGGTAAGTCAATTAATACCACTGTCAAGGTCACATTAATTCAGGCCAGTTATTTTTGAAGAAACAGATAATAGTCTTTAGTATTGCTAGCACCTACACATCACTGAATAGTATGTTGGATATTGAGTCTACATGCCCAAAATTCCATGCCTAAGGGCTGGTTCTTTTTCCCAACTGTAAGGGGAAAAACAGCCATGGAGAGATCTTAACTTAGCACTGACAACTCTTGAAGGGTCAGTGATTTATTCAAACTCTTGCCATATTTACAAATTATACAGTAGCCCAAATTAACAACCTTGCTTTCATCAGCCTGTAGTCACCAAATCTTGAAACCAGCCTAAATCTTGAAACCAGCCCAGTCGAATCTTGAAACCATTCGACCCATTGCCAGTCTTGTGGATAATGATTATAAACATAAATCTTTTCCTTATCTTTTTGTTTCTCCCAAATTTTCTCATTAGATGCTGAGTGCATTAATGTAAACTTTCTAAGAATCGTGATGGCTTCACGATGGCTAAAATGCTATTTCTCCACCTAAATGGAGCCAGCCAAGTACTTGTGCACTAATGTCTCCTCTTTGTACCTGGGCAGGTTGTTTCTAATTTCCACAGGTCAGGGTGGCTCCATAAATATTTGTATACATCAATATACGTAAATGTTCCTGCTCATGCACACCCATACAAAGACAATTTCTTTTTTTTTTAATCTTTATTTTTGAGAGAGAGAGAGAGAGAGAGAAAGTAGGGGAGGAACAGAGAGAGAGGGAGACAGAATCCGAAGCAGGCTTCAGGCTCCCAACTGTCAGCACAGAGCCCAACGCAGGGCTTGAACTCAGGAACCACGAGTTCATGATCTGAGTCAAAGTCAGACGCTTAACCAACTGAGCCACCCAGGCGCCCCTAAAGACAATTTCTTAAATGACATTAATAATGTGGCTTCAAGGCTGCATCTCCAGTGACCTGCTAGAACAGACCTTGTATTTTTAGACAGGTCTGGAAGTGGCTCACATGGCCTCAACCATTGGTAGCCACACATGTGCGTCTCCAACATTTAGTGTCAAGGTTTTTCCAGTCTCCGTTCCTGTTTCACCAATGTGTGACTTTTGGCCACTCTTGTTATCAGTCATGAGCATACCTTCTATTCCTAAGCTGTTCCTAAGTGTCAAGGTAACTTAATAAACTATAAAAACCTGTTCAAAGCCGGCAGGGGAGGTGGAGAGCCTGATTTCTCAATGGGTCTTAGCATTATGTGGCCACATGAACTTTTATTATCTTAATCTAGAGATATATTAGTACAGAACAACAGATTTGTTTTATTCTGGGGTCTACTTCCAACTTACAGTAACAGTTTTTTTTTTAAATGTTTATTTTTGAGAGAGAGAGAGAGAGGGAGAGAGAGAGAGAAGAGTGCAAATGGGGGAAGGGCAGAGAGGGAGACACAGAATCCAAAGCAGGCTCCAAGCTCCAAGCTGTCAGCACAGAGCCCGACATGGGGCTGGAACTCACAAACCGTGAGATCATGACCTGAGCTGAAGTCGGACGCTTAACCGACTGAGCCACCCAGGCATCCTCAACTTACAGTAACAATAATCATTTTAAGTAGTTTGGCTAAGTTTTAGGATAATGATGCTTGCATTCAAGTGCACTCACCTAGTCGTTCCAAAAATATGATGCCTGGGGATTTTTGAAGAGCCAGGAACTTGAGACAGGAGAACATTTCTTTCTGTTCCTGTTCCTACTTGCTTTATTCACCAATTAATATTTTAGATTAATGTTTTAATTTAATATTCATATTTTAAAAACTTGTGTATTTGAAAGCTTTCTGGAAAAACTCTCAAAAAATTCCTTTAGTTTTTATACTGCCCATCCCTATCTTCAATTTTGTGGTGTATCTTATCAACGTGAAGATACAGCAATGGTTTCCAAGTGTGGAAAGATACTTGCTTTATTATGTCAACCGGTTTGTGTGTGGGGGGTCATTACTGCAATTCTAACTTAACACACATCACAAGCTAAGACCAAGATACGAAGGCACTGCTACATCTCAGTGTTAACCAGCCATGCAGTGGACAGAATACAACCACATTTCCCCCCTACAAGTTACCCTAGCTTCTCCAATGACCCACCAAATCCCATCTGTGTTAAAATGTCCATTAACGATTACAAGTAAGCTTTACAGAGTCAAAACTAAACTCAAACGCAAAATGTACTTGTGTCTCCCTACTCTTCTCAGCGGCATGATGTTTGGCTCTATTTAGATAGTTGGGAAATGAAGAAACATCTATGAAAAACATAGCGGCTCCCAACCAAACCAGGTTTTTTGTTATTCTGGAAAACCAAGTGATGGAAGTGGAAAGTGAGAGGAGGATGCTGGGAGGGCTCAGTGGTGCACAGAGCTCTGTGCATGGTCTCGTGGCACAAACCACATCAGGCTGACCCAGGGACAGTGGTTGTACACTTTAGGGCTCTGGTGCTGGCCTGAAGCTATCATCCGGCTCAGAATCAACTCAAATTTCCTAAACGTTTTTAGGTAGCAGGTCCTAACAAACACGTTCTGTAGCGTCCAGCCATTCAACCAGGGGCAAACAAGGCCACCTAAATAGAAGCATAATGTGCTCCATTTACCGGTGGCTTGGTAAGAAAATGGTTGCAATCTAGGACTACGCTTATTAAATCAGACTCTCTCATAATCACTTACCTGTTAATGTCAACTACATCACAACTTTTGTCAAATATCCACAGCAAAGTTCAGAAAAGTCTTTTAAAAAAGAAAAAAAAAAAAAAAGCAATTGAATTTTCCATTTGAAAAGGCTGGTATGGATTTGGAGCTGAATATACAACTCAGAAAAAGCTGGCCCTTCTACATTTATACCTTTGCTTAATAAACAAAACCAAATATCCTATTTTATCAGCTTCTTTTTAACTGGGTATCACTCTTCAAAATGGAGATTTTAACACATTTAATTTTACTTGCTGAATGTTTACGCAATCCCAATCTTGAAACAAAAATCTGCTTGCAAATACATACTCTCCTTTCTATTTTCTGTCTCCTTAGACTCCCGCCCTAAAATGATAAAATAAAATAAATAAAAGTTGCCTCTTTTTAGGTTCAGAAGTGGAGTTAAGGAGCTAATTAGAGTTCTTCACAGATCACTACAGAACTGAGACATTGTGAACACCTTTGTTTCCCTATAGTTAACTGGACCTGGTGATGCCTTTTCCTTTCACTTGAATCCTTCAACACCACAAACACCGGAATACAAGCTTTACTTCCCTGCCTCTTTTCCGGGAAGGGTGAAGTATATGCCACTAAATTCGAATCTCCCCTGTCTCACTAATAAGAAAACCAGGAAGGTGGATTTAAAGTGTCCAGTTTGTCCTTGTCCTCTTGGAAGAACTCCCGGTCTTTAAATTGACAGTGCAGCTGTTGACTGAAAATTATACAGAAAGATTAATACATTCTCAAGCTAATTTTTTGTCAGGCAAGTTCAGTGTTAAGGGTTTACAAAATACGTCTAAAGTCAATACCTTTTACACCCATAAGAAACTAACAAAAATAAGTTGGATGTAGAATAAAAAGCTCTTTTTTTTTTTTAACCCAGTACGAAATGACAGGAGTGTCCTGTGATGACCGAATGCTTGGACAATGTAGGGTGGCCACCATCATTGAGCCAAAATATGATCACATGCTTCAGAGTCAGAGGCCGGCTCCTCAAAGCAAGCCAGCTTTCCCAGGCAGAGACGGGAACAGGATGCTGGTAGCTTCTATCAACACCCAGATGACATGTGAGAAAGGGTAAAATCTGTAGCCATAAATCTTTCAGAAACAAAGTAAATCTGCAATTTGTTCATAATTTAAGAAAAATACAGAAGAATAAAACAGCATTAAGGCGCATGGAAAAGAGCAACTGAACCGGTAGCCTGATCTGAACTCTATTAGCTCCTTCTAACAGACCTCAGGCGAGCCCCCACCTCGATGAGACTTGGCTTCATGGAACCCGATGGTCTCCAGCTGTCTTTCAGTTGTGAAATAAGTGGTTTAGATTGAAGGAGGGAGGGGATCTGCTTCACCGCAATCATATTTTAATGTCCATCACCTGTTTAGTCTTAATAAACAATTGCTTAAATATGGTGATATTGATGCTTACGAATTCTTAGACTTAGGCTTTGATGAAAGTCTTCACACATGTGGCCATAACCAAGATACAACTGAATTTAGGTCGAGACATGCCATCCAGGCCAAGATAGAAAGTCATGTCAATATGACGCCTGGAACTTCCAGTTCCATAATGCAATCTGATACTGTTAAGATTAACTTCCTCTTGAGTAGAAAAATTTTTTGAAATCCTTACTAAAGTGTAAGAAATTTTTGTGGTTGTTACAAAATTAAGGGACTTCAAATTTACCGGAAATACCCCAATACACGAAATGATTGTGTGTTATCCATATCTTGATTTGTCAATCTTGATGGTGGTACATACGACCAGTTAAGACTTACACTGGATGTGTGTGAAATTAAATACTGCCTCAGTAGTTAGGATGACCACTGATGTATGTTAAAAAAAAAAAAAAAAAAAAGCAGGAACAGCTGATTTATGTAGACATGTTTTGTAATAAAGCCAACATTTTTAGTGGTCTCCTTCACGCAATGGAGGATACCATGTTATCATATGTAGAAGCAAAGGCAGTCTTAGCATTAACAGCAAAGTATGTCCCCAAATTTTCATAAGAGCCACTTTATTACACCTTTTCCCAGTGGTTTCACTACAAAGGTTAAAAAATATCCACCAATGAGGAGCACCTGGGTGGCTCAGTCATGATCTCACGGTTCGTGGGTTCAAGCCCCACATCGGGGCTATCTGTTGTCAGCACAGCACCAGCTTTGGATTCTCCCTCTCTCCCCCTCTCTCTCTGCCTCTCCCCTGCTTGTGAGCTCTCTTTCAAAAATAAATATTTAAAAAAAAAAAAATCATCAATGAAAGCCCAAGAGATTATGAGAATGCTGTGTTTAGGAGGTAAGATTTAACAATGTCAATAAAGTAAGTGTGCCAAGTAAAAATTTTCTTTTCCATAGAGTTTTCTATTGTACTATAAATAGACTTTATCTCTATACTTGTCCTTTAAGAACTCCATTTCTAAAGGGCAGTAAGTTATTTCAGGAATTTCTCCTTTGATTAGATAAATATAATGTGACAAGCCCAATTCTGAGGCATTTGTCTCTTAAAAATCTGTTTTAAAGTTTGGTTAATACTTTCCTAAGTATTCACATTGTACGACAGAAAGGAATTTTTAATAGAACATATAAATTTGGCTAAAGCTCTTAGAAGGCGTTTTGTAGCATCCTACACACTAGATTCCACAGCTCAGTTTAATCTTCAGACACCCACTTGTGCCAGAGTCAGCAGAACAGCAAATTCTATTTCTCACAACTGAGGTTCCTGTTTAAAGTACCATCTTTCATCCATTTATGAAGAACCATTGCAGTCCCACGTGAACTGCTACATCTGGCTTCCACTGAAATTACCGGTAAGCTTCAGCATCATTCTGATTTTAGGGAACCTCAACATTTTTGGTGTGCGAAACAGCTGCGGTGTGACCTTGCGATGTGACTGCTCTGTGCCGCACGGCGGTGGCTTCCCGGGAGCTGCTGAGCAGCTGGCACGTTTCCCGGCAGAACAGGGAGGAACATTCTTTTGCTCACCGGTGTTTACTTCACGGCACACTCTCTCAGGGCGTGCGGTCTGCTGAACACTTCGACTGTCATCACTCACTGCGCCGTACCCTTACTCTGAACTACGGTTAAAATTTCTTTTTACCCATTTTATTAATCTCTTAACATGAATAAAGAAAAACGCTTTTTTCGCCTATTTGGGTCAAATTAATTTTATTATGCTCCATGATGAATTGCCACCAGTGCAATATCCTATCACTATACATTTCGAAAAAATTCACATACTAAACAAAATTTCAGTTGATAAATGGAAACGAATGATTGAAAAGTCTTTATGAATCTCACACATACAATATGTGGCTAGCTGAAATTGTCTATCACATAGCACTTAGATATAAAAAGCCTCATGCTAGTCTGTTAAATGCGAAGGCTGTCAGACAATCGTTTAGCTGCGGTGACCGTGGGAGGCTCTCAGACAAAGCACAGGTGTGGTGCCGCCCACAGAGAAGCTGGTGAACAAGCTGGTGGCTGGAACACGCGGCCTGCACGCCCGCGGTGGGTTCAGTCTTCATGCCGGGACTGAACCCCACAGCTGCTGTGTTTCAGCCAATGGGAATTTAGACTTTGGGCAACAACAACAGAAAGGCTTTTTTTTTTCTTTAAGAAGAATGAACCTGATTACCTTTGGCAAATTTTACACCCATCTTACACGTTAGAAGTTGTGTTTCCAACTCAAGGAACTGATATCCTTTACTCAGAGCAGCTCCTGATAAATATAGATCACACCAAAGTTTGCCGGAAAACCCTGAATTCCTGGGCCAAAAGTTAAGAGAGATCTTAAATTGGCATTACCTTAAAGACATTTCCAGGATGTTTTAAATGTTTTTTTCAATAATGTCACAAAGAAAAAAAAATGAAAAATGTTGAATATTACTTAAAATAATTATAATGCTCTATTTACCATGTGCACAAATTCCTAATTCTGTTGGTTAGTAGCTGTCCAGCCTCATCCACAGCAGACTCGGCGTCACTGAGCTCAAGCCACAGTAAAAATGAGAGTAAGCAGAAAAAGGTTTCCAGCAGCAGAGGGCACTGTTTTTGCAAGAAACAAAAAAGTCTAGAGTCTTTCCCGGGTTTAAATTACTCTTGCAAGAAAGGTAACATTCTTTGAATAACTTAACTATTTTACTGCACCACTTACTGCTTTCAGCAACAAAACCTTTTAAATTATTTCTTACGATAACTAGATGCATGATCACTAGAGATGATGTGATAACTGGTTAAAATTCAAGCCCTATCTTGCAGGTCCAGCCTGTCAAGATCATGCCAATACTAGATTTTGGTCGGTACAATTCTAGAGAGCTTAATTTTTAGTTGGATATTGTGATTATAGTAATGAAATACATTTGGAACTACATTCTGCATATGACTCAATGTGAGAAAAATACGTGTCTGTATTTAAATCAGATCATTTTTCTACCCAAAATTTAAAATAGGTAGGTATGATAATTAGCACTATAAATATGAAAAAAACAACACCTTCAGGCAGATTAGTGTATTGCAGAGAGGCAAGGAAACCCTAATTTTAAGACATCATTTAGTATACATAACAAATGTGCAGGTTGTAAAGTTTTATTTATTTATTTTAAATCTAGCATTCAGTTATCTCTCTCAAGAAATTTGACGTTGGGACCACCAATCTTTTAAGAAAAATGCAACTGTTCACCTGACGGTTGACAAAAACCTTGAGAAATTATAAAAAAGAGAAAAATTTTAAATAGTGTACTAAGTTCAGCATTACAGTGTTTACCTTGGCCAGCTCAATTACATTTGTATGGTTGGTATTTCTGAATACCTCAACCCATACAGACTACCCGATAATTCCACATCATTTCCATAATGTTCTGATTTTATAGCATACTTAACCAAAACTGAAGTAACCATTATGTATTGCCTCCTTCAGTTCATGGAGAATATTACCCCTAAAAATCCCCAAACTGCAAAAACTTAAATAACCATCGAAGATTGATACCAAAAATATTTTTAAATTTTTGCCAAAAAGAGCCTGCCACATTTGCTATAGCATAAAAATAATCTCAGTCAAGTACAGGTAAGCAAGGTCTCCTTAGGATCCCAGCCTCCACATACCCCTCTGTACAGGAACAGGCAATATTGCCGGAAGAGGAGTGTTGCGGGTTTTCCCGACTAGGGCCTCTGTAGTGGTCTTCCGTAGAGCATCCTGCTACAATTTGAGAACCTGCATCGGTGTAGTGATGTCTAGAGAACCGTGCAATGTGTCTGCTTCAACATTCATGTAGCATGGTGTTCAAAATGGAGGGGCTAAATAAACTAAGGTCTGCATCACTTAAAAAAGAATGTAGTGCTATACTAGATTTTAATAAGAAAATTTAGGTACAGAAAAAGTAGGGTATGAAAATAGTGTTTTCCTTCTGGCATTATAACTAAATTACATTAAGGTTTTTGTCAGTCTCACATATAATATTTAAACTCCCTTGTTGATGGAATGACAAATATTCACAAATTTAAGTGAGCATCCTGGTGTAAACTTGCACACAATGACAGGGAGTAGCTTTGTAGAGGATTTTGACAAACCTTTACAGATTAAATGAGGTATTGCACAGATTAATAAAAAAAAAAAGCAAAAAAGGCAACAAAAATATACAGCAAATTGGTAGAACATTTACATGATAATTTTACAGAATCCATAGACAGAAAGTAGTGTTTAGTATTTCACCTTAAAAATATATATATAATATATAGATCAGTCTTCCCATTCATCATCATCCTCAAAATCTTCTTCATCATCTTCATCCTCATCTTCATCTAAAAGAAAATCATCAAGTCAAACAATCAAAATATATGTATAAATAAAATAACATTACAGAATTCTTGGGTGATTTCTCCAATCATTTAACTTCTGACACACAAACCATTCCATTGACACACAAACCAATCGAGTGACCAGGGTAATTTAAGAGGAATCAAATAGAATACATATAAAGGGTATGATGGTCAGTTGAAGATTAGAACAGGAGTTAAGAAGTAAGTCCCTTAGTATCTATGTAAGGAATTTCAACTAGTGCTTCTTTATGTGTAAACCCTCATTTGGGTTGGCCTCTCTGAATTTTCACAGATCTCAAATCTAAGAAAGACCCATTTAATTGACTACCTTTAAAGAAAAGTTGTAAAACAAACAAACAACAACAAAAAAAACCACCTGACTGAACAGATTGTTCGGCTAGCAATTCCACTTATAACTCCAGTGATAGGCAGGAAACTCACTGACACTGAGCCACTAAGGAAACAGAGCAGGCAGTCCAAATACTCAGTGTCCCTTTCTACCCTCCTATTCTCTCCTGAACTCAGTGACATTGCTTTTTCCAGATCACCAATGACCGACCATTGCTAAAACTAAAGCTTGACTTCCTGTTCTCATTTTCTTGACCGATCATACTTTTGACCCATATCCTGACTCCATCCTCCTTCAAACACTTCATGTGGCTTCTAAGATACTGCACTCTCCAGCCTTCAGAGCCTACTATAATCTCTTCTTCTCTATTTACATGCACTTCTTTAAGGATCCCAGCCAGTTCTGTAACTTTAAATACCATGCCTGTCTCAATGACATGCAAATCTCTATTACCAGTCCAGACCTCCTCCCTCAACTTCAGGCTCATAATCAAATGCCTGCACAACATCTACATTGAATTTTTAGTAAGTATCTCAAATTTAGTATTTACAAAAACCAAACTCCCGATCTTTCCTCTCAAACCTGCTCCTCCTAAATCTTATCCCACTCCATTAATGAAAATTTCACCCCTTTCATACTCAAGTCAAAAATCTTGGGAGTCATCCTTCACTTTCTTTTTTCTAAACTTCACTTCCAATCCATCAGCAAACCCAATTATTTCCTCATTCACAATATACCTAGTATCCAATCCCTGCTCACTGCGGCTACCAATCTCATTCAAACCTCTACTATCTCTTGCTTGGATCATTGCCATCCCTCTGCTAAGGACCTTCCAATGACTTCCCATCACATTCATGGCCTCCAAAGCCTTACTACTGGCCTCCTGTACCTCTTGTACTTCAATGCCTTACTATTCTTTCCCCCTCTTCCTTACTCAGCCATACTGACCTCATCATTATTCGTCAACCTCAGGAACTTTGCACTTGGCTGTTCTTTCTACCGGAATGAACACACTTTCCCCAATTTTCTACATGGTTTACTCCTTGAACTCCTTTTGGTCTTTTCTCCAATGTCACTTCAGTTAGGCTCATCCTATTTCAAAATGAACTTCCCTCCTACAGCTACAAGTCCCTATATCTTCCTTTTCTGATTTATTTTTGCCCTTAGCACATATCACCGTTTAATATCTGTTTTTCTAATTTACTTTATTGTTGTCTCTCACTGAAATGCATGCTCCATGGAGGCAGGGATTTTTATTGTTTTTTAATTATTATCCTACAATAAATACCTACAGAATGAACTAGACTATTCTATCTCTGTAACAGTGTTGGAATAAATAGGTCTATTTAAAGAAAATAAATATTAGTAATAGATCTTAGATATGACTCATGAATTCTCTCCATAAAACAAATAAAAAAATTGAGGTCCACAGTGAATAAATAATAATTCAATAAGAACAAAGATCAGATTCTAGTACAGCATGCTAGGGGGAAGCTCTTTAGTAAACCTCAAGCACTACATCAGCTAGACCAATTGCTTTCTCTTTTGAAAGTAACATCTATTTATATGGTGGTGTACATATGCTTAATAATGGCCTCAAAATAGGGAGAACTAGTTTATTCAAATAAACCTTTTAGAAAATGACAAAAAAGAGGACACAAAACACTTCAGGATTCTTTAGCAAACCCCAGAAAACCTAATTTCTCAGCCCAAATTCTTATAAATCAGGGAAACCTGAATTTCTCATGTCACAAGAATGTCACAGGAATGGGATCCAGAATGTCAAGCTTTGTTTAGAGGTTTGACAGGCATTCTATTAGTATTCCCAGCATAGGAAATGAAACTGCTACTTTTCTGAAGTTGTTCTTCCAATTTATGCTTATGGCTATGGTGTACTAGAATCCATTCAGCATCAGATAGACTAATCACGGTGGCAAAAACTTTTAAAAATTTGCCCTAAGATCCACATCAGTGTTATTCAATAGCAGGGGGAAAGCGAGCAAAGTCTACCATAAAATAAAAAGAAAACAGAACTTCAAATATTAAAATTAAATATAAATGTACTCATATAAATAAATATACCTGAAGAATGAATGGCTTTGCTCCTTTTCTGCATCACTTCCATTAATGCACCCACAATTCCTGAAGTGGGTGCAGGTGTTGGTGGTGTAGACTCTTGGCCATCAGATACCTTGGAAAGGAAAGTGAGCAAAATTTAGAACTAAATCCTTAGCAAACACTTTTTGTCTCCAGAAAGTCTTACTTTTTTAGAATCACTTCCTATTTAAAAAAAGAAAGGGGGGTAAAAAAAAGAGCAAACAAGCCCAGGACAGGATTAACTAATTTAAGAAGAAATAAATTGTGCCTTAAAATAATTATTCAAAATATACATCCTCTCCTTAATGTATAAAGCCATCAACACATTTCCAAATTTAAAATAACAAACCTTTTCCTAAATAATACTTGCCTTTGCAGTTGGATTACTTCTGTTCATTCTAGAACATAAAACCTTAGCTGATGAAACTTTAAAACTATTATCAAGGATCAACATTTTATAAAAAATTAAGGTATATTCAGATTCTTAGAGTTGTTAGGTGAGAAGGACACTTAAGATATCTAAGAGCAACTGAAGAAACTTCTAATCTCCTAGAAAAACTCAGCTTCACCAATAAGCTTTATAACTTTGTATACTATATTTATAGTTCATATGGTACAAACTTACAAATATGTGTAATATATGTAGATATATTATTATAACTCAAAATGAACTTTCCTTCTCATAGCATATAACGTCTCTTCAAGGAGCTCGGCCAGGTAACTTTCAAAATGTACCTACCTCACAAGGCAACCACTATCCCTAACTAAAGTACTTCCATCTAGTATCAACTACTTTTGGGGTGGGGGAAACAATATCAAGGGGTCTCATTAAAGTCGAGTACCTATACAAAATACTCCAATTCCAACTCTCATTAAAAAAGAGAAAATACAGGAAATCTGTAGAGATTCAGGAAAAAAAATACATAATTTGGAAATTACTGCTCTAAGTGTACTTTGACTAAAATGAGCAGTCATTTATCCAAAATAACTCATTTTGTTAATTTTGTCTCTGGACTTACGTGACCCATGTAAAGGTAGAATATTAGTATACTTAAAAATGAAATTGTACAGCTGTTTTACTTGGATTCTTATCATTTCCCAAAGAAAAACTACTTTTTTAGGACAAACTTTTTATTTTGGTCTTTACAGCTCTTCTAATACTACTTGTCTTTCTGGAGACTTAACAGGTCTTTTTCTTTTAAAAATATTCAAAGTAATTCCCCCATAAGATACTGATTCATTCATTAGTATTTAGGTTTGGGGAGGCTGGGTATTAACTACTACTAGTATGGAAGTGCCACAAATGAAAAAGACAACAGAAACAGTTTCTGAGGTTTGAAGGTCAGCATGAGGCTCTCAAAGAAGTGTAGCAGCAGTAAGAAGAAACACTTAAGACACCCTTGAAGCAATGTGAGAATACACGGCAGAGACCACAGGAGCACAACACTGACACAAACACGTTTTTGAAGGTACTTACTTGGATGGTGCTATCCAAGGTACTATGAACATGGAACTCAAAATCTATGTAAGTGAATAGTTACACCCTTCCTGCCAACTGTGATCTTATGTTAGTCATATTCATCTGTGAATAAGTGATTTACATAGACTGTTTAAAGAAACATAGCTGGAGAAATTTCAACCACAGAACGGTTTTCTTAAAAAACGAGGTAAAGCTATGGACTCAGATCACATACAACATGCCAATAATTCACTGATTTATTCCTCTAGGATATTACTCTAAAATTAATTTTAAAAAGTGATTATTTAGGGGAAGAATGACCTACATTTAGAATAAAACATACTTTTCTCTCTAAAAGAAATGTAGAGAATGAAGAGAGTTGGGATGGGACGGGGAAGAAATGATGATGGGGAAAATAGGGAACTCAGTAATTTTTTTAATTAAGAAAAGAGGACAGACAAGGAGTGGGATTAAAAAAATGAGAACACAATTTAATTTATTAAAAATAACCCCTTATTAGTAACAGCAAATGAGAGAAAGCAACAAAAGTTGATTGTGCAAGAGAGAGGAAATAGACAAGAGAAACAAAAAGAGAAGTTATGAGTGGCAGATGCAGGAATGAGTGACCCTGAGTCTGAGGTAAAGTCCATTAAAGCCTGCTACTCACCTGGGCTGTGGTCATTTTTTTTTTTTTTTTTTTTTACATAAATGTTTATTTATTTTTGAGAAAGAGAGAGAGAGAGAAAGTGCATGAGAGAACGCGAGTGGGAAGTGGCAGAGAGAAAGGGAGACCGAGAATCCAAAGTGGGCGGCTCTGTGCTGACAGCAGAGAACTCCATGCAGGGCTTGAACTCCTGAACTGTGAGATCATGACCTGAGCCGAAGTTTGATGCTTAACTGACTGTGAGCTACCCAGGCACCCCTTTAATTTTGCCACTAATTCCTCCCACTAACAACTATTCGAAATTCTTCAGCTGTTCCTGAGAACCCTTTAGTCTAAACTAAATGGGGAAAGGGAGCAGAGACAACTGCTCACAGGTTGATCACATGGCAAGAAAAGACCTAGATACATTTTAAAGATCAGAGTTTTTAAAATCTGTGCTATGCCAATGTTCAAGCATTTCCATTCAGTCAGCTGTGTTCCCTACCCATAGTTCTCCTCCTAGCCAAGCGTCAGAGATTTAGTTACCATAATTCCCTACATCACAAAATCATTTTCAATTAGAATCTCCTTTCACCTTCATTTACTGCACAGAAAAATCCATCACCCTCACCAACCCGAAGCCCTGGAGAGCAAATGTTCCTCTTGGAACTGAGAGACCATAAGTAAAAGCTCAGGAGTATGTGATGTAGGCAATTTAGATTCTAGAAAAGGGGTCAGCAAACTATTGCCCATGGGTCAAATCTAGCTCATCCTGTTTTTGTAGAACTTTTAAAGTGAAAAACGATTTTTACATTTTTAAACGGTTGGAAGAAAATAAAAAGAATATTTGTGACATGTGAAAACTACATGAAATTCAAATTTCAGTGTCCATAAATAAAGCTTTATAGAACACAATCACGCCAAATTTTGCATCATGTATGCTGCTGCATTTGTAATATAAGGGCAAAGCTGAGTAGTTTTGACAGAGACCATACAGCCTGCAAGTCTAAAATATTTACCATTTGGTAAAAAAAACCAGTTTGCCAACCTCTGCTCTAGAAGACTATATGATCACCTCTTCCAATACACAGGATCCAAAATTCTCTACCAACATTATCCAAAATTCTATTAGAACTCTTTCAAGTTTCTGCAGAGTCGGATTGTCTACGGATCTAAATTTCAGAACACAGAAACTTTACAATATTGTTTAGTTTTCATAAAGTTAATGGTATGAACTTACCAAGATGATTATAATTGGTTACAAGCAGGGCTTTTACTTCTCCACAGTTTAAAGATTTATCTTTAAATTCAAATAAATTTTATTCAGAAGTGAAGTCTAGAACACAGCAAACATACTATATATAATACTCCACTTACATGAAGTTCTAAGAACAGGCAACACTAATCTACAGTGATTAAAAATCAGATTAGTGATTTTTTTTTTTTTTTTTTTTTGAGAGGGAGACAAATGGAAAGAGGCCTGAGGGAACTTTTTCTGGGGTGATATTCTAATTATAGAAGTATGGGCTACTACAGGTATAGGGTATAAATGTGTGTGGTTCTAGTTTGTAAAAACATCAGAAATTCAATGGGTTAAACACCTGCATACCAAGAGAAAGAGCAAAAAATAAAGATTTTCCAAGTTGTCTCATAAATTACTTTAAAATTCGTTAGGACAGAGCGTCTAAACTGAAACGAACAGATTACTTACAGATTTCAGCTGAATACCCTGTCGTATCTGGTCTAAAAGTGCATCCCTTCCGGAGCAGGACACAGGTCGACTGTTCTGTTCCACCTTTTTTAGCTGAGCACCCTCTCTAATTTGATCCAAAAGAGCTGCTTTGCTTCCCGCAGGAGGTGGAACCTGATGGTCACCGTCAGAAGGGAGGCCAGGCGGAGGTGGCGGCCCCGGGGGAGGCGGGGGCGGAGGTGGCGGGGGCGGTGCCGCTGAGCCGGCCAACGACAGAGGTGGAGGCGGCGGCGGAGGCCCCGACGGTGCTGAGGAGGGAAGGGCTGGAGGCGGAGGAGGGTACATCCTATTTGGTGGCGGTGGAGGGGCTCCCACACCTGGCCTGGACGGAGGCGGTGGCGGAGGCGCGGCGGTGGGAGCTCTAGAAGGTGGTGGAGGAGGAGCGCCTCTCCCCCTGGCGGGAGGGGGCGGGGGGCCTGAGCTGTGCGGGGGTGGGGGGGGAGGAGGCGGCCCTCCCCTAGACGGCGGTGGCGGCGGTGGCGCTGAAATAAAAACAGAAAAAAGAAAGCGTGCTTTTCTCCGCCCCAAACATCACACTGAAGAAAAACTTCAACACGTGTGAAAAGACACACGAGGGGGAAAAAAGGCCTCGTCTTTGTATTTTATTTTACAAGGACATGTGAGTACGGATGATAGAATTCTATTTGGGAATACTCCTCTAAAGACCACTTTTCCTGTTTTTCTTGAAAAATATTAGCTGAAACTGTAGAATCTAGTTTTGAGGAATCAGCACCACTTCTGAAGGTATGGGAATAAACACTTCCTTATATAATAAAAACATCACAAAATCAAATACTTTGGTCAATTAGCATTATTTAGCATTTCAATAAAAATTAATGGATACCTTCCCTCTTTAAAGAATTGAGTTTATTTAATTTATAAAATTAATTTACATTCGGAATAAAATAGCTGGTGTTGCATAACCTATCAGAATTTATTCAAGTTAATCTGAGTTAAACCCAAATTGAATACTTTTTCTTTTAAAATTTAAAACTTTGTCACCTTACATTTATATTATATGGTCTATATTTTCTAAAAATATAGTATATGTTATAATGAAATATACTATAATATGTAATAATATATATAATATTCTATATTTCTAGAAGATGGTCATTAACTCTAGTGATGGCAGTAAAGGGAGGCTGGTTGCTCAAGTGAAATGTTCAACTACTTATTCAGGAGATGCAACCAACTATTAATAAATTAACTCAGAATTTCTACATTGAAAAACTGGACTAAGTTATTGATAAAATATTAATATTATTCTAGTATTAATGATTTTCCCATTCTTATTCTACTTTAATAAAAATAAGGAAAGAAATTCAAAGTACACATTTATTATTTTTGGAAGTATGATTTTACTAACAGTATGTACAAATTTACATAATAATGAACTTCATTATTTCTCCATTCAAAGACTGAAGAGGCAAATTAACTATTTTTAGGAGTAGAGAAATCCTAGAATTCATAAAAACTCTTTGTGTTTACTGATGTCTCCGTGTATACAAACTTTTACAAGTGAAATAATACATAGCTGCAAACAGGAGAGTTACCCTACTCAGATGTCGGCCACCACAGAGGGAAGTTCCTATGATTTATATCAAGGCACCCTGGAGGTCTGAGTGTTGCAGGTTCATCCAATTTTCTCACTGGATCCAAAGTGAGGACACTTACACTAACCTTGCTAAAAGCAAAGTCTTTTTCTAACATATTTTGTAATAAAAGAACAAAACCAGGAGGATATGACATATATGTAATCTGTGTACTCTCTGAATAAGACAGTACCTCAAATCCTTCAAGCAATTTTAATCAGGCTAAGGTTTCTATTTCAAATAGGTATGATTTACTTGTTTGTTAATCAAGAGGAAAATACCCACCCTATTCTACTTTAAAAAGTATTAGTAAATCATTTCTCATAGTCTCTTTGAGGACTCTGGATCCACAATCTTTTTATATGTAAAATGATGTATTTCTTCAGTAGAGAGAATAAAAGTTCTTTCAAACTTGCAGTAAGTACATTTATTGGAATAATTTGGAGTCCAGCTATTACTCATTTAAACAGACATTAAATCACTGCCTAGGAAAAGGAAGCGTGAATTGATTGGGAGTAAATTATTACCTGAGTATAGCACAAGTTCAGCATCTCTACTGTCTTGAAAAGTGATGGAAAATGTCTCTATATTTTTGTGAGGAAAACATCTATTACCAACTTTGTTTTTTTATAGTCTGTATTATTTTTACATAAAAAGGTAAGTACGCAAAAGACATGCCATACCTGATGTAAGAATATGAAAGAATTAAAAGAGGGAAGTACGGATGGCACAATAGGAGTTAGGTTTAGATGCACAAAAATGTCTAAGCAGACATCACGCACCATCAAGAGAAAATCGGATGGCCTACAGACTTGCAAAACTCTGAAAAGTCACCACAAACACCAGAATCAGAACGATAACAGTACTTAGATTTCTAAAAAATAAATGAAGTGAAACGTATGAAACAAAAGTTACAACAAATAAAACTGTTCTTACTATCAGAGTTTAGTTAAAAAGGAAGAAAGACACGGAAAAAAAATCTTGTCTTGATGGTATACTACAAAAAAAAGCTCCTATACTTAAAAATAATTATTATTGCAGATCAATATTAAGAATAATAGGTTAACTAATTTTCTAGGTATGTGATATTTATAGGATTGGGAAGCAGAAATTATAAAATATAAATATAACTAAGGTTTAAAAGAAATATAGTATTATATAAAATTCAGGAAACATTCAAGAACTTCTCTCATGCACCCTCCCCAAAGTAAAGCAAATAGAAAACTGCTATCTATTCAACACAAATTTAAACAACTCTGACTAGGCACGTATAGAACTAACTGTGTGTGTTTATGTTTAGCACCCCCTCCTTGACTCAAATTAATGTAAAAATCTAAGTACATTTCACATAGGTTACTGAAATGATGCTAAGTGTGAAAGGCAACCACTAGGAATGAGTATAATAAGCGACAATAAAAACAACAATGGTGCTGTGGTTAAGAGGTGTTTTTTAAAAATCCACAGAATTTCATTAGAATTGTCTAAACTATAGATGAAATATGAGCTCTGACTCATACAGAAATATATTTTTTTAATTTTACCATCTATGTGCCCAAAACATTAGTTTGAGTGAAGGGCAAAAAAACCTCATTGTATGTTTAGATTTGGAAGCAGGATAAATGAACTCTAGCTTCTCTAAAAATAAACATATCAAAGCATGCATAATTTAGAGCACTGGGTCAAATAACATCCCACATATATACCACTGCATTGTGGTGGACCTTCACAGCAGATTATTATGAGTTAATGGCCTTCAAAGAATTGTACAGATACACACAAAATAGATTGGAAATCACAAGTCTACTACTTTTTATAAACCTGATTACATAATTTTATAAAATAAGTTTCAAGAGATTTGATTCAGTAAGTTTTACAAAATATATTAAGACAACTTCATAAATTTCTCCTCTAATTTTTTATACTTCTGAACACATTATATGTTCTGCCTGAAAACATTTCCCTAACAAATCATTAATTTTTATATTTTTTATTATTTTTTATTTATTTTTTATTCTTTCTTTGAAAAATTTATCTTCCATAAAATCATTCTTTGGTGTCTAAAAGGTTCCCCATTGGGAGTTAGGTTCTTAAGTATGACAAGAATTTAACTTTGTTCCCAAAGCATGTTTTGTTTTTGTTTTTTTTGTTTATTTTTATTTTTGAGAGAGAGAGAGAGAGAGCTCGTGCGAGCATGAGCAGGGGAGGGGCAGAGAGCGAGGGAGACACAGAATCTGAAGCAGGCTCCAGGCTCCAAGCTGTCAGCTGTCAGCACAGAGCACGACATGGGGCTCAAACCCATAAACCGGAAGATCATGACCTGAGCTGAAGTTGGATGCTTATTGACTCAGCCACCCAGGCGGCCCACCCAAAGCATGTTTTTTAATGTCTGCGTATTTCTTTGGTTTTAAGTAATTCAATTAAGGAAAGATCTTGCCTAATTTGATGCTTTAAAAGCAGCTAGAATAATAAGCAGTCATAATAAAGTTTAAAAACCAAATCAGGGGTTGGGGGGTGGGGAAAATGGGAAATGGGCATTGAGGAAGGCACTTGGGATCAGCACTGGGTGTTGTATGTAAGTGATGAATCATGGGCATCTACTCCCGAAGCAAAGACTACACTGTATACACTGTATGTTAGCTAACTTGAAAATAAATTATTTAAAATAAACAAACATTGATATTTGTAACTTAAAAAAAAAACAAAACAAATCCAATCAAGTTAATCTAGACAACCGTCAGTCACAGGTATTCAGGTGTGAGGGCACATATATGGGTAGCCCAGTAAAGGTCAAGAGTCATTTATAAATTTATAAATTCAGAGAGCTCAGAGAGATGCCAAGCAAAATTTGGTAATGTGAGGGTATGTGATAACCATGGAAAAAGAGAGTTGGGAAACACACTACCAATAAACGTGACTTACCCTGGGAGCATTTAAAAACAATAATGGTGCTATGCTCAAGATGTTTTTATTAAAAATCCATAGAGCCTGGAAATGTAATTTTTTCAAAAACTAAAACAAATTAGCATCATACTAATTTCAATGAAACTAACATTGTGTTTCTACAATAGCAATTTCTGACTATATACTTGTTTAAATATCTATTTCCACACTAGACTAAGTATCCTGAGTGGAAATGAGTGCTGGCATAATGTTTACTGAATATATGAATGAATGAAAGACTGAATGAACATCAGTACTGAAAAAGATACAAGTAAGTCAAATACCTAATTTAAAACGACAGTGAAATTCCTCAGAATACTTTGATAAAATGGAACTTTTGCTCCGTACACAAAAGCTAGATAGAAGAAAAGCAATCTCAAATGAATAAGGTGGCAAAGAGATGACTGTCATATTGGAAAATTCAGTTATTGAATTTACACTTTATTGTTCAATTAACATACAACTAAAACACAAGGTGCTTTAAATATCAGATCTTAAAAGGATGCAAATTAGTATACTCAAAGTACTAAATGATAAATTTTATTCTTTACCAAGAAAAAATGTTTGTATTTCAAAATAAATAATTTTCATTATTTATATCCTTGAAAATGCTTATATATTACTGATTAACCAATGATTATTTTTATTTTTTTTTTATTTTTTTTTTTTTTCAACGTTTTTTATTTATTTTTGGGACAGAGAGAGACAGAGCATGAACGGGGGAGGGGCAGAGAGAGAGGGAGACACAGAATCGGAAACAGGCTCCAGGCTCCGAGCCATCAGCCCAGAGCCTGACGCGGGGCTCGAACTCACGGACCGCGAGATCGTGACCTGGCTGAAGTCGGACGCTTAACCGACTGCGCCACCCAGGCGCCCCAACCAATGATTATTTTTAAATTACTACTTCTGAGTTGTAATAAAAACAACTTTAATGGTGGTTTCTAAGATTTGTTAAATAAGATATTAGGCAACTATAAATTTTTATTCTAAAATAGAATAGCCAGAAGATTTTGTACGGATATTCATGAATTTAATATAAGACTTTTTAGTAAGAAAAACCTTGCCAAATGTTTTATTTTTTTTTCTAATTTTTTTTTTAATGTTTATTTACTTTTGAGAGAGAGAGAGACAAAGCACAAGTGGCGGAGGGGCAGAGATAGAAGTAGACACAGAATCCGAAGCAGGCTCCAGGCTCTGAGCTGTCAGCACAGAGACCGATGCGAAGCTCGAACTCACAAACTGTGAGATCATGACCTGAGCCGAAGTCGGATGCTTAACCGACTGAGCCACCCAGGTGCCCCACCAAATCTTTTAGTTACATCAAAATAATGTAAAACAATACCAGGTCGAGTTAGTTATCTATAAATTCAAATATTCTGCTTACGGAAGGTTCATAGGAATGTGTATAGCTGTCTTCCATGAAACTGACCTCAAAATAGTCAAAAGAAAAAAAAAAGGATTACAATGCTTAAATGAAAAAATAAATTACCTTGCCTTCGTAGTTCATTTTTAACAGCTTCCACACCTCCTGTTTTTTCAATGAAGTCATATATAACTTTTGATGTTTCTCGGTCTTTAAGTTGTGCCTCTGAGATTCCACACATATCAAAAAGATTCTTCAATTCTGGATCCAAATTATTCAGCTACAACAAATAAAGTAACTAACTGTAAAATCGATCCCAATTTTTAAAAATAAGCATGATCAAATCTGATCCTCATCTTTGCCCTTTATGAAATTATTTTAAGTTGAAATATGGTTATTTATATTCCAACTAAACTTTCTTATTTAAATAAAACAGAAAAGGTAAGAACAAAGAATACATTTTTATTTTGTTTTGTTCCCTTCCTTCAAAAAGGGCATCTCATTTAGAGTTTTACTAACCCATTTATGATTCAAACATTTCCAATGTTCACCTATTCCTAAATAAGATTTAGATACATCACAAATAAACAAAAGAAGCAAATTAATTTGAAAATCTGAGGACAAGGACCTTCTTATAACCTCAGCACCCTGTACAGTGCCCAACACAAAGAAGCATTCAATAAATGTTGTAGAGTTAACACTGTAGTTATAACAAAAATAACCAGAAGGATTTTTGACCCCAATCACAAGTATTTCTCTTCAAAATAATTTTTCCAAATCCTGATCATTTGGTCAACTGTGAAATACGTATTAATACTTAAGCAACCAAAAATACAGGTAAAATGTTAAAAACACTTATTTTTGCCAGCAGTTTAACCTACCTTGCTCAGTGCTGTAAATTAAATAATGACGAAATTGCCAAGAAGAATAGAATGAAAAGACCTAGGCAATTTAACAACTGGATAATTCAGAAATTGATTATTCTCCAGTAATTTGGCATACATTCCCCAAAAACGATCAGCTAGCAGAAATAGTTTCTTTCTCTTGCTGGCAACACACAAGAATTTCACATTACAGTATATAAATCCAAGGAGTATAAAACCTTTGTCTTTAGAGACATAGCCATAAATGACTGAAGAATACGAAGGTTTCAAACCTCAGTAGTATATGTACATAAACACATTCAAATGAACGCCAGAATTCACAAAAATGAATAATAAAAATCTACACACAGGCCATAGCATTCCCACTTATTTAGAGCAATAATGTTTATGACTTGCAAAGATACTTACATCAAAGCCAGTATTTGGATCCCAACCAACATGTCCAATGTGCCTGAAGAAGTAGACAAAAATAAAATAAAAAATAGAAAATGCATAAAGAGCATTTAAAACATAACATACATCAAATCCAAACCACCCAATAAATTTTGGCCCTGAACTAATAGTTCTCACAGACATAACCACATTCAGGGGAAAACTGTATGATTCCAGCCCTGGCTATGCTACTGAGTCTTAACACCTTTGCACAATCTTTCTGAGCATCCATTTCCCCAACTGTCAAACTGTCATTAAGAATACGGGCATTTTATGGGGCGCCTGGGTGGGTCAGTCAGTTGAGCATCCAACTCTTCATTTTGGCTCAGGTCATGATCCCAGGGTTGTGGGACTGAGCCCCGCATCATTGGGCTCTGTAATGAGCGTGGAGCCTGCTTAGCATTCGCTCTCTCTTTTCTTCTGCCTCTCTCCCTAGCTGGAGCTCTCTCAAAAAAAGAAAAACAAACAAAAACAAAAACAAAACAACAAAAAAAACCCAAGAATTATATATATGAGAATATAAGAGTTTTGTCACGACCTAATGAAATGATGTACATGAAAATGCTTAAAATACATCAAAGAAATAGCAAAGGTTTGATGCCTACTATAGACTACACGTTTGTGTCCCCTAAAAATTCCTTTGTTGAAACCTAATTCCTAATGTGATGATATGTGGACGTGAGGATTTTAGGAGGTGATTATATTTTGAGGGTAGATCCCTCAAGAATGGGATTAGCACCCTTAGATAAAAGGCCCAAGAAGGCTTCCTTGCCCTCTTCCAAAATGTGAGGAAGACAGCTAGAAGACCACGCACGGTCTATGAACCAGGAAGAAGAATCTCACCAGACACTACATTTCGCCTGCCTCTTCCCAGTCTCCAGAGCTGTGAGAAATAAATTTCTGTTACTTATCAGCTACTCAGTCTATAGTATTCTTTTACAGCAGCCCAAATGGACTGAGACAGTGCCTTCAGGCAATTTCAAATACCATTTATAGAGAAAAAGTGAGAAATCACTATGTCCAACAATTATTTAAAGAAACAACTTCATCTAATTTTTCTTTACTGATGGGTAGAAAAGTAAATAAACAGTTAAGATACAGAGAAAGTCTACTGAGCCTTAAAAAACAAACAAACACCTCCCAACAAAATCTATAGCTAAAAAGGTACGCAAATGATAAATGTAAGGGTCCCCCCCCACCACCAATAAGAAAACTAAATTTTCTAACAAGTTAAAAATCAAGAGCAGTAATGAGTAAATCAAAAGATAAGAAAAACAAAAGAACTCTCTTACTGGAAATTGCTTGGTGTTCCAATATCTGCCTTGGTTAATCTCTTCTTTTTTGTTTTTCCTTTTTTCTTCTCTTTGGTATGGGAGATGTTGTTGACTTGTGGACCATAAAATCTATTGGTTGTGATTTCTGGATTTTTTATGTCAACTGTTGCCATGGGTAGATTAGGACCTGCAAAACAATATGAAAGGAATATAACTTGAGATAACAATTATTACAATCCTAGTTTATAATCTGAATATCTTTCTCTGAAGTAGGACCGCTTCATTAATATAAATTATTTAAAATTTAAACTTGCATGTTAGTTTTTTGTAAATAAAGGATAAAGTACTTCCTAAATTTCAAAAGCCTATAATAAATTCTTAAACACATTAGCATAGATGTTATTTGAAAGCAAACTTGTATTTTTATAATACTAAATCCCTCGGGAAACACATATTTTTAATAAGAATTTATATTTAATTGATCTAATCCCTTGAATTTGGACTAAAATAGCCTGATACACATCACATCACTCCTTGGTAAAATGGTATATATCACATAACAAGGATAACAAAAGTAAAAAAAAAAAAAAGTACATACTTCATTTTAAATCTGACAAAGAAATCTAGTCTTACTTCTTTGTTTCAACTTTATTAGCCCATGAGGGAACAAAGTAGTTTTACAATTATTAGTATTTTTTCCAAAACTACCATATTTAAATCCTGTAATATTTTCCCTATCATACATACACTTTGATTACCAGAAGTACAGGGCTCAAAAACAAAATGGGAACATTCGCAAAACACTCATCTTCCACAAGAATCAATAGTAAAAATACCTCGGGCATCTTCAGATACTATTAATAGCATCTTTAGGAGTGACACTAAATATACCATACAAAACCTGCCTGAAAATTCACGAAAATATTCGTGGCCTTAAAAACACAATAGTCTAAATGAAAATGTATTCAATTTTAAAATTCCTTATAAATTTAACTAAAGAGCTTCACATGTTCCTTAGAGAGTCCATTTTAATATATGATTCTCTGACAAAACCACTTATCAGACTTAATTCCTTTGAGATGAGTAATGACAACTTTCAAAATGTTGTCTACAATGTAACCACTACTGTGCAGAGAAAGAGTTAACACAGTAGGCCTGAGCCTGCCATTCTTAGAGTGACCTGCTTGCAAGGTTGATGCTGAGCTGGCATCTGGAAACTGGGATTCCAAGAGGGTTCTCACCATTTCCTGATAGGATGGGCTCCTTGTGCCTCAACTATTTGTGCTGACAATGTGCTTAATGCTAAACACCTGCTTTCCTCCTGGGAGTCCAGAATCTCGGTATGTGCTAGACAGAGAATGACTACGTGAGTAGCGCCAGATAAACCCCAGGCACTGATCCCTAATCAGTTTCTCCTTTAGTCAACATTTCACATGTGCTGTAACAATTTTCACTGGAGGAATGATGTGCATCCCCTGTGACTCCAGTGGGAGAAGACGATCACAAAGGTGGGTGTGCTTTCCCTCAGACCTAACCCCATGTGTCTTTGTCTTTGCTGATTTTGTTTTATATCCTTTCACTGTGTGCTTGGTCCCGCTGAGTCCTTCTAGTAAATCAGCTAGGCTTTGATCTTGAGGATCCCCAACACAATCATAGAATAGCAACTGGAAATCCCAAGAAATTACAGGCTAATGTATATTAGGTAACAACTAATTGCCAATTTGACTCTAATTCTTCACTTGCAGTAAACAGCTCAAATGTATCCTATTCATTAAAGTTACCTGAAAGAACAATGTTTATCTAAGTGGGTAAATTATATATAACCCATTTTCTCTCTTTCAACTCTACTATTAAAGATAAAATACAGTTAAAATAAATTTATGAAAGCCATCTGCCACCTTATCAGACAAGCTGACAATCTGGAAAGATGCGTATTTTTAACGTCACCAAAATTCAGCTATTTTCCCTTCATATTCAAGGTCTACTTACATTTAGGTGTCTAAAAGTTCTACTTATATTTTCATATAAAATTCCATGGGAAGATGCCCATAGTGGCAAGAAATAAAGAACTTCTTATTTGAAAAAAATAAAAGCTAGTGAGTAAAATGGATAAAACCATTAAAATAAGCTGATTCAGTGTCAAGGAATAATCTAAAATAGCTGGATCAAAAATTAAAGGTTAGTTAAGCAATTAGGCTTATTAAATAGTAGATAAAGACTTAGGTTTTCAAATTTGTTCAGATAGCAGATTTCACAAAGTTTCACAAGTAGTTTCACAAAGGGACTAATCGAGAATAACCAGAATTTAAGTATTAGAGGTTAAATTGGTGTCATACACAAAGGCTTATCTAATGATCTGTTTTTATTTCTCATCCTTCTCTTTCTGCCTTCCCTCTTATAATTTGTCTTTACAAGTCAGTATCAGCAGTACCATCCATGATAAGCTGTGGCAAAGCACTATTTATTCTATCTTTATACTTAATACAATTCAAGACGTGACTTAAGACAGATTTAGGAGTATCAGAGTGAGGCACTCTCTTTAAAAATACCACCCCTCCCTGGGGCACCTGGGTAGCTCAGTCAGTTGAGCATCTGACTTCGGCTCAGGTCAGAATCTCATAGTTCGTGGGTTCGAGCCCCGCGTCGGGCTCTGTGCTGACAGCTTGCTCAGAGCCTGGAGCCTGCTTCAGATTCTGCATCTCCTTCTCTCTGCCCCTCCCCTGCTCACACTCTGTCTCTCAAAAATAAAATAAATGTTTAAAAAAATTTTTTTTTAATACCACCCCTCCTGAAATAGGTGTTCAAATAGTAACTATAAAGGAACAGCCAGATTCACCATTAAAAAACAACAACAAAACTATTATTAGTTTTTAGAAAAAAACAAAAATAAAAATATTTTTATGCTGCTTTGGGTTATATAAAAGTTATTATTATTTTGTGGATATTCTAAACAGTAAGTAGAGCTGGCTAAAGGGAAGTTTAATAGCTTAAATTATCCCAGCTAATAAATTCTTCTCTGGGAATTTTTAAAAAGTTAAGATTCTTGTAAGCCTGATTTGTAAGTCGCTAGAGAAAATAATTCAGCCATCTCTGAAGAAAGTTCAAGGATAAAGACAGGAAAAAAATATAAGTGGTATGTAGAATGAAAAAGTTTAACTCCTACTGTAGTCAGACTGTGTTTCCCCTCCTCTCTCTACCCCAAAATGAGATGTGGATATACTGTTATATGTCTGCCAAGCAGTTTATAAAGCCTTTGAATTAGCTATTTAGAATCATTACACGTGAATCTGATTAGTACCAGTTAAAATATTATTTAGTTAAGTCTACACAGGAAAATCTGAATTATAGCAATGTATAGAAAATTAGTATTAGCTAGGAAATTAGACTGTTTTCCTAAACTTTTCCTTTTATAGATGGAAAATTAAGGTGAAGAGTCAGGTGACCTATCAAAAGTCACACAACTGTGACAAAGGCAAAGGTGAACTCTGCAATCTTGGTTCCTGGTCCACTACCCTGTCTATTAACTACTATTGTACTTCCTACACTAATGTCAAACCATAAGGTGATTGATAATGCTAACTTTACAAATGTTACCGTATACAATTTCCTTACCAATTTATTAGTTCTCTTAGTTTATAAACAGTTTATTATTTAATAAATACTCACTAGTAACTTTCAAAATTTAGAAAAGTTTCCTACTATTCAAGGGAATGGGTACTTGGTTCTTTCTGTTGATAATAGTCATTTAGAGTTAGAAGGTGTTCAGAAATAAGTTTAAAATGGCATTCTAAAGCCCAATTAAATATTTGTTTCAAAAGTGACAGACTAAAAAAAGTAAAAACCTGTACAAGGCACAGAGTCATTTTTTAATAAAGGAAGGTTTATGGGAGATTTGGTAAGAGATTACAGAGATACTCTTAAATCACTTCTAGTAAAAAGTAATTTAATTCTTCCACTTACGAAATTATACTCATCCTAAGAACATATACTAAGTAAATATATAATGGAGGAGGCTGTTTCCGTTCTTTTTTTCAAAAAACAGTCAAATGATAAATTACCTTCTTCTGATTAAAGACAACTGTCACAGAAAAGGCTTCTTAATATTCTCACTGAACAGCATTTCTAGTTAATTTTAAAACTAAAAGAATAAACTAAAGTCCTCCCCTTAATTTCATAAAAAGCAGAGAACTCTCACCAAGGTAAAATAGTTGAGAAACACGTGGCCCAGAGGCCTCTGATGTCAAGCAGTCATGAAGCTGAGAACAAATCATTGGAAAGCGTCTAAGCTAAAAGGTGAGACTGACCAATAAAGAAAAAAGAAAGATGCACGGATTAGGAGTTAGTGAAGAAGACACTGAATTGCATTTCAGGAATATATGCTACTTGTACATAAAGTGTCTTTTTAATAGTTACAATTCGAGAAAAGCCTGCTAAACTGATAATCTAAACGAGGGTGGAAGTCAAAGCACCAGCATGGACATGGCAAGGTGGTTACGGTGTCCACTGCATCTGCTGGTCGGGCACCAAATGCAGAAAAGTAATATGCTGCCTCCAAAACAGCGGTCTCCACAGTGGGGAGAGCAAGACAAGGACTGCACATCAGGAAAAAACATTAAAACTTCTATTAATTTTTATTTCATCCTTTATTATGTAATATATTAATACCATATTATATGTACATTTTATAAAGAAATATACAAATATTGGTTAGTGCAATTTTGCCTTTTAATGGTACTATTTTTATAACTGTCATTTAATGAAAACAAGTTTGGGATCACTGCACCTAAGGGTAAAAACTACAGGTCTGAAGATTTCAAAGCAAGAGCAACTGCAGAGAAAGAAACTATATTTAATTATGAGTATCCTAACTAGAAGTAAGAAAATGGTGAGATACCACTGTCACATAAGGAATATCCAAATTCTTTGTATTCATGGATTAGGTGCCTTTTCGGAAGTATTTTTAAATGTACTGAAAAGATTAAAATTTTTAAAACCCCGTAAGGTATTTACACCCTTAACTTATATTATTTGTACAACGTCTACACTTTAAAATCTCAGGTTACTTTCCCCAAAGATGCCACTGTTAGGAAGCCTTCCCCCTGTATTCATACAAGCAGAATGCAGAATGCAGAATCACAGAATGCAGAATAATAAATGCAAAAAGATTAAAATACTGAGGACACCAACAAGGGAGAGAATTCCAACACTGACATAAAAGTTCACGGATGAAGGACTTCTGACGCGGCAGCTTCTGCCTCCCTTTGCCTCTGCCACATATTAGCCCCAGGACCTGGGGTACTGATTTACTCGGGCTAAGTCTCAGTTTCTCTTTCAAAATCTTTTGGACATGGCACAGTGGTTCAGGGGGTGGGCTGTGGAGTTAGACTGCTTGAGACTGAATCCTGCCCTACCACTTAACTAGTTCTGTGCCCTTGAGAAAGTTACTTACCTGTGCCCCTGCTGCTCTCCTATAAAATGGAGATAACAGCAGCTACTTTGTAAGATTGCTGACAGCGCCTGGCTGGGAGTAAGTGGTCAGTAATAGGAGCTGGTATGATTATTGTTGTTATTGTCTTCATCGTGATAACTAATATTTACTAAGTACTATGCTAAGTACTTTGATTACTTCATTTAATCTCCAAAGAAGTCCTATAAATTAAGATTTCCATTTAAAAGACAAAGTATATAATATTTGGCACAAGATAAGCCCTAAGGCTACCTAAGGCAGCCATTTTTTTTATTACAATAAGGTAAATAATCCAAACAGTCATACAGCAGTATTTGATTCATGTTTTTATATCAGGAAAACAAATTTAAGGATAAATTCAGAAAGCAATATATGTGTTTAAAAGAAACAAACCCTAACAATCACCAGTAGTTGTCATAAATTAAGAACTCTGTATTATTTGTTTCCCTGAATAATCTATCTAAACTCTGATGAGAGGATGTGAGATGCTTTTAAAAGGAAAAAGTAGTATTCTCCATTATAGTGAAGGTTCCTAGAGCAATGGTTCTTTACCTTCACAGGATCGGGGACCCCATTTAAAGGTGATGAAAGCCCTGCATCCTCTCTCCCCAGAGAAAATATATACACTTAAAAATTTAACACACTATTTCAGAGATGCTTTATGGAGTCAAGGATGAGAATCTCTGCCCTAAAGATCTGGGACTTTGTCCTTTTTATTTTAGTATTCTGCTTTTACTTTCTGGTATACATGTTTTGTTTGTTTTTTAAATGAAATCCACAACACTTCAAGTGTTCCTTATCAAATTAAGGAGGGTTAGATACAGCTACTATTAGCTCTAAACATACCATTAAAGTCAGTGTTCATTCTCCCAGGGGCTAATTTTGCATTACAAGCGTGAAATTATATTTTGAAATTAAAAAAAAGAAAAGACACATCTTAAAGTACGCAGACTGAATTTATCTTCCTTCTCTTCAAAGAAGATACTAAGTCAAGATTACAGTTTCTCAACTTAATCAGTTGTGAATACAGAATGAAAATATAATATTGACTGTCACCCTATGGAGACTTCCTTCATGCTACAAAAAAGTCAAAGAATAGTACATTTCTAAGACTCATCTTTGTTGTTTTAAAATAACACAATAAACTACAGTAGTTGATCACAGATACTAAACATTAAGTATTAATGTATGATATGTTTCTAAAAAGATTAAACTTTAACCTAAAATCTTCTTCATCAATAATTTGTATCAAAGAGCTTACCATTTGGGGGATCTCGTCTTTTCTCTGTTAGAAAATAAATTAAAATAACATTATTAGGCATATGTAATATAAAAATCAACATAAAATATTAATTCACCTAAACTCTGTCTTAATTCCTAAGTCAACGTACAGGTAGTTAAGAAAGATTTCTCTGAGGAACTGACATCTGAATAAACTAAGAGAGGGAACAACATATTTAAAGGCCCTAAGGAAAGAATAGCATGAAGGAACATCATGAAGCCTGGACTGGAATAAGCCAAGAGAAGAGTAAAAGGAGAGAAGTCAAAAGAAGACGGAGGGACTGGATCATGTAGGGTCCCACAGGTCAAGGAAGGAATATAGATTGTATTTTAGATATGATAGAAAGCTCTTATAGGGTTTCCAATAGGGCAAGTAACATAACCTAATCTATGTTTTTAAGTTAACTTTGGCTACTACGTGGAAAAGAGATCATAAGGGGCACCGGGTGGTAGTAGAAAGGCCAGTGAGGGAGTCAGGGTAGTCTAGATGACAGAAGGTGGTGGCTTAGATTAGGGAGGCAGCAGCAGAGGTGGTGAGAAACAGATCCAGATTCTGTGTTTGAAGGAAGAGACAATGGACTCATGGATAGGATTTACAAGGGACCATGGTAAGCCAGAGTGGAACATTTTACCAAGTTGAGGAAGACTAGGAGAGGAGTCAGACTAGGTCTAATTGGGGTCAGGGAACATGGATCAAATGCTCTACTCAGATATGTTATGTTTGAAAGCTATTCTGATGTCAACTGAAGTAAATTAGTCTGAAGGTTGGGGGGAGGGGTCAGTAATACAGATAAAACTTTGGAAGGTTTCAGCATACGGACAGTTTTCAAGCTGCAGGACTGAGTGAAAGCATAAGGGTAATGAAAATACACAGAGATAACTGAGCACCGGGGTAGACCAAAATAATAACAAAGAACTACAGCAGACTAGGAAGGAATAAAACCAGGAGAACTAGCAATCCTTTGTATTCATACTCTTACATACGAGGTCTGATATCATTTTAGATTTAAGAAATTCAAAGTGGCTGAAGAATTTTAAACAAATAGAATTTCCAGAGATTTTCTAATATAAAGTTGTCCAAAATTAGAAGCGAAATACCCATAAATGATGATATAATAAAAATAATTAGTTTATAAATAGCCATAAACTAAAATTAATAGGATTTAACTGGAGGACAAGTGAGAAAATCCTGGCAATGGGAAACATAAATGTATTACTCCATCTGGTGGTCTGATGAAGTAACTTTTTGAAACATTTGATGTAATCAAATTATGTCTATATCAATGAATGTCAATCTCCCATTTCCCAGGTGATGTCACCTCTGCAACCAGAGGAAATACTTCTTAAAGTGATGACAACAGATATGGAAATATACTGAGATAAATATAAAGTTCAGAGTGTAAATTCTAAAAAGTAACTTAAAAATAAGACGGTATCCTGGCTTAAAAGCCATACATATGAAAAAAACGATGGCTTGGTTGAACAATGAATGGGAGGTACTAATGTGAGGTATTTGCTAAAACATTAGCAGGACAGTGTTTAATCAAATCAAGAGATGTGTTTTAGTATCATGGAACCAGTGAAACTACTTTTGGAGTACTGTGTTCAAATCTGAACCATCTGAAGAAGACATAAAAATCTACAGTGGATTCAGAGCTCAGTACTCAGGATGAGTCTATAAACTACATCATGTGATGAGTAAAAAACTGGAACTGGTTAAACTAAAGAAGTGAAGGAGAAAGAACACGATAGATGGCTTCCACTATTAAATGGCTACTGGGAGGAAAAGAAAACAGACTAATTTTTTGTTGCTCCAAAAGTCAGACTCCACGCATCTAAGTTAAAGAGAGGTGAAGCTGGAGTTTGACTTAGCATGAAGGACTACCCAAAGATGAATCAGCTGACTCCCTAATGTTGTGGTCTTTCTGCTTGTGAAACACCATGCTTAAATGCTTAGGAACTGCGTAAAAAGAAATTCCTATACCAGCTGAAGACACCTTTAAGTGACCTTCCTATTTCAAAGTCAATTAGTCTATATTTTAAGAAACATTTTTTACTCGCTTTGATTTGGAAACGCCACATATTTTGGCTAAAAGGAACCCCAAAAAGCCCCTGGCTGAGCACCACATGTCCCTGAAATAAGGTACTAAACCATAAATTATTCCATAGCTTTAAATTCTTCCCTAGCATGGAATCAAGTGGTAAATGTCCTTGATCCCAAAAAGAAGTAACAAAAAATAGGTCCCTAACAATTCTCCTATTTGCTCATTACAGTTAAGATATATTAAGAAGGCAATAGTGAGCAACAGCTTACTTCATTTTATTCTCATTGTTACCTCACTTCCCTCTTGGAAATACATTAAAATACTAATGGAGAAGTATAAAATGGAATACATGATTTTACACTCCAGTTTTCCAGATCCAATGTCTTATTTTTTTCATGGCTTAGTCCCTCTTATTGGTAAAGCACATCCCTGAACACAGTGGTAACACGTACCCCCAGATATACAGAAAACTTTCAAGGAGCATATGGCATAGTTTTAAGGATATCTATTTGCTGATCTCGATACCCATATGTTATTTCTCCTAAGACTGATTTGCTTAAAACGATGATTTTGGAGAGGTTCACCTTTCCTAATCACCCTTCTCCCACTTCCTAACAGGAACAGTAGACTGTTAACAAATATTTCTATACCAATAAATTTAAAGTTCTACACTATCTTGCATCATTCTCTAATTATCTTACATATATTGAAGTCTCATGAATTACACTGCATTTCTCATGGTTTTATAATAGATAACATTAGGGACAAAATAGAGACAAAACAGTGTTTACAGATTATATTTGCAACGTGGCTTATTTGCTTCTAGGCTTGCCTAAAAAGTCTTTGTTCACAAAGTATTAAATATTCTAAGAATGTAAGAACAATGCCATAAAAACGCAAATTTAAGAGTCAGTATATATGGAATATTACCAACAAAAAAAGGTTATCAGAATGAGTTCTTCAGTAAACTGAAAAAAACTAGTTCTTAATATGCCTCTTAAGTAAGGATCATCACCTTTTTTATTTTTATTTTTTTGTAGAGGGGCAGAGAATAAACATTTTAGATTTTGTGTGTCATACAGTCTTTGTTGTAACTATCCAACTATTGTTGTGGCAAACAGGCAGCCACAGACATACTATACAGACAGTATGTAAGCCAAACATAGCTGTGTCTCACTAAAACTTCAGGTGGTGGGCCAGATCTGTCCCATGAGCCTTAGTTTGCCAGCTCCTGTTTCAAAGAATTAAAAAAAAAAAAAAAAAAAAAAAAAAGGTTTACCAGATTTCCTTTGTCGCCGGCCCAACAAGTCTGTAACTGCTTTTCGGAATTTTTTTGCTTCTTCTTCATTGGCAAAATTAAGAGCAACTTGACAAGTCTGAAATATATATTTTTTTTTTTTTAGCAAAAAAGGTAAACAGCAAAAAACATGAATTTAGCTTTATTTAATGAAAATGTTGATAGCTAACAAAGTACATTTCTGAAGAAGGAAAGCTGACTTTACTAACAAAGATTCAGTTTACCTTAAAGTTTTAATTTTACCTAAAAAACCTAAGAATGCTAAAAGCACAGAAAAAGCAAAGTAAAAGACTACACTTAGAAAAGCTGCCTATCACAGTGGACACTCAAAATTAAATTGAATACTTTATCTTCAACAACAACAAGAAAAGAAACAAAAAAATTTGATCCTTCAACAGAGCTCTATAAAATAATTTGGATTTTAGAAAAAGCAAATACCAGAAAAGTTGGTCAAATGCAGGCCAGCTCTATCTTTACTAGGCAATGTTTTTATTTTACAGCTTAACTGTAGGTATTATTTAAATTATAACTTTAATTCAGGTAAATTATTTAAAAACGTGGAAACACACTGACATTATTGATTATGGTACTTAATGCATACTTTTATATATTTACATATATTTATATTTTATTAAGAAAAATGTGGAAAACAATAGCTAGAGAAGAAAATATTTTTTGAAAAGATAGATCATCTAATCCAACCATCTTTTTTCTTATTATAGAAAATTTAGGAAATACAAATATGAAAATAAAGAAAATTAAAATCACCTATAATCTAGACACTCAGACAATCCCTGGGAGCATATGGTATGGAAATCCTTCTAACAATTTCCCCAAGTATATGTGATAAATTTTTGAAATTCTGTTCTCCCCCCTACACACATTTACTTTATTTTAGTACTCTCCTAAGTCACGAACTATTCTTTTACAAAATAACTTGAATGGCAATATAATATTCGATGTTTAAAAGATATCATGGATTAGTGGGCAATTCAGACTTCATTTTTACAGAAAACTAAATCCCAGAAAGATTAAGCTATCTGCCCAAAGACAAAAAGATGATGAAAACCAAATTTCTTTTCACGTAGCAAGTTATATTCACAGTACTCTGAAATCCTTTTTGGTTTTTTTGGCCCTTTAAAATCGTAGCCATTTCCTCTTTACTATCTATGAAGATGCTTTTAAAAGTAAAATAATTCTTTTTATTTTATACAGTGTTTACATGGAAAGCTCATAGATGCTTTCCACAGACAAATGTAAAAACAATTACATTAAACAGGGCAATAAAAAAAAAATATGACTTACATCTCCAGCGAAGGTATGAAAATATCCTCTAGGACTATTATATACAAAGTTATTGTATAGCTCTTGTTCCCACAATAGTTTCCCATCCTAGAAAACAACAGTTAAAATAAGAGTTAACAAAAAGATAATCTCTAGGAATAAACCAAAATAGATGACTCCTATTAAGCAAATTGTTTTTATTAATAATAGCTTTTACATGCACAGAAAACACAGATATGCATAAAATATATATAACATAATTTAATTGGTGTTTTCTTAATAAGAAAATAGTAAATTCTGGGTATTTCTTCCATAAAAACTACGTATCGAGTGAGCTTAATTCAGTATGCCAAGATACAATCTCCTTAGCCTGTATTCCCAAATACAGTTACCTGGTCAAATATGTAACTAGAACAGTTACTAGGTCATCAATGTCAGGCAGAAGGAATAGAATACTGCTGTACATGCACTGATGATCAATGCCTAGTTCCACTGGCAATAGACCGTGTGCTATCAAACATTATAGGAACATTTAATGCTCTTTTCCTCAATTCTGTAAGATGCTGGGAGTGTCAAATATACCTTCTCTGTACTGTTCACTAACAGTCTTTGAACTCCTAAATTTTATACAGTGGCTCCCTAATACTACTAGTAAAAGTAGTGTCAATCATGTGCAGAAAAAGACTGATGATTAAGGTGCACCAAGGGTAAACTCTGGTTAGGAGAGCCATGGGTGACTGGATTGTCATATGTATGGCTGTAGTAGAAGACACAGAATTAACCTTAATACCAAAGGTGGCTAATTGCCAAGCATTCAGCAACGGTTATCTACAATTAGAAATCAGTAGTTAGAGGAAGATAAGTATTGCCCTATTCTGAAAGCAAAGTTCTACCTAGACCATGACTTAAAAATATTCAGAATTCACTATACACACAGGACCACCCATTCCTTTTCTCTTTGTGGAGTTATATGTGCACTTTACTTCTAAATAGTGCTTCTCATTGGTGATGAGAAGTATGTCAAAACAACTATGGGTTTCTTTCAAACTACTGAATGTTTCCCCATCCCCTAGAATCACTGCCATAGTTAAGCCACTGATAACAGGAATACCCCACATCTCTCAGCTGTCTTGGAGTATGGAGAAGTGGATGCTAAGAAGCACTAAGTTACGAAGTACAGTAACTTAAATCTTACTTAATCTCAGGGAAACACTTTGCAATAGACGCAGATGGCTCTCGCATTTTATAAATAAATAAGCCAAGGCCCAGAGAAATTAAACATACAGAGGCTGACATACAATCTATCCGTAAGTATCATCCAGGAGAGTTCAAAGTCAATGTCTTTTGGGGTTTTTTGGTTATATTTATTGTCACATATAAATATTACAAAAGCCTACTTATAGAAAAGGTTTTAAAAGATAAATGGAGACTTCATCTCTGCAAAAAGGTAATTACTTCTATGGTAACTACAAGAAATGAATACCTGAGAATGGGCATCCAATCTAGAACAATGTGGATTTGTGTTTGAATGTGAGAGATACAAAGCTGTGAAAACGTAAACATACCTATGTTGAGAAACAACATAAGGAAAAATGGGTAGCAAATACATTATTATAGATACTGTATTATGCTTTAAGCCTAGGCTGAAGTAACTAACAGTACATACTAAACTAAAATACGCTTTTATAGTTCCTTGAAAGGACTTTATACTACTCTGTATGGGACAAGATGAAATAGAAGAGTATCATTAGAAAGAGAGCATGTAGGGAAAGCCCAAGATGTAAAAAGTATTAAACCATACATACAGGATAAACAAAAATTACATACGTAACATACATAAATATATGTAAAAATCGTAACTGAAATAAAAAACCTAAGCACCTACAGTTTAAAGTGGAAGCAAAACAAAACCCACCTTAATATCAAATATTCTTAAAAAATAAGATCTCTGTGGATTGTCCTTAACAAGACAAGCAACACCGCTGCACTTCTTTGACCACATACAGTTACGATCTGCTGCATATAACTGTACCACCGCTGAAGACATAGTCTGGAAAATGTAAAATTTATGGCCATTAGGTTCAAAATAACACTCAGATGACCTCAGCCCCTGCTGACATCCTGACTGCAACCTCATGAGAGACATGGAACCAGAACCACCCAGCTATGTTGCTTCTGAATTTGTGACTCATAGGAACAAGGGGATAATAAACATTTATTGTTACTTTTTGAAGAAATTACTTATTCAGTAATAAATAACACAATAACTATGCTAAAAATAACTATGGAAAGAAACATTTATTGCTGCTTAGAATGTATCAGAAACCGTGTTAAGCACTTTTAAATACACCTCCATTTAAATTTTATTACTATTATAATTTCATTTTATGCTTGAGAACCTCAGAGTTAAAGGGATACATAATTTACTCCAAATCACACAGCTAACCGGCAGAGTTGAAATTCCAATCCAGGCAAGTTGTGACTTCGGATCCTGTACTTACTCCTTGCAAAATAGAATAATCCCCAATCCCCCTTTATCCATGGGGAATACATTCCAAAACCCTCCAGTGGATAGCCTGAAACTGCCGATAGTAGCAAATCCCATATATACTATGTTTTTTTCCCCTGTGGATACATAGCTATGATAAAGTTTAATTTATAAATTAGGCACTGAGAGATTAACAACTAATAACACAATAGAACAATTACAACTATATACTGTAATGCACGTTATGTAAATGTGGTCTCTTACTCAAAATTATCTTATTGTACTATACTCATCCTTCTTGTGATGTGAGATGATAAAATGCCTACGTGAGGAAATGAAGTGGGGTAAAGGCATAGGTATTATGATGTAGCATCAGGCTACTACTGACCTTCTGACAATATGTCAGAAGGAGGATCATCCACTTCTAACCTGCAATTGACCTTGGGTAACTGAAACCATGGAAAGCAAAACCATGGGCAAAGGAGGACTACTACACTGTTTCCCAATAAAATGAACATTTAAGTAATGAAGTAGTAGTGTTAGTAAAGGTTGATGTCTGTATAGCAGTTAACTACTTTAGTATGGTACTAAATCAAACGAAAGCAAAATTTGTGGTTACTAAATTATAATGCTGGACACTTTGATCATACCATCCTGGAAGACAGATTCTAATATCACCTTTTTTAAAGATGGTAAAACTGAGGGAAAAAAGATATTAAGTGACTTGCACATGGCCACTTAGCTTGCAAGCTATACTGAAAACATGAAGAATTATTTGAGTGATCGTTGTACCAATTTTTCCAAGGATATAGCTAACTAGTACCCTTTCAGACATGTAAGAAAGAAGCTAATTGTTACATGCAAGGAACACAGCACATTAACTTCTACCACGTTGCCACCTCACTCATGACAGTAACATAAAATAATGGAAACTTTCATTCTTTTTTTTTTTTTAATTTTTTTAATGTTTATTTATTTTTGAGAGAGACAGAGACAGAATGCAAGTGGGTTAGGGGCAGAGAGAGAGCGAGACACAGAATCTGAAGCAGGCTCCAGGCTCTGGGCTGTCAGCAGAGCCAGATGCGGGGCTCGAACTCATGAGCTATGAGATCATGACCTGAGCCGAAGTCAGACACTCAACCGACTGAGCCACCCAGGCGCCCCAACTTTAGTTTAATTCTAAATTAAGTTTTTTTTTAGGAGCACTTGGGTGGCTCAGTCAGTTAAGCATCCATCGACTTTGGCTCAGGCCATGATCTCACGGTTCGTGAGTTTGAGCCCTGCGTTGGGCTCTCTGCTGTCCGCACAGAGCCTGCTTAGTTTCCTCCGTCTCCCTCTCTCTCTGGCTCTCCCTCACTGGTTCAGTCTCTCTCTCTCTCTCTCTCCCTCTCTCTTCCTCTCTCTCTCTCTCCCTCCCTCCCTCAAAATAAATACACTTAAAAAAAATCTTTAAGCTTTTAAATAAATAAATAAATAAATAAAGTTTCTTTTATAGTATAATCTAGGAAGTAACTATTCAATTTTAGTTTCTGTCAGAATGATACACCACACTTACAAATCCTCTGAAAGTAATAATCATGTTTTTGGGTCTAAATCTACTGATTTCAGGGGCACCTGGTGGCTCAGTCAGTTAAGCATCCAACTCCTGATTTCGGCTCAGGTCATGATCTCACGGCTTGTGAGATTGAGCCCCGCCACTGGGCTCTGTGCTAACAGAGCAGAACCTGCTTGCGACACTCTCTCTCCCTCTCTCTCTCTCTCTCTCTCTCCCCCTCTGCCCCTCACCTGCATGAGTGTCTCTCTCTCTCTCAAAATAAATAAACATTTAAATCTAGTGATTGCACTCCTAAATGGGAAATCAAGGAAATAATTTAAAATACCTCAAAAATTTGTTATTTTTATATAAATATGAAACAAAATGTTTATACGAATATATTAGTTACAGTTTTTTAAATAAAAGGAATTTAAAAACCAGAAGTAAGAGATGATTTAAGTAATTATAGTATACCAGTTCAATGAATACTGGTCATTATAAAAGGAAACAGACTATATTAGATTTAGAAATAAAGTTGTTTTGGGTTACCTAACTATGGCTGGGGAACTTTCAGACTCATATACACAGAGTTTATATATATTAGTTATAATAATAAAGTCAGAAATGTAAGATGAGTGTACTTTTGGGGAATCAAAATTGTATAAAGACTTTCCTAACTAACAGTGCTCCGTGTTATGTTTTTAACTTTTATAGACCACAAACTCATCTTTGAATTTCTGATAGTCATTGACAGCACACAAAGCAGCAAGAAAATTTCCACAAGAGCCATTAAAAAAATTATAAAGATAGTTTGAAACATATCAAATGTATATACTAGGATGCTGGGCTTAAAAAAGGACACTATGCCTTTGGCTTGCTCAAAGCATACTTTGTTCTTCTCCAAGTATAACACGTATCATTTTCGGCTTGGGCTCCCCGACCTCAAACTCCTAACACTGAAAACTTCAACCAAAAACAAATGGATTCTGCATATATGACCCAAAGGTATTAAAGAACAGACTGAAGGATTCAAAAATCAGATGAATAAATTTGTTTTCTAAGGCAAATTCATATAAATTACTGTCCTTTTAGTATGATGCTGTCAAAAGGCATTCATTTCTAAAAAGAAATTAGGAAACTAGATACCAAGAAAAAAATAAAAAAATCCTTTTACTTTTCTTTTTAACCAAAAAACAAGAAGTAACAGCTCAGAAAAGAAAAAAACGGATTATCAAATAGAGTCTGAAATTCCATTATGGAAATCCCCTTGCCAAATGACCAAACATTAACATGTAAAATGTATATGTGAACCTAAAAAAAAGTAACAAAAACTAAAAATCTACATTTAAACATTTATATAAATGTAAAACAAATTCTTAAAACATCTGCTTGAGAAATAAAGACCTGTGAAACAGTTTAATAGCATTCCACATAAACGTGGTTAGCAGAATAAACCTTATTCTAAAACAATTTATAGAATTTTAATACTGAAGAACCCACCTGTAATCAGAAGCTATTTTCAATAACTGGATTTTCAAATTTCTACTACAATCATACTGTCAGTATATGCCTCTTTCAGCCCTTTTTATCTTCAACTAGCAAAGTCTGAAAATTATATAAAGCTCTTTCTGATTAATTCAGGAAAATTATAGTAAATGCAAGAATAGCTTACACATATAAAATTTAATATATAAATGCTAGAAACATTAAAACAGTGACTATCCCTTAAGCCCTAGATTGACAGTGACTTAATTAAGCTTTTGAAAACATTCCTTCCATTCCTTTAAAGAAATTACAGCTACTCAACTCCGTTACATCTGGTCTCTCATAACTGAGAGGTATTATTGAAAAACAACCTGAGGACAAGTGCTTAGGAAAAGAAATCTATTTCTTATTAGCCCAATAATATTAGGGTTAAAATTTGTTAATTAAAAGGAAACAAGTAATATATCAGCTTTTGTAGAAACAGAACCTGTCCTATCATACACAGTCCTGATATTTCAGTACTAAGTTACTGAAATAACACATTCATCCTCAGAACTTTCATTGTCAAGAGCAGACAGAAGATAAAGGATGAACTCTGGGATGTGGATCTCTCCCACTGTCCTTCAATGGTGCACTTCTACCTCTCAGGCAGACTCTGCACCAGTCAAGAACTATTTCCCCAATTCCCTAGGTTAAATGACTGGTTTTTTCCTTCACTTTTCTAGAGCACCTTCTTTCTGAATATCTTGTGTAAATCTTATTGTACCACAACTTATTCTAAAATAGACTAATTTGCTGTATTGATTATTCATTTTAGTGGACTGTAATTCCCTTAAGCACCTGAACGGTTTTGCAAGAATATATATATTTTCACTTCACCTACACTTTGCTCCAAGTAAGCAAACATTTGTTAAATTAAAAATTACATATTCTGATTTTGATACTAATACTATGATAATGTCCTTGACTTTAGGATACACATATGAAGCATTATAAAGGGGTATGATACCGGCAATTACTTTCAACTGGTTCTGAAAATAACTGTATATATATATGTGTACATACATAAGACAGAAGAAACCCTAACGAAATGTCATAAATGCTTGACAAATCTGGATGAAGGATATGCAGGAATTCTTTGTACTATATTTGCAACTTTTCTGTAAGTATGAGATTAAAAAATTCTAAAGCCCAAATGATTCATAAAAGTGGAAGACTCTCAGCCTCCTTCCACAGCCATGAGTCTTGGGACGGTGGTTCTACCTGTACGTATACTAGCTACTACCACACTGACTCAAAACTAAGAAAATCACTACTTCTTCCAATTCCTTCTATACTCATACCAACGTTGTTACAGGGAGCTTCATCCTGAGTAAGAAAGACTTAAATCACAAAGATTCACCACTTCTATAGTTTACATTCTTTTTACATTATCAGAACGATCATGTTATGTAACAGGTCAAAATAAGAATTTTAGACTAGGAAAACAGACGTTTCTTTTATTACAGGATCAGCTAATGACAGGGAAAAGACTGGAAGATACTAGGTCTTGTAGATCCTTGCCTGACCAACTGCCTACTTAGTACTAAGATGACTTAATAATGAACAACTGTCTACAAATATTATTTTAATAATCCAATAAATATACAATGTTGTTGAAGGAAATCATTTTTAAAGATATATTTTCAATTAATATCCAAGATAAACAGAGTATGGGGGGGAAAAAAATCACAGGATTGAAAACATAAGTCTTTCCTATGGACATGATAGTCTAGATTAATAGCCAAAACACTCCAGCTTTTTGTGTGTGTGTGTGTGTGTGTGTGTGTGTGTGTGTATCCAAATTCCTAAAATCTAATCCAGGAAAATCCATCCTAAGTTTTCTTATTATATAAAACTGCTTTAAATGTTCCTAAATACTCTGACGATATATTCACATGAAATGACCCATTAGTATCATAAATATGAAATTTTAATATGAAACATAAAAGGAATTATAAAAGAAAAAGAAAAAATTTGGTTATACTTCAATTAAGAAATTAAAAATCATGTAAACGAGGAATTTGATTGAATTCTTATAATTATTTAATTGTGCAGTGATTTCAAGGAGCAATTTTCTAAATAATTAAAGTATAACAATGCTTTAGTTACACAGCCACCTAAAAAACCCAACACAGAAACCAGCAATTTAAAAAAAATAGAAACAAGACTGCTGATTGCAAAGTATCAGTAAAAATTACCCAGGAAAAGAAAACACCAATAATTTACTCTGGAAAGGGCAGATTTTATCACCTGGTAATTTCCACAATGAGAAATAACCAGAAAGAGAAAGGAAAATAGAAAAAGGTAGAGATTAAAAAAGAATACATCAAAGACAGAAGACTCCACAAGAAACCGTAATTTTTTAAAAAGCAAAGTTGGAGGATTAAAAGAGAAAGTGGACAAAAGCAGTAAGTAACAGAATCTCAAGTGTGTGTGTGTGTGTGTGTGTGTGTGTGTGTGTGTCTGTGTGTGTGTATAAAAGCCACAAGAAAACAGCTGCTGTCTTATGGATCAAGCAGAAATGGTGTTTTAGGCCTTAGTAGCTACTTAAGAAAACGACCATGGTAGGCATATTCATTTACCAAATGTTTACTGAGCACCTACTATGTACACGGAACTGTGATAAATGGGGGTGGGGGTGAATGAAAGTGAGGTCAAGCACAAAAATTTATTACAGACATGGTCCTCATGAAATGTGTTCTAATAGGCACAAAGACATTGTTAATGATTACAAATGCTATAAAGGAAAAATGCATCATACAGGAAAAATGTAAAACCTACCCAGCATGGGAAGGCTGCCCAAGAGTAACAATTTACCTGAAGGATGAAACTGAATGAGTCAGGCGAGCAAAGGGGTGGAGGGAAGAGGAGAGGAAATAGCATTCCACTGCAGACAGATCAACAAAGACCCTACCATGGGAAAGTGCTAATCTGAGTAGGTAAGAAAGAGAAGAGTGGCATGGAATGAAGTCACAGACTTCATATTAAAATATCATCAAACATGGCTCACCTCTGTGGTTTAGAGAGATAAACAGCCATGTGCAGTTTGGAGACTTTGTCTAGAGATGTAGTAGAGTGGTTTATCATTCCTATAATGGCTTTTGATGTCTCTTAGTATCTCAGTTCTGGTATACTCTTCTTCCCCACCCCCACACCCCGCCCAAGGACCCTGGGTTTGTCCATATGATTTGCTTTGAACAATAGAGCCTCAACAAATATAAGCAGAAGCTTGAAAACTACTTGTACGTAGTGGCTTGCCCTCCTGGAACTGCTGCCCTAAAATCTTGGGGTGAAAGACCATATGGAGAGCCGGCCCCATCATATTACCTGTCCTTGCCAAGCCTCGTTCCCACTGGACTGCCCACTGAACGCCACTGCATGAGTGAACATAGGTGACAAACTAGACACCCCACCAATCCACAGAATCATAAAATATAAATCAGTACTGCTTTTAAGTCACAGAGTTTTCAGGTGGTTTGTTTGCAGCAACATGTAGGAGATTATTTGAATATAATAATAACATAGTATAGATGGTTCTAGCTCCTTCCTCCATTTCATTTATACTGGACATGTGTTTAAAATTACCAGTAAAGTTTTCAGAAAAATTTTAATGTTTATTTATTTTTGAAGGAGAGACAGAGTGTGAGTGGGGAAGAGGCAGAGAGAGACACACACAGAATCTGAAGCAGGCTCCAGGCTCTGAGCTGTCAGCACAGAGCCCAACGCAGGGCTTGAACCCACAAGCTGCAAGATCATGACCTGAGCCGAAGTTGGACGCTCAACCAACTGAGCCACCCAGCACCCCAGAAATTTTGATCTATAAATCGTAAAAGTTTTAGAGCTCACTCTCACTATCAATGCACTTTCTTTTTTGGAATCATTGTTTAAATGCATTTTACATCCAAAAGCCTTACTAAAAGATATGTACTGGACAAGAGACTAAGCTCACTCACTAAACCAGTCATGGCCACACATCAATCTCATATGGTGTCTGTGATTTAAATTCATACATCAAAAAGCTGTAAATTATGTGGCAAAGATCTTTAGCATTACCTGCAATCAAAATTATAGATGCTAAAACCACAAATGGCAAAGTTTACATCCTCTTAGTTTTCTACTTGAAGGATAATCATATAAAGGTGAGAGGAATAGTGATCTCAATATAGACTGGGTTATGTTTGCAAATAGACAGGACACTGTAGTAGACGGGCAGCAAATAGGTGCAGCTTGCTCTCTTCTGCCTCTCCCTTCTCTGTAGCTTAAGTAGACATGCTTTAGGGAGTTTTTCTTCTTTCCTCTTCTGTGGGTTTCAATTTTTAGGGAATGAAGGTGCAGATGGGAAGGACGGTCCCAAGGATTACCACCTCAGCTGACCAAAGTTTAACATTTACCGGCTGCGCCCCAAGCTCTGGCAACAAGAAAATGCGCGCGCGCGCGCGTGTGTGTGTGTACAAAATACATTATAAAATATACAAAGTATATTATGCTATAATATAAAGTATGTTATATTTTAAGACCTAAGTATATTATACACTTTGTATATTATACATTTTTATTATAAAATATATTTATTTATATATTATTAAATATATATTTTTTATTCTGCTACCACTTTCCTGCGCAAGTAACAGTTTGGGAAGAGAAGGTGGAAGGTTGTTACTTTGGTCACTGATAGGATTTCAGTGTTCCTGAACCCAGTATCATTTCACCATAAATTTATCCAGAGTATAATCCAATCCCTTCATTTTACAGAAGAGGTCAATTTATTTCTCAAAGTTCATATTGGTCAGCTCTGGATGAATTTCACAATCAGATGCTCATTTTATATTCACCACACACTACTCATTGATTTATCCCAGTTACTAATTTGTTAGATTTTTGACCTATCACATCTAAATGATTTTCAAAGAACTATATATCCTTAATATAATTTTATCCCTCTATTGATCTCATTTGGTTTACCTTATTTTGGAGGAGGGCAGGGGAAAGTTAGTGGCGGTAGCAAATAGAGGACTACTAGTGCATGAGAAAAAAGGATCTTTATGGAAAGAAAAACTTCAAACAGATGTAAGTTATACGACCTGGGGACATAAGCAGATTTACCAAGAAGCCAATTCATTTAAGTTTCAGAATCTTTTACTTGGAAGTGTCCCTTACAAAATTTGGTTTGTTCTCCTTTGGGGAGCACATGAAGGAGCAGCAACCCCAGCCACATGCTTAAGGGCTCCTCTGTAGCTATTCTTGGAGGTCATCCTGGTACTTCCATCAAGGATGCACTACCTCGACATCCGTCCAGCCCCAGCAAATAACCTGTCCCTCTTGGAACACAAAATGCTCCCAGACCCAATCTTTAACCCCAAGGAAAAGGTATGAATGACTGCTATTTAGCACCCTGCTGGGGGTGGCACACTAAGACCAAACTTTGAACACTTCTGGGGAAAGGAGAGTGGTCCAGCCACCTAAGATCAAGAGCTGGAGTTTTATCCCCAGGCAAGAAGCATCCTCTAAACAAAGTGAGGGAAATTAAAGATGTACCAGTAACTAGTTTAAGGAAACTTCTTTGAGCTTCACAACTATCAATATTTTGATCAAACATACTAGAGCAGGAGTCTTTTCTATAAAATACCAGATAGTTAATATTTTAGGCTTGTGGGCTCTTTGGCCTCTTTTATCTCTGCTGCCATAGCATGTGCAAAAGCAGCCATAGGTAATTTGGAGATGACTATGTTCCAATAAAACTTCATTTACCGACACAAGCAGGCTATAGTTTGCTAAGCCGTGTGCAAGAAGAAAGGATCTCTCTATAGAAAATACAAAATTGTTGTCATGTAAAGAGGTGCTCAATGAATAGATAGCCAAAATAAGTAGGAAAAAAAATATCAAGAAAGTGTATCAATTAATAGTAATAGAAATAAGTTATAATAAGTAATAAGCCATTTTTCTGGATTTTGTGATGTTTATGGTATTTTTTTTGTTGTTATCTTTTCTCATACTAAATCACCATTTTTATATTTAATTTTGGATTCTTTTTTTAAAGAGAACCCTTCCAAATTATGTAAGTTTCAGGCCACAAAACGTGGATCAGCCTTATTTGGAGTAACAATATAATGCACCAATTGCAGCAACAGGATTTTGTATCTAAAAAAAAAAAAAAAAAAAAAGAGCTAACTCAATATATTCCTTTTGCCAAACCAAACTTAATGTAGTAACTTTTTAACATGCAGTGACTTTATCAACAGAAAAAAACTGCGGCTGAGCAACTTCAAAAAACCACTCAATAAAAAAAAGGTTTGAAAGGTCACTGGGAATGTGTGGGTCTAATGTGGATGGGTTGCAAGAGTCTTTATAGTTAACTTTCTACCCCAAGTAAGAATTCTTCACGTGATATTGTTAACAGACAATTAAATAACATTTGCTTGAATGCTTGCTCCAATGGAGAATTCACAACTTGAAGGGAAAAACTCTTATTCTTGAGCAACTCAGAAAATAGATACTGAACCTAAACCTGTTTTCCTGGCAATTCCCACCCACAGGTATTTAATCTTTAATCGTTCATTTAAATATCTGTTGAACATTTGCTATGTGACAGGCGCAGTGCTAGTTACTGTGGCTACAATGCTACAAAACTGGAGATGTAAACTATTCCCCCACTAATCACAGCATATCATATATGTGTAGTGGCAATAACATTTTCATTTTCATAAAGATGTGCCCCAACAACCCTACTTCTCAGGTCATCTCTTTTTCAGCAAGAATTTATTTTGGTCATTTCTCGTCTGACCTGATTTATGGATACCTTATCAGTCTGGTTGCCCTTATCAGTCTATAGGTACATGTGGTCTGACCAGTGCAGAATATTAGCGAAATGATGGAGGTGATAATTTGTTCCCAATCACAGAAAGAAATGCATGTGCCACCTCATTCTCACCTCTCACACTGTATACTGAAGACACAGGGCACCATCTTTCACTAATCATTATCCTCTCTCATGTCCTGATTTTCCATTTCAGTTCTTTGCTCCCAAAGGCAAAACACCCTCTCTCACCCTCCCTTTACCTGGCTAATTCTGTTCACCTTTCAAACCTCAGTTCAGATGTCATCTATCATATCCCTTCCCTGACTCCTTCAAAAAGTGTTATAACTTAACCTACAGTTAATATCCTACTATTTATGAGAATAAGCAACATGAGCTTGCCTAACAAGGCACTTTAGTCCATTTCAGGAGGAAGCAGTTCCTCTTTTCACTAGGCCTTACCAAGAAGATTCTCTTCAAAAGTCAGTGGACTGGTTAGGTAATTAGACCCTCTCAAACTACACCAATGGTTAGGTTAAATATTTTTTAGTGGCCAGGAAATGCTAAAGAATAAAATGAAATCTAGAGTTAAAAAGTCTACAGGAGGGGGGCCTGGGTGGCTCAGTCGGTTAAGCACCTGACTTCGGCTCAGGTCATGATCTCGCAGTTCATGAGCTTGTGCCCCGCGTCGGGCTCTGTGCTGACAGCTCAGAGCCTGGAGCCTCTTAAGACTTCTTTGTCTGTCTGTCTGTCTGTCTGTCTCTCTCCCTCTCTCTCTGTGGCCCACCCCGGCTTGCACTCTGTCTCTATCTCTCTCAAAAATAAACAAACATTAAAAAAACATTTTTTTAAAGTCTATAGGAATCAAATATGCTGAGAAGTTCAAAGTTCATTAAAAAAAAAAAAAAAGCACAGAGAACACAGGGGCACCTGGGTGGCTCGGTCCCTTCAGTGTCCGACTTTGGCTCAAGTCATGATCTCACAGCTCGTGAGTTCAAACCCTGAGTTGGGCTCTGTGCTGACAGCTCGGAGCCTGGAGCCTGCTTCAAATTCTCTGTCTCCCTCTCTCTCTGCCCTCCCCTGCTTGTGTACGCCCTCTCGCTCTCTCTCGCAAACAAATAAACACTAAAAACAAAACAAAACACAGGGAACATAGTCAATACTATTATAACAACACTGTACGGTGACAGATGGTGACTACACTTTTGGTGGTGAGATATGTTGTACACTTGAAACTAACGTAATGCTATGTGTCAACTCTACTCAACATAAATGAATACTTGGAACAGGAAAAGTTACGATCTCTGATGTAACTAGTACCAGAGTTTCCCCACTAGTACACATCGCATTGGTACTAACAAAAATTCTCTGAAAGGAAGCCCACGTGAGCGTTTCCTGGACAGATCTGCCATAAGTCCGCTGCAGTAGAGCCCACATACTCAAAAAACTACAGGCAAAATATCTAAAAAATACTGAGATGAAAGGATCTAATAATTAGCAGGAATGAGAAATATTACATAAGCAAAGATAGCGTGACATACAGTATGAAAGAAGAGCTATAACTGATTCACAATAACCCCAAAAAAGTTAAGTCTTAACCATAATCAAAATGGATAAGTTCATCAGATGAAGCATGATAGGCAATTTGCATCCTATAATAATGATGTATTTCTTTTGGAGCAAGAAAATATAGCAGAGTAAAATATATGGTACCTCAAATATTCACATAGGGACCTACTTTATCACATAGGAGTTAAAATAAGTTCAGTAATGTGTTTGTTCTGTTGTACTAAACCACGGTAAAGAACTAACACATTTTAGAAAGACTTCCATCAAAATCAACAAAATATTTCAAATCTTACATTTATTAATTCAGATCTTCAGAACCTTAATATTATCCAAAATTACTCAGGCAACTCGAACTTTCTAGGTCATCAAGAAAAATACCCACACAACTCATTAAATAAACTACAATTTAGTTATACAATGAGATACAATACAGCTGCTAAAAAAATAAAAGAATGAAGAGGTTCTAAGTAATAAGGAAAAATCCTCAAGATACATTGTTATGTGAGAAAAAAGCAAGATGTAAAATGAAAGGTGTAGTATGTTAACATTTGTGCACAATAGCAAGAATCAATATTTGCCTAGTATGCATAAAACTCAAAATGGACACAGTTGCTACCTATTTTGTATATGCAAAGGTTTTTTGTGAGGGGAGGAAGGATGAGGCAAATGTAAGATAGCATGGAAGAGAAACTTTTCACTTTCATATATTTTGATTTTATACCATGTGAGTATTTGAGTTTTTCAAAAAATTAAATATTGATGTGAAAATACACACAAAAAAGAAAAAGACCCACTCAAGTCATATCATGGTAGAAGTCTGGGTGAAAAAAAGATCTTTGTGATCTAAAAACTGTAACCCAGGAAGAATTTCTCGCAGCTTTTAAGAAGCCTTCCTTTAAAAAAAAAAAAAAAAAAAAAAAAGTCATTTTTGAGAGAGCGAGAGAGCACATGGCAAAGAGAGAGGCAGACAGAGGATCCAAAGCAGGCTCTGTGCTGAAAGCGGAAAGTCCCACATGGGGCTTGAACTCACACACTGTGAGATCATGACCTAAGCCGGTCAGATACTTAACCGACTGAGCCACCCAGGCACCCCAAAAAGCCTTCCCTTAAAAATTAAGTGAACATTGCTGAAAATAACATACTATAATATCTAAAGGCATAAAGTAATAAAAAGGCAAACTTTGGCTATTATAAAAAGATAGCCTATGTCTGTAATGAAGGCCAAAGTCTATGGCTTCTTTCATAAACTTTCCCTTTGAGTCTTTTGAACTCTTAACATGATTAATCAAGACAGCAAGTTTAAATAAAATTCAGTCGGTTTTGTCTTCCATATTTGTTATTCTATATGCAGCAATTCATAATTATCCAAGCTTTTAAAGACAGTAATAAGGATGTGTATACATATTACATGTATTATATAATATAAATAGAAGTATATAAATTATGTGTAATATGTATACACATTTCTTTTGTACACATTATATATCATATATTATATATACACATATATATATACACACATTTAATTTGCTTGACTTCCATATGTACAATCAAGGTGGGGGAAGAACATGCAAAGAAATTAATCTGAGAGTAAATGGAATTTAAATTCAACATACAACCTAAAGACTTTAGATTCAAAATTTGAGACTCATACATGATGTATAAGAATTATTAGAAAAGAAAAAAAAAAAGAGAGGCAAGAATCTTTCTTATTTTTTCAAAGATTTTATTTTTAAGTAATCTCTACACCCAGCCTGGGGCTTGAATTTACAACCCTGAGATCAAGAGACACATGTTCTACCGACTAAGCTGGCCAGGTGCCCCAAGGACCTTTCTAAGGTTGTTTTTAAGGTTTACACTTTACAGTAACCAGATCTATTATGGTGATCCTTTTGCCATGCATATAAATGTTGAATCACGATGCTGTATACCTAAAATATGATGCTGTATTTCAATTATGTTTCAATTAAAAATTTTATCCCTTGTTAACAACTTCAGACTTAAAATTATAGTGTTAAACATCAGTAATGATCTACTCAATAATTTGAAATCATTTAATAAACCAAATTTCATATACTTCCTCAGAAAGCTTAATGTTGCTAGTTTCAAAAGGCATTTTTTATTCAAAATGCATGAACCAATATTTCTAACTCCAGTTATCATTACTGAAACTGAATGAACATGCCTAACTAGATGTTCGATTGCAACCACTACAAAGGAGTAGGAAGCAGACTGTATTAAAATAAATGGTAGATCATGTTTTTTTTCTTTTAAAAGATTTTTATCATTAATAAACCATAAACTTGGGGGGCAGGGTTAAATGTTAGGATTTTATATAATTTAATTCTACTCTATAATGTTACACTAAGCACTATAAAGGCAAAAACAGCAAGCTAATAATTTTCTCTCTAAATGGAATGGGTGACTGGATCCCATGTACATATTTGGATACTTAAATGTTCTGTGTTTTTAATGCATAAATTATTTGGGAAGAATTAATTTTGAGCCAAGGTGAGTGACTCAGGCAGGAGATGCCTAAGGCAGGAGGTGAAAAGATGCTACTAGACTCCTTTTCCTTCTGCTCTTTGGAGCTGCACTATCTAATAAGGAGCTCACTAGCCACACACAGGTATTTAAAACTGAAAATTCAGTCCCTTTGTCTTACTAGCCACATTTCCAATGCTCAATAGCCATGGATGACTACTTATTAAATGGTACAAATGCAGAATACGTCCACCATCATGAAAAGTTCCATTGGATAGTACTGCTCTGGAAAATCCAAGGGAGAGATTTTATATAAATACTTTATTAGAATAAGACATAGAATTTATAAGGTCAGGAGTGGAACAGAGTTGGAATCATTAGACAAAGGAATATTCATAATAAAAAGAATAAAATCATATTTATTCCAAAATGTCTGGCTAACTAGAGACTCAATTTGAATACAGTATTAAATTCAATTTAACAGATATTTATTATATACTGAAAACAGAAAAATAATTAAGGGCTAGTCTCTGTCTCCAGTGACCTAATTAGGGAGATATGTTTTAAATGAATGCTACAAAATGAAAATGTACCAAATGAAATGTACCGAAATGAAAACAAAAATAAAGTGCTCTAGAAAGGCTGAGAAGCAAATGCTGAATTCTGACAGGGGACAAAGTAAGGGTAGAGAATCACAGATATCAGGGAAGAATAACGTGAGGACTAAAGCACAGATTCTGGGGTGGATTCCACCACTCACTTGCTAAGCGATTTTAGGTAATTATATACTCATCTTTCCAATCCATTTCCTGATCTGCAAAATGGGGATACTATTACTAACTTAATTTTGTGTTATAGAGTAAATTAGTTAATACATGTAAAGTGTTCTGAACAATTTCTTCATCATAGGGTGATTAAATTTAAATGAAATACAGAAAGTACTCAGAAAACTGCTTGTCATTGTATGTACTTCTTGAATGTTAACTATTATGATACTCACATTATCAGTTGCTATATTTCCAATCAGATCATTTTAAAGCTCTACTACTAGCTTACAGAAACTAGTAATTAGAGAACTAACATTTCCTGTTTTCAGCAAGTTGGTCAATTAAAAAATAAGGAGAACCAGAAAAAAAAACCCAAGCCTGCGAAAACATGAAAGAAACCCTCACACCTCTACAGTCTGCAAATCTGGGATCAGAATTGTAACTAAAAACAACACCTTAGTACAGTAAATATTTTTTACAATGGCATCTAAAGCAGGTTTAGGTGAGTGACAGACCAAATAAATAATCATGTACTATATCTTAATAGAATTTTCACTAACTTTTATACACATGATAAACAGAACATAAGCAGGTACTGCCTGTCCCCCAACCCTAATACTTCTGGTATTAAAGACTCAGTTCCTTTCTCCAGGGACAAGCACCTGTGCTTATGCTCAATTAAGATTCTCTCCCTAAAATTTAGAATTCCAAACTGAGTCACAGGACTAACGGGTTGAGGGAAGAGATGACTGGAGTTGAGAGAAGTTCCACCAACTCCTGCTGTTGTTCTCAGAACTTCCCAGCCTCCTGCTGCTCCTGAAGTTTTATTGTTCAATTCTGTCCCGGATTCCATGGGATCCTCTGATAGCCAATAAATTCCTTTTTGCTTAAACCAGCCAGAACCAGTTTCTGTTATTTGTGCCAAAGAGCTTTAACTAACAATTGGTTTCTTAAAGTAAATATTAAGTAATTCTCATACCTCCAAGTTCTTAATGGAAATCAATGAGAAAAGACACTTTATTCACTATACATATATGCTATTATATGCAATCATATAAATGTGGAGCTGAATTCATACAGTACTTCCTTTGGCCTGATGTATTTTAATAGCCTGAGAGGACACTATTCTCCATAAATTCTTGACAATTATCTTTTAATATATAGATTCATGCTCAAAACGGAACAGGTTTCTCTTTGGTAAGAATAAAGGGCAACTTTTTGGCAAGGATTCAAACTCTTTCTTAACCTGCGGCAATTAACAACTTCACCTTTGCCTCCTGCTATTAACCCAAGATATAACAGATGGCAGCCAAATAATCTACAAATGCCCAAACATACTATATTTCTCATCTTAACTCATTATGTTCACTCTGCTGGAATATTATGTTTGAAACTTGTCAAACTCCATATACCTAGTTCAAATAGCACACTCTTAATCAAGTTTTTCCACTATGTCCTCAAACACTTCTCCCTCTGCATAATCCCATAACGTTTCATTTACACATCCAATGAAGGACATATCATTGACTGACTTGTGACAGGTCCCTACATAGGGTGTTTCGCCAATGCACCATTCATCCTCTGAAAACAAGGGCCATGTATTCTCCAATTATGTACACTTAGTCCCAGCACAGTATTTATATGCATTTTGCATTCATTCATTAGCTCAACTAAATTGAAAGGAGTGTCTTTCTTAGAATCATATTAATTATTGTTACAGTATTTTAGAAGAATGACAACAGTTCTCTTCTTGGCACTTCAATTAATCATAAACATCTATATGACATGGTGAAAACCCCAAGTTAATGCATCCCCATTACTAATATTTTAAAGCCACCAATCACAGGAATTTGCTTCCACCTCAACCTCCATCCACAGAAGAGGGAGACAAGCCTTCCTTATCCTCCATCACTGAATTGACCTGGAACCTTTTTCATAATACCAATATAACACTGATCTGATTATTATAGCTTTATTATAAACCTTAAAAATCAGGTATGGTGGACCAACATTTTTCTTTTGTGGCTATTCTAGCTCCTCTCAATTTCCATCTAAATGTTATCTATTTATTTATTAAATTTTTAAATGTTTATTTATACTTTTTTTTGGGGGGGAGGGAGAGAGGGAGAGGGAGAGGGAGAGAGAGAGGGAGGGAGAGAGAGGGAGGGAGAGGGAGGGAGAGAGAGAGACAGACCAGACAGACAGACAGAGAGAGAGGGAGACGAATTCCAAGCAGGCTCTGCGCTGTCAGCACAGAGCCTGACGCAGGGCTTGAACTCCCACACTGTGAGATCATGACCTGAGCCAAGGTCAGAGGCTTACCAACTGAGCCACCCAGGTGCCCCTATACTTCAATTTTTTAATGTTTATTTATTTATTTAGAGAGAGAGCACGCATGAGAGAGCAAGAATGGGGGAGGGGCAGAGAGGGAGAGAGAGAATCCCAAACAGGTTCCATGCTGTGGCTATGAGCGCAGAGCCCAACGCAGAGCTCAGTCCCACAAACCATGAGATCATGACCTGAGCTGAAATCAAGAGTCAGATGCTTAACCAACTGAGTCAGGCACCTCTACCTCAACTGTTTTAAAAGTGAAAAAAATACCTTATTGTGATGAGTTTTTAAAACAAACCACCAAGCTAATTACTTCTATGTTTGATACAATCTTGTTTGCAAGGTGGCTAAATAAAGGGAAAGTTGCTACTAACAAATATTAATGCAACCTTCTTACTTGCTTTATTTGAAAAAACAAACCCGTAATATCCCACTTTATAAGGGAGATACATAAACTCTGATTGTAAAGTACCTTGTTGCATTTATCTTCTCATTCATTAACTTTCATTTTAAAATTGAGAAATCTCTAAACTTGGAAAAATAATACCCGAGATTCAGGAAAATCATACTTAAGAAATCACAACATTTTTTATGGAATTAAATTAATAATTATTGCTATTTGTATTTGTTTAATGTTACTTAGGACTACAAAGAATATACTAGATTGTCATAATAAAAGGCACAAATTATTGGTCAGTGCGATCTGACAAGATAAAATCCAATTTTAAATGCACTTATGCCAGGGCACCTGGGTGGCTCAGTCGGTTAAGCTTCTGACTTCAGTTCAGGTCATGATCTCACAGCTCACTGAGTTCAAACCCTGCATCAGGCTCTGCGTTGAAGCTCAGAACCTGCAGTCTGCTTCGAATTCTGTGTCTCCCTCTCTCTCTGCCCCCCATACCCCCATTCGTGCTCTGTCTCTCTCAAAAATAAACATTAAAAAATTTTTTTTTTAAATGCACTTATCCCTTTAAGCAATTCTATTTCTTGGAAATTATCAAAGTAAAATAACAGATCAAGTGTGTGAAGATAGATGGAATATATGTATACACATACAAATGTTAGGGGGAATGTTAGAATAAAAAGAAAGAAAAGAAAAATAACTGTCTATTTCTAGGGAATTGGTCAAGCTTCTAGGATGTGCCCACTGAAAACAGTATACTTACTGACATGAAACAATGTCAATAAAAAAATAAACATCTGTGTTTGTCAGGGGGTGTTTGTTGAGAATAAGTACACATGTTCATTTACCATTCAATAATTCATGAAAACCAAAAGCTAGGAGGATATACACAAAAACATTAATAAGAATTAGTTCTGGATGATGGGGTTCATAGATGATTTCCATTTTTATCAATATTATTTTGAAAACTGCCTGAGTCTGCACTTAGAAATATAATGTGAATCACATAAGCAATTTCAAATTTTCTACTAGCCAATATATAAATTAAAAATGTGTAGAGGGGTACCTGGGTAGCTCAGTCAGTTAAGCGTCTGACTTCAGCTCAGGTGATGATCTCATGGTTCATGAGTTCGAGCCCCACATCAGGATCTGTGCTGTCAGTTCGGAGCCTGGAGCCTGCTTCGGATTCTGTCTCCCTCTCCCTCTGCCCTTTCCCCACTAGTACTCTGTCTCTCTCTCTCTCTCTCTCTCTCTCTCTCTCTCAAAAGTAAATAAAACATTAAAAAAATTTTTTTAAATGTAATGAAATTAATTTTAACATATTTAACTGAATATATTTCTTAATTTGTAATTTCAGCATATAATCAATATTAAAAACTTTTTTTTTTTTAAGTTTATTTATTTAAGCAAACTCTACACCCAACATGGGCTCGAACTCACAATCCTGAGACCAAGAGTCACATGTTCTTCTGACTGAGCCAGCCACGTGCCCCCACATCAAAATCTTTCTGTTTTTAAATATTTATTTTTGAGAAAGAGAGAGAGAGAGAAAGAGAGAGGGCGGGAGAAAGGGAGAGAGAGGAGACAGAGGATTGAAGGCAGCCTGCTTGCTAACAGCACAGAGCCCTATGCAAGGCGAAACCCATGAACCGCGAGATCATGACCATGACCTGAGCTAAAGTCAGACCCTTAACCGAATGAGCCACCCAGGAGCCCCTCAATATTAAAATCCTAATGAAATATTTTATTATTTTTTTGTACCAAGTCTTAGAAATAGAGTGTGCATCTCACATTTACTGCACATCTCAATTTGAACTAATGACACTTCAAGTGCTCAACAGACACATGTGGCTAATGGTCACCAGGCTCCATTATGGGACAATGCACTGTATTTTTAATGGGAAAGAAAAGTCATTTTTTAAATAATAAGTCACTTGACTGCTATCAGAGATCTTTTTCCAAAATCTAACACCTGAATATTACATAATATTTTGAGTTATTCAAACTGTTTCCTCGCATTCTGTGGAAAAATTGTTTTTAGAAATAAATAGGTTGGTCTGAGCTCAAGGAAGAGATACAACAATGTAAGAATTAAATAAAAATGTAGCACTAACAGAGCCTTCCAGGATATAGGTGGGTGTATGTATGCATAAAGCCAATTCCCTGATTTCCATATTTTCTAATAGTGAATTCCTGATGGTGAAATTGAATAAATATTAACTGATTAGCTATATACTGTCAGCATTATTTTCAGGTCTTTCAATGTGAAATTAAGATCATTCTGAGTATGTTTAATCAAATAAAGAATTAAAATAACTTATGCTTCTCAAACTTCTCTAAGTTCTCCTCAAAAATAATAAGACCATAATCATTAGATGCATCAAACTTAGGCTTGAAAAATTAAGGATTCATTCAGGATGATTTCAAATAAACCTAAGAATTCTTATTGGAGGAATTTCCTCCCTCTACTGGAGGTAAGAATTGCATCAAATTTCTCTTCAAAAAACCACATAAACAAGAAGAGAAAGGTGTAAAACATTTAAAGTGCTAAAAGAGAAATGCACCAATCTACAATTCTGTATCCAGCATAATTATCCTCAAAAGTGGAAAAGTATTTTTTAAGACAAACAGAAATTGAGAGAATTTGTTCCTACTAGACAAGTAGTCTACTTGCAAGAGGTGCTAAAAGTTCCTTACGGTGAAGCAAATGATATAGGTCATTTGAATATACTTGAAAGAAAAAAGTTTTAGAGAAGGAATAAATGAAGGTTAAATAAAATCTTTTATTTTTCTTCTTTTTTTAATGTTTATTTATTTGTGTGTGTGTGTGTGAGAGAAGAGAGACAGACAGACAGACAGAGCATGAGTGGGAGAGGGGCAGAGAGAGCGGGAGACGCAGAATCTAAAACAGGCTCCAGGTTCTGAGCTGTCAGCATGGAGTCCGATGCAGGGCTCGAGCCCTCAAATAGCGAGATCATGACCTGAGCCAAAGGCAGACGTTCAACCAACTGAGCCACCACAGTGCCCCTATTTTTCTTCTTTATAAATGCTTTAATAGGTAACAGCAACAATGTATTCAGTGATTATGGCTTATAGATCAGTGAAATGAATGACAGCAATATTATAAGGAATGACATAGAAGAACTGGGAGTTTTATGTTATAAAGTACTTCTACCACCCACAAGGCAATATAGTGTTACTGGAAACTGAACTTTGATTGATTATAAATATATATTGCACAATGGAGGAAAACCACTAAAAATTTTTTTAAGAAGTAAAAACGATTATGTTGAGAGGAAAGAAAATAGAATCATATAAAATGCTCAATTAAAACCAGGTGTGCCTGGATGGCTCAGTCGGTCAAGTGTCCAATTTCGGCTCTGGTCATGATCTCATGGTTCATGGGTCGAGCCCCACATCGGGCTCTGTGCTGACAGCTCAGAGCCTGAAGACTGCTTTGGATTTTGTATCTCCCTCTTTCACTGCTCTCCCCTCTCAAAGATACACATTAAAAAAAGAAAAAAGATAAAGAAAGGAGAAAAAAAGGAACAAAGAACAAGGGCAACAAATAGAAAATTAACAATATAGTAGATATTAATCTAATTATATCAATAATTACTTTAAATGTAAATGGTCTAAATATGCCAATTAAAAGACAGAGACTATCAGAATGGATTTAAAAAAAAGAGCCAAGTACATGCTGTTTACAAAAAAAATTTTTTTTTTAATTATAAAGACACAGGCAATTAAAAGTAAAGGGATAGAGAAAAATATACTATGCTAACCCTAAATAAAAGAAAGCTATATTAATATTGGGCAAAGTGTGTTTCAGAGCAAGGAAAATTATCAGGTATAAGAGGGACATTATATAATGATAAGGAGACCATGTCTATAGGGAGATATAACAATACTTAATATGTTGCATTCAATAACAGAGCATGAAAATATGTGAGGCCAAAGCTGATAAAACTGCAAGGAGACATAGATGAATCCACTATTTAAGCTGGAGGCTTCAACTTTTAAACATAAAAGTACTAAGAAAACTGAGTAAATATTTTTGTAATTCTAAGCTAGCACATTATTAAATAAAAACTTGATATAACAGAAAGACTATTATATTTAACTTTACAAAACTTTAAAACCCCTGCAATGACCAGGAATACCAAATATGCTTTGTCAAAAGATAAATGACAAACTGCAAAAAAAAAAATGCTGTAATATACAATTACCATCTCTAAAGAATTCTTCAAATCACTAAGAAAAAACCCAATAGAAAAAGATTGTCTAAAAACAAAGAACAAACAATTCACAGAAGAAATATCTATCAACAGACATAAAAAGATGTTTAACTTCACCAAAAACTACAAACCAAACAGATATATATATATTTTTTTTGGACCCGTGAATCTGTCAAAATGAAAATGAGTTTTAAATCCTAGTGTTGATGAGAATATATGGAGTTTAGAAACAACTGTTTTGGAAAACAATTCAGCAGTATATATTAACATTCTTAATGCTCATGCCCTCTGACATAATTTCTTAAGAATTTATTCAATAGAATTACTTCAAAAGGATACATAAAAATATGTATTTGAATGTTCATTGTATGTTTAGAAACACATATGTTTCTAAAGGCAAAAACTTGGAGAGAAAAAAAATACCTATTGCTCTGGGCTGAATTATGTCTACCTAAAAGATATGTTGAGGAGTTCCTGGGTGGCACAGTTGGTTAAGCGTCTGACTTCGGCTCAGGTCATGATCTCACAGTTAGCGGTTCCAGCCCCACGTTGGGCTCTGTACTGACAGCTCAGAGCCTGCAGCCTGCTTCAGATTCTGTGTCTCCCTCTTTGTCTGCCTCTCCCTCCACTTTCTCTCTCTCAAAAATAAACAAACATTAAAATATATATATATATATATATATTTATATTTATATTTATATTTATATTTTAACACCTGTATCTATGAATATGACCTTACTTGAAAAGAGGATCTTTACAAATGTAACCAAGTTAAGATGAGGTCATTAGGGTTGACATTAATCCAATGGCTGGCATTCTTATAAGAGAAGACACAGGTAAAGAACACCATGTGATTACATATGTAGAGATTAGAGTCGTGAGTAAAGCCAAGAAACATCAAGGATTGCCAGCAATGCCAGAAGCTAGGACAGAGGCATGGGATGAAGTCTCTCAGTGCCTCCAGGAGGAACCAACTCTGCTGACACCTTGATTTCAGAATGCTAACCTCCTAAGTGAGCAAGAATAAATTTTGCTTTTTATAAGCCATGCAGTTTGTGATACTTTGTTATGGCAGCCCCAGAAAACTAATACACCCACCAACAGAGACTAGTAAGTTACAAGAAACTCACAAAATAGAGGATGCAGTAATAAAAAGTATGCAACAGATACAAATGGACATGGAAACATATGAAATATATATTAATATACGTGAAAAAGTTAAGTTTCAGAACAGCATGTACAATACGAATTTTATGATAAAGAAAACATACCTCTCTGCCTCCAACTCCTCAATGAAACCCATCCTTCTCACGTGCCGGCCAAGGCAAATATGGGTTAGACTACTTCCCTCTGCAATCTTGACCTGCGCTGACACCTTCACAGACTGAATTCACTCCCATGGCCTCAATAATCAACACTCTGCAAAGGATTCCAAAAGCTCTACTCCTACAATCTCTACTATCTTGCTATTACCATCAGGAGGTTCTGTTGTCATCTGGAATTCACACAGCCAACTGAATATTGCCATTCTTTCCTTCACAACATTGCCATTATATAACCTTGGGATGGCAACTAGATGTCATTCATCTATGTGAACCTGGACTGACTGGTAGTGGCTACCTGTACGATGCACTGAGTATTCAGAGACCGCATCTGGACACAGCAGAAAAAGTGCTATCAGCAACAGGTAGTGTCCACCATGTGCACAAAGACCATGTTACTATCCCTCATAACCCTTTTTTTGTTCTAGATGCTGCTACAATTCCGGTTCCTTAGCCAGGCCAGGTCAGCTGAGAGAATGAATAAGATGTTTAGTAAACTTTAAACTGTTACTTAATTATTCCCATTATGAATGTAATTTCTAATTTTCCCCATCTCTAGATCCTTCCTATCTTGATACTTTTTAATGAAAAATCTTTTTTTGCCTCTTTACTAGTAACTTAAGGACTAAAGTTTAACCTCTAAGTCTGAAGTTCAAGTTCTTCCAAAATCTGGCCTCAATTTACCCTTCAAACTTATCATTATGTTCTGAAACAAATACTATTCTCATTTCTAGCCAAGCCAGTCTATTCAATATTTCCTAACACTCCATGCCAATTTTCTACTCTAAACTTACACGTTTCCCTCTACTTGAACTCAGGTGGTTCCTTGCTTCTGACAAATTGTATACCATTTAAGGTCCTCATGTTCAAGGCCCACAATGATGCAGCAAATGCCACAGTAATATATCTATCTTTCCTATTATTTAATTTTTTATTATATGCTGGCTAGTGAAACATATCTTTTTATACAAGATTTTTGTCCTCCCCAGCTACTTAGGAAACAACATAGTTGTTTCTCCATAGTTGTACCTCCATGTATTTGAAGATACTGGGGGAGTGTTAGCATCTCAATAAATCCTCAATACTTGACGATGATATTTCATTAATAAAAACCGTGGAAATTTGGATTTCTGATTAGCTTTATGTGTTGCATACAAATCAATTAGCTCCTTTACTATAATGAAAATTTCTCAAGTATTTAGGTATCCTCTGATATTTTATGGCAACATAAATTCACCATAGTGGAGGGAGAATTTCACTTAAATTTTTTTATTTTGGAACCAAAGACATGACAAATACACAATTTCACCTCTATTTTAAAACTTAAAAATACTACATAGTTTTAGCTTCTCCAAATCTAATATAAGGGTTTAACTGTAAAATGAAACCTGAAAAACATTTCATTGTCCAAAGATTACTGTGTGCTTGGCTTATGATAATTTCTGAACTCATATCATTTTTAACAGCAGTTTATCTTCCTAGATGTCTTTCATATTTCCATTTTGTTTCAATTTATCTGGTATTTAATGAGTTCTCCTTTTACAAAGACATATTTCTATAGTAAATCTTCAGGTCAAGTTAAAAATAAGTTTAAAAAATCACTATAGCAGAGGAACCCCGGAGTCAAGGATACTGAGAAACTAAGTAAACTATCAGAAAGCCATAGTAATTGAACTATGAAGTTACTACACATCTTTCAATTGCTTCTATTTTCTAAAGGGTTTTTTTCTAAATATGCCTCTTCAACATTACTCTACACCCAATTATTTGGTCTCTTTAAAAAAGGGTCACAATTGGGGCGCCTGGGTGGCTCAGTCGGTTGAGCGTCCGACTTCAGCTCAGGTCACGATCTTGCGGTCCGTGAGTTCAAGCCCCGCGTCAGGCTCTGGGCTGGAGCCTGCTTCCGATTCTGTGTCTCCCTCTCTCTCTGCCCCTCCCCCGTTCATGCTCTGTCTCTCTCTGTCTCAAAAATAAATAAATGTTAAAAAAAAAAATTAAAAAAAAAAAATAAATTAAAAAAAAATAAATAAAAAAGGGTCACAATTCTGACATAACACATAAACTCCAAAGTGAAATTAATATTGTCTAAATAATCTCACTCTCCTATACTGATATTATAGTCACTAATCCTCCACTAATTTTATAATACTGACAGATACAATAGATAGAAACAGGATATATTTCTGTTATACTATATATACGAACAGAGTTAAGTATACTAAACGTTTCCTAATTACTAAACAATACTTAACCACTTAAAAATATTAGATTGTTCAGTCACACACCGATTAAGAGTTATATTTACAATTAACGATATATATTACTGTGGACAAGAATGTATGAACTTGTTTTGCTTCCCATCTTTACAGTGAAAGTGACCTCTATACTAATGCTGGGTTCTATAAAGTCCTAAAGAGACTAATTTATAATGAAGCCCAACTCTATCTACTCTTTTAAACCTCAACTTTGAATCAGTCTGTAAAATAACCAAGTTAGTTCACTATAACTGTTAAATCTAACACTTAAACTAAAAACGTTTTAAAAATCTTTACACCATTTTTTCACATGCTTCTCCAAACAGCCAGAACACTCTATATACATTATAGCATTATTCTCTGAAACCCTTAAGCAAGCCCATCTTACAAATCTAAACACTAAGGCTCTTACTGGTTAAGAAATTTCCCTATATTATAAGCTAAGAATAACAAGAAATAGGGGATTTATAGTCCAGATCTGCTGTATTCTTCTAAATCTCCTCCTATTTATAGTCTACCAGACAAGACACTTTTATACTCACCTTTTTCCTCTATACAAGGTTGCCCTTTCAGTTTTGCATATTCCAAATCCCAAATGTTAACCTTTTTTCTCTTTCCATACTCAAGGTGAAATACATTCTCGGCCCTAACTTCCCAGCAATGCTGTCTTAACTCAGGCCTTCATCAAAACAATGATCCATCTAGGCACCTCTCCCTGTAAACCTATTTAAGAATTTAGAACAGAAACAAAGTAACAGTTGGACAGCTACTCTTACCACCTATATTATTAGTTCAGCAGCTGACTTAAACCACATTGTTCTTATAAAGGAAGATTTAAGTCCAGATAAAACTTGCATCAGAAATTGAAGATTTTAACAACGTGATCAAGCAATGAGAAATGCTGAATGAGCTCGTAGGGAATAAATGAGTTAGCAACTATAATTAATAAGTATTCAGTGATCTGTATGCTAGATACTATAAAAATCATAGAAGACTACGTAGGTATAAGATCTAATCTTCCATAATTATATATAGGGTGAGAAAATAAAAAATCTAATGAAAGAATATAAGTAGGTTAAAACAAGTGCTCAGGAATCAAAAGAAATAAAGATTAAAGATGGTTAATAAAAATGGTTTTTTATGCACCACTAAATCTTGAAATAAACAAACTAGTTGAATGTGTCAGAGAAAAGCATCAGTCAACATTACCAACTTAATCCATTTGGACCACAGATGGTTGTAGAGAGGTAGTATGAGGTTTTATTTTTCCCAATCCTTAATTTCTTACTTATTCAGCACTATATATATTAAACTCCACTTGGCAAGATGGCATATACTCTAGAGAAAGTAAGCTAAATCACAGTACATGAAAAACAACAAAACTAACTACAAAACAAGACCTGATCTTGTTTTTAACTCTTCTTAACTGTTCTAAGAAAATACTACCAACTAATGAATTGCATCAGAACTATTTAGGTAAAAGTATATAACATATATTGACATATCACATATAACTCAAATGAAACCTCAACTTTCACAAAATCTATTTTTTAAACTGTGGCAAAATAGATTTACTTAAGATTCACTTCTTCCATGAAACCAATCACCAATCTAGAGTTTAATATACAGACATATTTCCATTTAGTGAAGTATGTATGTTTCTGCATCCTTTTTCTGCTGGTGGTTACACCTGTCTTTAACCCAATTCTCATCCCTCACCTGCTATATGCAAGGGGAATGAAATCCTACTAGAGACTTTTTAAATGTCCTGGAATTCCCACCAGCAATGCCTTAATTCAGGCCCTCATCATATCTTATGTGGACTGCCGTAAATACCTACCCGATCTCCTTTGTCTCCACTGTTACTACCTTCAATCTGCCTTCTATAGTGCTTTCACCTTTCTCCCAAACTTTCTAAAAGTCGTATCTGATCTTGTGGTCCCCCACTAACTAGTGCAATACTTCCTCAACTGTATCTCTCTGACATCTATGAAATACACATTGATATCTTAACAGGTTAGAGAAAATCTGTAGTAAAACAACAACAAAAAAACCCAACTTCGTTTTAATTTAATCTTAAGTCACAAAATATACATCCAAGATTGAAGGGAAACATATTAACATGTCAAATGTGTTTCAGGAATACCCTATCAGAAAACAGTAAACTTCAGCAGTGAGTCTCAAACTGTGATATATGTTAAAGTCTCCTGTTGACCTTACTAAAAATAGAAATGCCTGAGTTCCACCTCAGGCCTACTGAATATTATCTAGAGATTCGACCTAGCAGTATTTGCAATCTCCACAATATTTCTAATGCATACCTAAGTTTGAGAACCTAGGCAGAAACTCTCCTTGCTCCATAACAAACTATTAGTAGGTCCCAACTTTCCAAGCTGTTTCATTCCTCTCATCCACCTGGGAGTTACCTACCAATCTTAAATATTCAGGTATCACCCATTCTAAAAAACTCTCACTCATCCGCTCTCCCACTATTCTCTTTTAATCTCCTAAACTTTTACAAAAAATAACATCCATATACTTACGTATGGTCCTTCTAATCCACAAAACTACTCCATAAGACAGAATCCCTATTTTAGAAATAAGAAAACCAATTCTACCACAGGGAGTTAAAAACAAGACTTAAAAAAAAAAACACAAAAACTTGTTGTTAAGTGACCATCTGAGTTTGAACTCTGGTGTGCTGACTACAAAGCGAAGACATTTTCCATTGAGACATGCAGCCTCCTACACATCACTCTGAAGTACTGACTTACTCATCAGCTTACACATTTGTTTCCCTTTTTAGACACAGTAAGCTCCTTGAGGGCAGGCATCAACCCTGATTTTGACCTCAACATTTAGTTACTCAATATATATGTGTTGAGTCACAGAAGGAATGCAGCTCCTCCAGAACTGGGACTATAACTACTGTTTCATTTCTTGAATTCTTAGTTAGAGCTCTAAATACACTTCTTCCCTAACAAATTTGGTCTGACTTTTGACTTTTTCTTTTTATAAGACAATGTATTTCACTATTATTTTAAACTACAAAAAGCCACACAGTGGGCAAAGAGGAAAAAAAAGGATTGTTCAAAAAACAATCGTTCGGGGGCACCTGGGTGGCTCAGTCGGTTAAGCGCCCGACTTCGGCTCAGGTCATGATCTCCTGTTTCATGAGTTCAAGCCCCACGTCAGGCTCTGTGCTGACAGCTCAGAGCCAGGAGCCTGTTTCGGATTCTGTGTCTCCCACTCTCTCTGCCCCTCCCTCCCATGCTTGTGCTCTCTGTCTCTCAAAAAATAAATAAATGTTAAAAAAAAATTTTTTTTTTAAAACAATCTTTCTTACTTTACTCTCAAAGAACTGGAGACTTCGAATATTAATCTTCACAAAAAATTTCATATCACAAGAGCAGGCCACTAAAGAGTGTGATTTTAAATGACAGAAATTCAAAAGGTAAAGGTGACTAGTAAGAGACAACATAAGGATATTGGGCACTGAATACGGACAGCGTATTCAGCAATCCACTTAAGCTAACCAGAAAGAAAGCTCTCTTTCTCAATCACAGTATTCTTTCAGATCTTTCATTCTGAAACGAGGAAACATTACAGGTAAGCATAAAGCAATCAGTCGGTGTACTCACGTTTAAATGTAATGTCCTTCCTGCCTAAAGTTAATGTGTCTGGTATGTCAAACAATACAACTACTTCCTTTCTGACACAGATTTCATAGCAAATGTAAATAAACTGGCAAAATTTAAAATTTTTCATTTGCAAATAATGTAACATTTGAAAACCTGGAAATTTTCATAAATCAAAAATATACAAAAATTGGTGCTGCTTTAAGAATCTTACACTCTAATTTTATCAGGTTTTGGTGGGGAAAAAAGTGATAATTCCTTTAGCACCACTTTTTGAAACAAATCAGTAACAAGGGAAGAAACCATTCTGAAACAACATGATGTAGTGGAAAGCACAAGAGACTAGGCATCAGGAGTCCTGGTTTCTAGTTTTGGTTACATTCCTAAATTGCTGTGTGACTTAGGGTTCACTGGCTCCGTTTTCTCATTTGTTTAAAAGGGGGGGGGGGGGGGGAGGGGGCTTGGTTATCTTTAAAGTTATTTCTCAAAATACTGATATTAAGCCAGTCGTCTTATTTCATTCTTATCAGTAAAATGTAAAACACATTTGAATTAAATGTAATAATTCAATCTCCAACAGGATACAAGAGGTTGATTCCTATAAAGTTAACGATTAACTCATAGGGTAACTTTCCAGAAACTGTCCAATCCTAACCTCTTAAACAAGCAGGTGTAGCCCAGTTGGGCACTGCTAACAACAGTTGTGACTTTGCACTGCTCTGCTGACATTTCAGTCAGCGCTCCCCGGGTTCCTGTGGCACATGCTGTGCAGGTGCTAACACGCAAAGAGGGGAGAAAGGAACCCCAACAGCGTTTCAACAAAATCAGCCAGGGTCCAACCCAGCCACCGCAGTCAGATGCAGCCTGACAAGGCCTATACCACAGAGCAGAACCTCCCCACCCCCAGAAGTGCCAGCAGCCAATGTAATGAATGCTTCCGTCAACAACACACATTCCCCTTCCCACAGCAGAACTGCTTGCTCCCAACCAGCCATCTGGGGTTGGAACAGGCCGCACAGCACCAACCTAAGAATCACTCTCAGGCCCCAAAAGGCCAAGAACTACTAGAGATTGCGGTTCCCCTGCGCATGGTTGTGGGGAGAACAGCACCTCCTCCCACCAATGCAAAAAAAAAAAAAAAAAAAAAAAAAAAAAAAAAAAAAAAAAAAAAAAATCAGTGGGGAGGAGAGCAGAAACCAGGCCTGGTCGAGATTGCTGGAGAAATAAACGCTGTTTCTCTGCAATGGGGAGCAGTAGCATTTCCTGCTCTCATTCTGAACCGATGCACTAGACTTCACCCCCTCCTGAGATCCTAAACGGGGATTAAAAACAACATTCCGGTCCGCTTCATTCATATTTGGGCTTCATTCCTCGACCTACTCACTCCTGAAACCTCTGCCATTGTGAAAGGAGGTCCCCCCCCCCTCCCCAGATCAAGCGGCAGGAGGTGAAGCGAGGGCCGGTACAGAGGCCCGGTTTTTAAGATCGAGGAGCTCGTGCAAGAATAAAATCCCCTTGTGGCCTGGGAGCAAAGTTTGAACCAGTAGCTAGGGCGCAGACCTGGGCCCGGCCAGGCAGGGTTCCAGGGCAGGCCTGCAGAGGTGACACTTCCCAGCTCACGGGCAACTTCGGGAGGCGGTGTCCGGCCGTCCCGGCCGGCACTGCCCAACACCCGGGGAGCCGGGCTGGCTGGAGGCCTGGCCGGGAGCCGGACCCTCCCCGCGCCGCTCCCGCCTTCTTCCCCACTCCCACTTCCCGGCCCACAAGCCCGGGCCCGAGAGGTAACGTCAGGGGTGGCGACGCGGGTCTCGGCCACTGACCACACATTTCTTGCCGAGGAAAGTGAAGAGAGACTCGTTCTCCTGCGGGGTGAGCAGCAAGGACCCCACATTGGTGACCCTCCGCGGTGGAGGCGGCTGCTGCTGGCCGGAGCTCATGGTTTCGCCGGCTGGGTTGCGAGTCCAGGGCCGTCTCCGGAGAGTAGGCGAGTGCTCTTTCCCCTCTCGGTGACAGGGGCGGGAGGAGGGGAATCAGAGGCGCAGCATCTCGCAGCTCCTCGGGCGCGGGGAGGAGGAGGAGGCCACGGGGAGGAGGAGGCCACGGGAAGGAGGAGCCAACGGCAGGCCGCACAGAGAAAGGGAAGCTCCCAGCTCCCGCCCGGCGAGGCTCTGGCCGGATGGTCGTTGTCCTTGTACTCCGGCGACTGCGCTAAACTCCCAACTCCTCCTCCAACCCTTCTTCGGCGGCGGCGGCGGCAGCGGCGGCGGCGGTGGCGGCCGCACAATCCAACATGGCAGCGGGGGCGGACGAGACCACAGGACGCAGGACGCGGGGGAGCGCGCCGGAAACGCGCGGCTGCGGGCCGGGCCCCGGAGGAGCTCCCCCCGCCAACCACGCCGCGGCCGGCCTCGCCGCGCGGGGCCAAGGCCCCGCCCCCTTCCGGCCGAGTCGCGGACCGCACGGTGAGACGCGGACTCCACGGTGAGACGCCAGGCGGGAGTTCCGCGTACCGGCCCACGGCTCTAGCCTCCTTCCTGCGGTGCTTGCGCCCGGTGGCAGCTGCCTGCACAAAAGAAGAGCCGCCCGCCCCTGTCCGCCCCTGTTCTGTGGACGCACACCTTTGCGAAGCGTCAGTGCAGACCCAGGTCCCCCTTCCCCGAATAGCTCTTATTTCTGGGGTGCGGAGGCCGGGCGTCTACACTGAGGGTTAAAAAGGTCTGGAATCTGGAGACAGAAGTGACGCTCTCCCCTGTGCTTCTCGGTGGTTTAGGTCAGAGCCGCAGGTGCCTGGGGTTTCTCAAACTTTGTCCAAACTTCAGCAGTGGAAGTGGAGGAACAAACAGGCCTCTCCCAGTATTGTGAAAGAGAGATCTTGCTGATGGATGCTACAAAAACCAAACGCACTTGGAAAAAAGATTTCTACCCTTCGCCTAGAGTGTTGCGTGGGATACATGTATTTGTAACATTTAAATTCAAACTCTTTTCTCTGAAGTACCCTGAACATATTTTTCCCCGTTTTGTGAATTGGAAAATATTCTTTTTCCCCTTCTCATGTTTTTTTCTCAGACCCCAAAGACCTTGTTTTCTTTTTATCCAAAACGAATATGCCCATTCAGGGATATTTCACAAATGGAAGTACGTTGTCTGATTTAATCCTTAGAAGTAAACCTCAAGAATTTTTGTTAAATGTGTATGCCTCAGAAAGTTAACTAAGATAACCCCCTTTGTTCAAGTAAATTAAGTACTAAACAAATGTAAAATGAAGTTTTGGACTAAGGAAATGATAAAGAATACCCCCTGCAGTACTAAGCATCTGACTTTGCCACTTTAAACTTTATTCATTTATTGTATAATCTCCATCACCAGGTTTACTAATGAATTTACATTCAATTTCAATAAACAAAAAAGTTACCATATGTTAAACTTAACATCCATGCTATGCCAAATGAAATTTGGTAAAACCATTTAATTTTAACATCTCTGATAGCTTCCAATACGAATCATCTATGTACTAATGAGACTTATAAGCAATTATCAACACACTTTGAAAATATAAAATTTTTAAATTATAGCTGCCCTTATGAAGCTAGCTAATAGGAATAAATCTAGAAAGGAAAATGAGATCTTGTAGTCCTGGGAGCCCTCATATAAAATATGGATATTTCAAAATTAAACTCTATTAATAATGTTAAGGGGAAAAGTGATTTAAGAAAATCAAACTGTAGGGATGCCTGGGCGGCTCAGTGGGTTGAGTGTCCGATTTTTGATTTGGGCTCAGTTCATAATCCCAGGGTCCTGGGATCAAGGCCTGCATTGGGCTCCACAATGAATATGGAGGCTGTTTAAGATTCTCTCTCTCTCTCTGCCTCTGCCCCTCTTCCCCCATGAGGCTCTCTCTCTCTCTCTCTCTCAACTTAAAAAAAAAAAAAAGCTGACTTTTTATAAAATAATCAGGTTTAGGAAGCAGCAGAAATGTAAACCTGGAGTTGCCTCAGAATTACGAAGCCAACAAAATAAACCTAGACACTAAATCAGTTGTCTCTGGCATCAAAAGTGAGATTCCTATAAATTAAAACCACAGTGACAGCAGAAAGCACTACATATTCTTGACAAATAAGAGAAATTAGAATCTTAATATTGTCAAAACTGTGAACCAGGGTAGTAACAAATATAGGCTTCAGATCGGCCTAATTGTGAATTCTTGTTCTGCCATGCAGATATGTAATTTCATGGGCCTTAGACAAGTTGCTGCTCTGAGTCGGTTTCCTCATTTGTAAAATGAAAATAATTTCTATTTAATAAAGGTGTAGCATAGAGATAATTAAACCTACTTCAAAGTTGTAAAAGTTACCAACAAAGCGTATGTGAAAGACTTGACACGCAGTGGTTATTCAAATATTACTTGTTCATCATTGACCATCCTTGCCTGTGGTCTCCTTGCTTTCCCTTTGCCTAGGGTCTGCTTGCTTTCCCTTAACTAACAATCAAGAGTTGAGGTGAAATGTGTATTTTTATCTTTGTTCCGTCTAAGCCTAATAGGTCAAAAACTGTCCTTTGCATTTAGAACTCTATGCAGTTCTCCAAACATAGTGGTGAGTTGGGGGCATAATTTCTTTGTTCGCAGAATTTCTAATTAGGCAATAGGTTATGCCACATGGACGATATATGTGCCAGTATGCCAAATTTACAAAACTTTTTAAAACTATCTAGAGACAGAATCATATTAGTTTCTGTAATTCTCTTTTCAATAGATAATATTTTATGCTATTACATTTTCTAATATTAATCTTATTAGTTAATAAAAGCTAAAAGCAATTTTTATGTGAGAATGCCAAATTTTAAAAGCTTATAGACCACCAAACTGTTTTGCAGATGGGGGAGAGAGATGTGGAAAAGAGCTATGGGAAAAAGCAGACGACTATGAGAGGCTAGTTGAAAGGACAGCAGCTATGACTTGAAGTATCTATCCCACGCTCAGACCTACTAGGTTCTAATCATTTCACAACCTCTTGGTAGCCTAGACTATTGTTTTCATTGTTTTTTTTTTTCTTTCAGAAAATATTAAATGTCTTATCTAATTCTAGATGCAATTTTCCATTTGCCCTTGTTCTTTTTTGTTTAGAAATGATGATAGAAAATTATCACCACCGTAGACCTTTTTTTTTCCCAAGTCCAAATCATTTCTTTAGCTTTGTCTCAGAACTTAAAATGTGGTTATTTTGTCCACAAAATTGCAACCTAAGTTCTTATTTTCTACTCCTTCATTGTTATTTTTTACTTTTCTTTGACCCTTTTCCAACTCCCTGTTTTTGAAATGTGGAAAATGCTAGTGTGCACATTACCTTGGAAATATGACTTCCTTACTCTTAGGAGCATGTGAACAAGCAATATTTGGGGTTTTCCCTTCTGACCATGCATACAAGGATTTTACTTTTCCATGTTCAGCCTGAGACCAAACAGCACCAGTTTGATTTGTTTCAAAGTCTTAGCAAGTTTCTTCTTTCATTCTTGATAGCATATCCTCTATTTGGCAGAACACAAGATATCTTTCTTTCTATTTTCTTTGGCAAGTTATTTTCTTATCTCAAATTCTTTTTACCCAGTTTGAGAGATTGGATTTGGTCCAGGAAATAAGGAGGATTCTATTTCCCTTCCACTAAGTGTCTTGAAGTTTATCAGCTAGGTTAAGAAGACCGTAAGGATTTTATTTTCATATATATACAAAATGCATATGCTGTATTAAAATGACTATGAATGTAAGTAAAAAGAAGACAATTCTTTAATTTCTTCCATTTGACTTTCCTTGACTCAGAATCTATTCTACTACTTTTATTTTCATCTTTCTTTGCTAGGATTCTTTAAGGAAAAGTCCTCACTTTAGCAGAAAACATTAGGGTAGCTTATGTATGGAAATGGAGGCGTATTTTCAGATAGATTCCCTGCCATTATCTTTATACTTTGCAGATTTCTCCTGTCCTGGTCTTTTGTTAATCCACTTTTCTTCTTTACAATTATCATTGTTTATGTACTGTTACAAGTCCTCTGAAACACCCTGTTCTCCTTGCTAATGTTAATAATTTAAAAATGTAGTGACACCCATCATTGTAGGGGTATGTGGAGGTAGCTGCATACTGGGATCAGTCGCATTCAGCAGCCAGCATAGCCATAATTACCAGTACTGACGTCCTGCTTGAGTTGGCAGACCTGGGTTATAGAGACAGAACAACAGCAAATCGGAATACCGCAGAGCTGATGAATGTCACTTCTACCATGCAACCTCCAAGTGCATTCTGTTTAAAATGTTCACGTTGTAAAATGTCTCTGTACATTTTCATGTAAATGTTGCATATAGCAATGTTTAAGAGAATTTGTCCTAGTATATCCTCTCGTTAGATGTTGAATGTTTTGTTTCTCATGAACTAAAATTATCTACTAAAAAATCTTAAAACAGTAAGCTAGCAAATGATTTTCCCTTCCCTCTTCCTTTTATATTCATTTTGAGTACAAGCCTCTCTGGGGCTTACTTTTTAAGAAATAGATAGCTTATTTACAATTTATTCTGATTTCTTATTGATGTTAGTAGAAAATTGCATTCTTATTCATGCTAGTAAATTACCAGTGATAGTCACTACCACTACATGGCATAGTCTCCACATACCTAATACATACCTTTATGGCAGAAATTATTTGAACAGCTAAGTATGTTATAGTTCCCAGGTTGCCGCTTCCTGGCTTTTTCACCATGGTTCCCTGACGTTAATGAATATTCAATGGCCCTCGGTTTAATTATTTCAGATGAGAAGGGAAAAACATTGGCTCCTTTATTATAATGTGCTCAATGTCAATCTACTTTGATTGAATTAGTAGGCAGCTTGGATACTTGTGATGATTTGACAATGTCATGTATCCCTATTACCTCACTAAAAGTATCAGGGTGAAGGATATGGTCTTCTCTATCATGTAACGCGTTGTTGTTGTTGTTGTTGTTGTTGTTGTTGTTGTTGTTATATTGGTCAGGTTTATTTGATTTTCTATTTCAATAATTTTTGTATTTTATTGCTCTCTTCTACTTCAGGCTTAGTAATTTGTAGTTCTTTTTCCATTTCAGAGTTGAAATCTAGGTTTGTTTATTTTTTTATGGAGATATAATTGACATTGATGCAATTTATGAATAACTTCTTTGCCAATCCATTAAAATTGTAGTATGTCATTTTAATATATCATAGTATGTTGTCAATGCCAGTGATATACAAATTTTCTATTTGGAAAATATAATTACTTTGTAAATGTCTGTCTCCTCCATTATTAGCCTGAAGGCTCTCTGAGAGCTGAGATCATGTCTTATTCATTTTGATATCTTCTTATTCTCAGCACTGAACCTATACAGTAATAAATGTATATTTCTAGATCAAATGATCACCTCTGATTCAAGGAACAATATATGAATACTTCTCATAAGTACAGAGATAGTTATACATGCTCTGAAATCAAGACAAGAAAACTCATTGCCTTATCCAAACTCTTCCACACAGTAATAATTATGTAGCATTCTAAGAGTGTCTGGAGAGAAAATACAATACCCAGAAATCTGCACACAACCTAGTGGGAGCAGGGAGAGGGCTTATAGCTCACAGCAATAGACAGAGGCGAACCCCATTGTAGGTGGCCCAGAAAACTAATTCAAGTCCAGAGCATGAAGTGATTTTTTTTTCCCCCTGAGCAGTATCCAGGAACCTACCTAGTTCAGGAGAAATGTGGAGCCTGTTGTTAGGGATTTCTGAGAATAATAGGTTTTAGCATGAATCAATTGCTGGAAAAGTAAATCAAGGCCTGACCTGGTCTAGGAAGGCAACTCTGGAAGCAAGGAGAGTACCCAGGTGTCCTAAAAACTAGAATACGAACAAGGACCAGGACAAAAGGTCAGTAGACTGGCCATCCCTAGGGACTGGGTGAGATAGACCAGTAGTTCCCAAAACGTGGGTCCCTCAACCAGTGGCAATAAAATTACCTGGGAACTTGTTAGAAATACAAATTCTCAGGCTCGGTTCTTGAGTTAGAAACTGAGCCAGAAACAATGGGGGTAGAGCTCATCAGTCTACATTTTAAAAAGCCCACCTGGTGTTTATGATGGACTGACCTTCAAGAGGACATTCAGAGGGTTAAATTTACTTCTATCAACAACTACTTCCCTCCCCCTCCCCCAGCACATAAGAAATACAGCATTCTGTACACCATATCTGAATCCCATTCCTTTTGGGGGAGGGAACTATAAAAACCACTGGAGTTTATTCTCGTCAGTTTAAGGCATAGATAGTGTAGTATCTGTAGGCACAATGTCTTTATTGTTCACATCTGGCAAAACAGCTGCTAGGCCAAATGAATTAGTTATTCTAATCTGAGTTCTGATATTAACTAGCCATGTAATCTTAGTAAAGTCACTCGACTTCTGTATGCTTCCATTTCTGATTTATGAAATGAAAGGAATGAATTAATGATTGCTAAGGTCCTTTATAGCTTAAAACCATATAAAAAATTCATATTTTTGGTTTGAAAAGGCATCCAGCTTTTTTATTTATTTAATTTTTAAACATTTTATTTTATTTTATTTTTTTAATTTACATCCAAGTTAGTTAGCATGTAGTGCAACAATGATTTCAGAAGTAGATTCCTTAATGCCCCTTACCCATTTTGCCTATCCCCCCCCCACAACCTCTTCATATTTAAGAGGCTCTTATGTTTTGTTCCCCTCCCTGTTTTTAAGTTAATTTGCTTCCCTTCCCTTATGTTCATCTGTTTTGTATCTTAAAGTCTTCATATGAGTGAAGTCATATGATATTTGTCTTTCTCTGACTGACTAATTTTGCTTAGCATAATACCCTCCAGTTCCATCCACATAGTTGCAAATGGCAAGATTTCATTCTTTTTGATTGCCAAGTAATACTCCATTGTATATATATACCACATCTTCTTTATCCATTCATCCATCAATAGACATTTGGGCTCTTTTCATACTTTGGCTATTGTTGATAGTGCCGCTGTAAACATTGGGGTGCATGTGCCCCTTTGAAACAGCATACCTGTATCCCTTGGATAAATACCTAGTAGTGCAATTGCTGGGTCATAGGATAGTCCTATTTTTAATTTTTTGAGGACTTCCATACTGTTTTCCAGAGTGGCTGCACCAATTTGCATTCCCAGACTTTTTTAAAAGTAATGGATGGGGCACCTGGGTGGCTCAGTCAGTTGGGTGTCTGACTTCAGCTCAGGTCATGATCTCACTGTTTGTGAGTTTGAGCCCCACATCAGGCTCTGAGCCTGGAGCCTGCTTTGGATTCTCCCTCTCTCTCTGCCTCTTCCCTCCCCTGCTCTTTCTCTCTCTCTATCTCCTTCAAACATAATAAATAAACAGTAAAAAAATTTTTAAAAACTCTCCCACCCTTTAAAAAAAAAGTAATGGGTAAAAAGGCAGTGTGTAAGAGAATATAAGCAATTTTTTGCATTATTATAAATGCCCTTTGGTGGTATAAAAATGAATATAGAAGCCCTATTATATGTCCTCCTCTACTGCAAGAGGGGCTGGTAAGAATTTCAATGCCCTGAGCATAAAAATTCTACTTTTAATTATTTCAGCAAGAAAAGAGTAGCTAATTAGTGACTATGGTTTCATGGAAATAGCACTCTAATATGTATCATTTATATTCAAAACTGGATTGCATAAAACTTGATAATTACTAAATCAGTCATGCTTCTCAATTTCCCATGGCTGGGAGTTAATATTACTAGTTTTTTGTTTTTGTTTTTTTTTTTAATAGATCAGGAAAAACATTGAATACTCACTAATTTAGCCAGAGTCAATGGTTATATTAGAATACATTCCTGATTCCCTGTTTGGAAATCATGCAGCTCAAATCATTGTGTTAGAGATGGAGGGGACCTTAGCAATTACGTTTTTCAAACTTCTCATTCATATAAACCCAAAAATGTAAAAAGCAAAAAAGTATAAGAGAATATGTGGATATACCAGCCAAAGGCAATACCAAATTTCTGGAGAAGGGAGCAAAAGTGAGTCATTAGCAGGCAATGCTTTCACCACTGGGAGCTATGTGCATGGACGGGCGGGGGGGGGGGGGGGGGGGGGGGTGCGGGCAGGTACACCAACAGTATAGTTCCTTCCTGGAAAGTTTCTAAATCCATGACTTTTCCTTTGCACTCACAGCATGCCAGATAATAATTTCTAGATTTGTATGAGCTGAGATCTAGTTCACACTCTGTAGCCATGTCATGGGCCCTGACACCCAGAGGAGACGCTTTTTGCTAATTCCCACAAAAGCACCGAATGCACTAGTGACAGCCTAGAAGGTGCAAGTGAAAGGCCTCGGTAACTACTGCTCAGCAGGACAAGGAAGGCAATACTGACAAATGTTTAAGAAAAAATAACACTTGGGTACCAATTTTCCTTTCATCAAAGCCCAATCATTGTTTTTCTCTGTTTGGTAATCCATCCCCTAATCTTGATTTCACTTGTTACAGGGATAAGTAAAAAACAATCATTTCTTAGTCTCTAAAGCATCTGGAGGCTTATATTTTGTTTGGGTTTCGACTCTTGCCCTAGGCTCTGACTCTATAGTACTGAAACCTCAGGGAAACTTCGGCAACCGAAAACCCACAGAGGGGCTCACATCTGTCATGGTTCAACTAAGGAATCATAAATTAAGTAATTAAGACAGAATGAATTTTACCCAGGATATTGTTTTCCCAGGTGCTAGGAACACTGAAAAACCAAATAGGGGACAGCAGACACAGAGATTAGCAGTAACAAAAAGTCACTAGAATTTTGAGAGTGGAGGGACTAAGGGAGAGGGAAGAAGCAGAGATATCTAGAGGGAGCTGGCTCTTCAGCTGGCCTATTCAGTGGAAGCTCTCTACTGTCAGACAGGCCCTCTCAGGAAAGAGAAGGGAGAAATTTCCTGACTTCTCTCTTTCTCCAGTCCTCCAGTCCTGCAAGTGCCTTTCAGTAGCCAAACCAAGCTGAAAATCGGCTGGGTTGGAAGCCAGGAATTGTACCTTTGTAGGAGTCACCCCTCACAGTACAGAACAGAACAGAACAGAACAGAGGAAGGCTGAGAAATTGTTTGACAGCAAATTCTCAAGAACAGGTATGATGTTATTTGCTAAAATAACCTTAGAAGGTTGCATGTAGACTTCTAAGTTCCCAGTCTCTGGGTCTCCTTCAGAGATAGCACGATATACATATTTCTAAATTCATTTTCTCCCGACTGGACTTTTCTCACTCAGAGTTTCTGCTCGTTACTAGCTTTTACATAATTTACTGATAATCAGATTCCACATACTATCTTTATTCTTCTATATTTTCCCGTAATAGGTAACTGTTCTTCTTCAAAAGCTAATGTCCATACTGCTAAGTAGTGGTAGCTATTTTTTATATTTTGTGACCTTGCCCTTAAAAGGTCATGTCTAAGGTCTAAGACCCTTCTGAACATAGACAATTGGATCACAGCAGAACACCTAATCTCAGCTGGGCCGATCGAATTTGTTTCCTGAGATCTGGGAATCATATGTTCTAGATGTTAGTATGTGCGGATTGCATCAACTTAGGGCATATAAATGCAAGGAATGTGGGGAGGTCGTTTTCTACTGTGTACATGAAAGAAGAGAAAGCAATTTGCAGGGAGAAATCAGAATGAAGCCAACTTACAGAGAGAAGCACAGATGGGAGCTCGTAAGACCCCCAGAGAGGGAGATCCAAGGAAGAGTAGCCTGTTTCTCTGTTAGTCATCCAGTTCCTAGTTGAGGCCCAGGATGGCTTCCTGCTCTTGGATACTGAGAGATAGGCCATTATCCTATATAAATAACTCTTTTTTTGCCTTATTCGGGGGTGCGGGGTAGGGGGAGGGAGTGGGGGGTTCTATTTCTTGCGACTAAAAGATGGCCTAAATTAACATTTTAACTAGTTTAAACAAGGAGTTTAAAAATTGTTACATCTTTTCTTTTTCATGTTTCCTTTGCTTCTCCTTTAAGGTACTTAGGAAGATATGCACATGGAACACTGGTACTTTTTTTTCACCTGGTACGCTTCACACTGAAGCTATTGTATTTATATTCAGTTAAACTGGGGCTTTGAACCAGTGAAAGAGGAAAGCTCTAATAAGCATCAAAACTGACTCGGTGTGTTGATTCAGTTCCTACATAATGACGGTATCTATATGCATGCACATTATAATGTTCTGACACACACGAGAGTGTGTCTCCCTGTCATAATTTCCTGTTTTAATGAAGGTCCACACAGCATCCCACATCTTCCCCAGGCTTTCCAAGCACCATTGGATGTACTGCGTTAGAAGAGACCATTGGCAGACCACCTCAGGCTAAACTTACTGGTGAGCCTTCTGTTACTCTTGGCTCCACTCCAAGATAGCAGTTTGCAACCACTGGATAAATAAATCGAAACGAGACGCTCAATTATATCTACTGGCATAACCATCCAAAGAGGTCCACCAAGCCTCGTTTTCTACTGGAAAGACGCGTTAGGAATGGCAACATGTTCTTTATTCTGAAGGAGATATTTTTACATGTCCTCCTGAGATGTCCCGGAGGCATCAGGCTTCTGTATTTGGTGGTATTCATTTCCCCATCACATTCATTAATCTGACCGAGGCACCTGGAATACTTGAAAACTCCCAATCTACAGGTCAGTTTCAGTGTCATGTTATTTTATGCAGTGAACTAGCACTCGCAGGATGAGGCAAGAGGCAGAGAGACTGTCATTCATATTCTAAATTGGGAAACTAGCAGTGAAACAGCACTACCTTATTGCCTATGGTTACTACAATCTAGAATCTATTGTGATTTTAGAAAGCTTTACAGCAGGGGTCAGAAAGCTATGGCCAGGGCTCAATCTGGCCTGCTACCTGTTTTTGCAAATAAGGCTTTATTGGAACATAACCATGCTCATTCTTTTAAGTATTATCTATGACTGCTTTCATGCTATAAAAGCAGAGCTGAGTAGTTGCAAAAGAAACCTGTATAACCCACAAATCCTCAAATATTTACTATCTGGCCATGGACAAAAAAAAAAGTTTGTCAACCCTTGCTCTGGGTAATTAAATATGTATATTTTTGCCATCAAATAATAGAGGTATGAAGAATTCAATAACTGTGAGATAGCATTGAATAAATTAACCAAAGAGAATGACAAACTCTAGTCTATAAATTCCTGCCTCAGAGCACAGCCTGATACTTGGGAACATTCTGTGATAATTCTTGGGGGGGAAATCTATCTTGGATCATTATAGGACTGAGTTAAGCAGAAGTGAAGTTCATAATTTCATCCAGGGTTGCTGAACTGACTTATGGATTAGACTATCTTAAATACTTTGTATTAAGATAGGGATGACCATTAAAATTACTTATGACAAAGAAACTCACTGGTTATTCTATTCTACATTTCTTATAAGAATCATTGAACTTAGGATGTTACCCCCTTTTTTTTTTCTTTTTTACAACATAGCTCAAATTCTATCCTTCAAATGACAACAGAGGTAACTCAATACGCATTATGTCTGGCATCTGTATGCTCAGTGAAGCACAGCATTTTCTTCCTAAAACCTTCTGCTTTGTCGCACTCTATACTTCTCTGTAAGCTTACTCCATCAGTGATTTACCCTCTTTCCTGTATTTTAAATATTTTCTTCTCCATTGGCTTTCTCCAATGAATGTATAAATAGGCTCAAACATCTCCCAAATTAAAATTAAGATGACTTTGATTGTTTAGTTACTAACCTGTATCTCTCCTCTTCACAGTCAACCTTCTAAAAAGAGTGATACACATTCATTGCCTCCATTTCTTCCTTTCTCCTTCACTCATCGAGCAATGCGAGCTTGTTTCCACCCCTAACATGCCAGTGACTAAATTCACCAATATCTTAGTAACTACTAAATCCCCCCAAACATTCTTTAGTTATGTGACACGTTGGTAGAATTTGACATTTTCTCTGCTTTGCAGGCTCTCTACCATCAGCCAGTATGTTATCTCTCTCTCCTATTTGTGCAATCACTCTATATTCTCTGTGGGCTCTGTGTCTTAAAAATATTGATCTACCCAGGGGATGCCTGGGTGGCCCAGTCGGTTAGGCGTCCGATTCTTGATTTCTGCTCAGGTCATGATCTCCCAGTTTGTGAGTTCAAGCCCTGCGTCGGGTTCTGTGCTGACGGTGCAGAGCCTGCTTGGGATTCTTTCTCTCCCCTCTCTCTCTGCCACTACCCTGCTTGCTCTCTCTCTCTCTCTCTCTCTCTCTCAAAAATAAATAAATAAACTTAAAAAATATATATTGATCCACCCAGAATTCTATCATTTTGCTTCTTTTCTTTGGCCTTGAATATTGTAGGAATCCAAACAAGACCTGGTGAATAGATTTTGTTAACCCTATTCACCTGAATCATATAAGCAGGCACGTATTGAGCATTTATTACATGCCAGGCACCTTATTGAGTGCTTTAGATACATTCCCATTTGATTTAATTTAATTCATTCCTGGCTTATGGGAAATATTTTTAACATCTCTTTTCACATTTAGACGACTTGCATGAGTCAGTGAGAGTAAAAGCTGACTCAAAGCTGGCTATTTTGACAGATGGCCTATGCCCTTAACAGTGACACTATGCATGTCCACGGCTTTTCACTACATCATCTTTGTGATTCCCATATATCTCTCCAGACTTCTCTCCTGAGGCCTAGATTGGTAGCTTCAACTGATAACCTCCTCCAAGTCATCATGTGCAAATCTGAACTCATGATCTTTGTTCCAAATCTTTCCTCTTCGGGTGTTCCCTATCTTAGTGAACAGCAACTGCCATCTACTCTTCCAGTCAGAAACTTCAAAACCACCCTGTTCTGTCCCTCACCCTGTCCCTGTCCCTGTCCTCTACACTCCAGTCACTGTAGCGCGTCAATTTTACCTTCTTTTAGCTCTCTATCCATTACCCCTTTTCGACCTCTTCTGCCTGGGTCCCCCATCAGGCCATTCTTGACAGCCTTACGAATATCCCTGTTTTCAGTCTTCTGCCCTGCCCCCAATTCGTCCTGCAGGGTATTGCTAGCAAGCCAGCGAGAGAAGCTGACCATGTTCCCCTCCCTACTAAAATTCCTCAGGGGTTCCTCATCGCTCGCAGGGTAAGATAGAAGTTCCCTCACTCAGATGCAAAAGACCCTTTAGCGTCTCTCCCTTCCCACCTATCCAGCGTCATGCTCCTGTGGCTCCCCCTCCCCACCCCTCACACCGCATGCTCAGTGCTCACAGCTGCCTAAACAGGCCGCGTTTCTTACACCCTATTCCCTCCGCTTGGAATGTCCTCTCTCCTGTTTCCTTGTTGGTCTGCGTGGCAAGCTTTCCTTCAACAACCAGGTCGAGTGTTTACCACTTTTGTGAAGCCTTTCCTGAATTTCCCAAGGGGAGGTGCCCCTTTCTCCTCTGTGCCCACATTGCAACTTGCATGCAATGCCAGTACAGCTTACAATGAATTAAATGTGTTTGTACTTGTTTCCTCAGTTGATTCCAACAACGTGGATCCTGTATTTTTACATGCATATGTAGATTTTTTTATATGCACGATCCCCTATTGCCTGGCACAGATCCTTAACAAATATTTGTTGATTAATGATTAAAGAAACATAAAAGGGAAGGGAGGAAAGAAAGGAAGGAAGAGAGAAACAAAAGGAGGACCCTTCAGAGTTGTAAGAAAAGACTCCAGATTCCTTGTAATTCTCCATCGCCTTTTCTTTTAAGTAATCTTGGCCCTGGAGTGTTTGGGTGGCTCAGTCGGTTAAGCTGCTGACTTTGGCTCAGGTCATGATCTCAGGACTTCTGAGTTGGAACCCTGAGTCAGGCTCTTTGCTGACAGAGCCTGGAGCCTGCTTCAGATTCTGTGTCTCTCTCTCTCCTTCTCGCTCTCTCTCTCTCTCTGCCTTTCCTCCACCAGCATTCTCTCTCTCTCTCTGTCTCTCTCTCTCTCAAAAATAAATACACTTAAAAAAAAAGTTTAAATAATTTTGGCCCTCCCAGTGTTAAGTATCTGAATCATGACTAAGACTTCTGTTCTCACCCATTTGGATATAAATACTGAAGCCACCCTCTACAGCCAGGTAGGCTCCTTCTAAATTTTCCTCCTTATTGGAAGATCTTTTGCCAGCTACCAGCTTCTTCTCCAATCTTCTTTTTCTCAACACTCCTGATTACATAACAATTTCATAAACAAAGAAAGCAACATTTTCGTTTGAAAGTGTCAATGACTCAATAATAGCACCAGACTGACCAGGAATCATGTATTATATTTAAATAATTTGTCTGAATATATTTCTACTGCGTAAAAACACAACATCAAAGACTTAGAAACTAACCATTCTGAACAATTTATTCATCATTCAAAATATACATTAATCCAAAAACTTGTCAATTTCTCACGGAAATTTTGGCATTTTGTTTCCTTTCAATTTTTTTTAACGTTTATTTATTATTGAGAGACACAGAGCGTGAGCGGTGGAGGGGCAGAGAGAGAGGGAGACACAGAATCCGAAGCAGACTCCAGGCTCTGAGCTGTCAGCACAGAGCCCGACACGGGGCCTGAACCCACAAACCACGAGATCATGACCTGACCCGAAGTCGGTCGCTCAACTGACTGAGCCACCCAGACACCCCACATTTTGTTTCCTTTGAATTAACAAAGCTATATGTGATAAATAAAGTGAGTCGTCACTCTGAGGGTGAATGGAGACGATAACCAAGTGGTGATGTTGCCCATGTAAAACAATCTTTGGCACGTTGGGGTAGGGGTAGGGAAGACAGACCACGTCTGTATAGGTAAAGAGAGAAATTGACAGTATACAGTTGTCAAGGATGCAATGTGTTAGGCAGTTTTGCAAGTCAAGGGGTTAAAACGTAATCACTAGGTGGAGAAATCACTGCTCTTAACATACGACAGTACTGGGAATCCGTTAACTCGATGGGAAATACGGTCAGAAAGGAGATTACAGTTTCTTCCTCTAATATTTTGCACTTAATTCCCTTGTTAGTTTTCACACATTTCTCAAAAGTAGTATCTGCTAATGAAATAGTTTGTCTTTTCAAAATTAGCCCATGAGATAGCAAATATTTATGTAAGTAGACGAAAACATAACTTTTCAATATTTAAACGATCAAAAACTAAGACTTAAGGGAACAATTGCTTTTGCAGTCCCTCTTTCTGTGGTCAGCTTTCCTTCAGCTAATTCACTACCAAAATAGAGCAGGTCTTTATCTTAGTCTTCATATTTATTTAAACCAAGGCTATGACTGAAACAAACAATATTCTCTTCCTGTTTCCTTAGTGTAACAAAACATTGTCCCAAGGAGGTTTATTCTCTGGACATGCTCTCTCACTCTCTCCTGTAAGGTCAGGTTTCTTTTTTTCTTCTTTTCTTTCTTTTTCTTTTTTATCATTCTACTCTTCCTTTAGCTATTTTCATTTCCTTCCGGAGATACGCTTTCCAAGGCCAACTCCTGATATTTCTCTCATTTGCCTGTTGCTGTGGTTCCATGACATTACTTATTCTTCCTTCGACAGATTAAGTTTCCCACTCTCCAGCTTCTGTTCCTATAGTTCCCGAATGCAAGTATAGTTTGGATTACTAATAACTTTTATTCTGTCCTGAGGGAGGTTATGTTGATATCTTACCTATTATGAAAGGGTTCCTCATTGTAGTTGCTGCAGAACTCTTTGAATTACAAAAAGACTTTTCTCTTTCTTATCAACAATACTTGCCTTCCGTTCTTTTGATTTTCAAAGCATAGGAGTCTGTCCTCAATTAAAAATATAGAACATCAGTACTCCAAAACCACCTCAGGCAGCACAAACCATAATTTTTTGCTATATTCAGCTACTCTCAAAACCCAGTAAGACATGTGAGATTTAGAAAAGTTTTCACTGGAACTGCTCCCCATTGAAGTCCCTAGGGAACCTAACTTTTATTTTTTGCAGTAAATTCAATTCCCGGGAGGCTACATAGTTGTACCATATTAACTTAAACCTCTTATGAGATCAGAATACACTAAGTTACAGTTTCAAATGCATTAAGTTACAGTTTAAAAACTCCTGACTTCAATAGAAGATTGTTATAAGAAAAAATATTATGAATCCACTTTTATATTGATTATAGAATTGTTGTTTGGGGTATTTTTCTCAAGTAATAGGAGTTCGTAGCCTCTCTATAAAAGTGCTTACTGAGAAATTTCTTTTGGAATTTAGTTGCAGGGAATAGGCTCTTGGGAAATGTGGACACAATTTCTCTTTTCTGATAATAGCTGTAATGTATTTCTACCCCACCCTCAAAGTCCCCATCTGCCCCACCGCAGGCTAGTAGGATACTCAGGGGAAAATTTGGTACTCAGTCATATGCACTATCAATGTCTTTAAAATTTCTGACATGTGTATGATACCTTCATGATGTTTGCCGTTTGTTTCCTCGCCCTCCCAGAAAAATTTATATTCTCACCTTAATCAGATCATCTTTTTTTGCTTTAACAAATGTATTTTAAAAGAACGATTGAGTTTGATGTGGTAGGTACATTTTGAATTCATATTCAAATAAATAGTAAGCTATTAGGATAAAAAGTTATTATATGCCTCATGCTTACAAATCATCTCACATGCTATCAGTGGTATAATTATCATATATTGGAAAACATCAAACTGTGTTAAGTTCTAGGATTGACTTATTTTGGTTCTGATTTTCTATTTACCAACTTTATTGTAGATGTCTTTCGTTGCCTCAAAGTAACTTGCTAAAAGGGACTTGACCACAGATGGTAGAATTCTAAGTGCAATAAGTTTATGCAAAACAAAACAAAACAAAACAAAAAAAGACAAGTAGAAGAAGAAGGTGAAGTAGAAGGCGAAGAAGAAGGAGGAGGAGGATTGGGTTTTTGGTTCTCATAGTTGAAAAGTCTAAGATGGACTTCTTTTTTTTTTTTTTTTCCTAAATGTTTATTTTTGAGAGAGAGAGAGAGAGAGAGAGCATGGAGAAGGGGCAGAGAGAGAGAGAGAGAGGATCCGAAGCAGGCTTTGCACTGACAGCAGACAGCACGATGCAGGGCTTGAACTCATGAACTGTGAGATCATGATCTGAGCTGAAGTCAGACACTTAACCTACTGAGCCACCCAGGTGCACCAAGATAGACTTCTTAAAGCTTAGCTGGATCTAGGGCTCATTGACGTCAGTGGGTCCCAGCCCTTTGTTATCCACGTTTCAACTTTATTCTATGTAGCTACAGTTCACAGGCAGGTTCTATCCATGCGCTGGCTCCCTGCAGCTCCAACACTTAGCACCTACCAGTTTAACGATTTCAAGAAAAACTCAACTGCTTTGTTCCTACAATCTGAACAGAAGTCTTCAGTCTGACTCTCATTGCCCCCAGGTTCATGTGCTCATTACTTAACCAATCACTGTGGCATGGAGGGTGCAGTGTTCTAACTGGTAAAGTTTGGACCAGGCACCCAGGGGAGATGGGTCAGTTCTACCCACACCATATATCCTTATAGAAAGGTAGATAGTTTCTGAGGTAAAAGAGAGGTGTGGTAAAAGAGCTGATATGAACTCAGTGTTTGTATTGGCTCATCCCAGGAAGACTTCTGGAGTTAAAATGGCTCTTTAGGGGCACCTGGGTGGCTCAGTTGGTTAAGCATCCAACACTCGATTTTGGCTCAGGTCATGATCTCACGGTTCATGAGTTTGAGTCCCGTGTCGGGCTCTGCACTGACAGTGTGGAGTCCGCTTGGAATTCTCTTTCTCTCCCTCTCTCTCTGCTCCTCCCCTGCTTGCTTGCACGTGCTCTCTCTCTCTCAAAATAAATAAATAAACCTTAAAATAAAATAAAATAAAATAGCCATTTAGAGTATTCCCACAATGACATCAATTAGTCACTGGATATAAACTACCACAGAAGGGACATGCCATTGGGTAGGATTGCTCTCTATAGTGGGAGCAATCCCTGGAGAGGCTGGCAGCTGAAAGCTGTCTGCCAATAGCCCTCCTAGGGGCTGGGGTCACAAGTCCTCCTGGGAGGAGGATCCGAGTGACTTGTCACAATGTCCCCACTGTCCCCACCGCACTTAACTGTCTCATGCAGAAGGTCACAAGATACAAATATACAAATATCTATCTACTTCATAGCTTATACAGTCCTTTTGCAAAGAATCTCATGGAGTATTATAGTTACCTCAAAACCTTAAGGGGAAGAGATCTGAAGGGAAAAAAAGTGACCATTTACTAAAATAAGGTAAAATGTGATAGGCAGATTTTTGGATTTCATAGACCAATGAAATTGTCCTTAAAAATTGAGATGACAAACATAAACTTACCACCTTCTATATTTACCAAGTAGGAATTTTTTTTTTCACACAGTCATTAAAGAGATAAGTTATTTGAAACTAAAAGTTAGGATGTAACCAACACCAGAATAAAGGACAATTTATGTTTAAATTAATATACCTTCATAAAAATATACTACATTGTTATGTATCTTATTCATCATGGACAGGAGAGAAGTATGTCACCAGCTGTATGATTGTGGACTGGTATCTAGGAATCATTATCATATGTGAGATTAAAACCAACAAAAAACAAACAAACCCAAACAACCTACTATGGAGGTTCCTTGGTAGCACATCCGGGAAAACTTTGTAGGAAAGGTCACATTAAATCTGGACACTTCTGGAAAGCCAGGTAGCAGGGTGAGTCAGGGGAGAGGTTTCAGGTTAAGTGAAGAATGTGGTCAAAGACAAAGAGTAGGGCGCAATCACATAATGAAATGTAGTCATCCTGCTCAGGAGGGACATTAGTCATATAGAATAGGGTTGAGCAATGAAACTGAAGTATGTTGGGACTTGATTATTCAGTAAGCAGTCAGATATATTAGAGGTTTTTGAACTAGGAATTTACGTGATTAGGTTTATGCTTTAGGAAAAATAACTTATTAGTAAATAGGCTTTACTTATGAAATATACTTAAAGTGGACCATATGGTAGAGAGTTTGTGTCTTGTTACAAGACTGTTGTTGTAGTCTGTGAAAAGTAAGAGGAAGAAGCAGATTAGGAATTTGGCCTTGAGAATATTAAGGAGGAAATGGATGTGGCAAATACGGTAGGAATAGAATCAACAAGATTTGGCAATGTATGGAATATGAGAGCTTAAGGAGAAGGAGGAGAATGATAGTGGTAGTTTCATTAATAGAGAAAGAGAGTGAGCAAGAGAGAGACTTTGAAAAAAAGATAAAAAGATCAGTTGCAGGCATCATAAATCTAAATATTCTGTGTTTAGAGACGGCTAAGAGACGGCTGGAGAGAAAGTCTATTTCTAAAAAAATGCTTCTTCTTTCATGCTATCATATTGTGAATTGTTCAGTGTCAACCAACGATAAATGAAAGCAGCCTTTGCTTTGCATGTTAACTGCATCTTGTGCAAATCAGAACTGCTTCCTCACTGCTCACTGAGATTGAATCTCCGTCAACACGGTATCATGCAGAGAGCTCCCTGCACATAGGTGAGCCTCCCTATTTTTTCTAACGTTTTATTTATTTTTTGAGAGCGTGCAAGCAGGGGAGGGGCAAAGAGAGAAGTGGACAGAGGATCCAAAGCGGGTGCTGCACTGACAGGCTGACAGCAGTGAGCCCAATGTGGAGCTGAAACTCACGAACCGCAAGATCATGACCGGAGCTGGAAACGAGACGCTCAACCGACTGAGCCACCCAGGTGCCCAGGGCCTCCTTATTTTTAATCCATGTTGTGATTATTGGCAAATTGCCCAGTTGATGTTTCATGACCACTGATGAAATGTATTGAATTTATTGCTTGTGCATCTGTGTCATTACCTCATAGATTCCTAGTTACTTTGCTCTGAAAAGGAGAGAAACCAAAGTGGCCGAATAGCAGGGGACTCTGTCACCTGCTGCCCTCACACATAATTCTATAGCCATTACTTATTTTGAAACTGTATTTGATTTCAGTCTACCTAAGTTTGCCTCATCATTCACAGATGTTTGTAATGCTGTATTTTTCCTCTATATGAATTCCAGAGGTAAAGTTATGCTATCATGTTTCACCTTTCCATTAGTATAGTAGTTGTAGTTTGGAAACTTTTGGTTGTTATAGTATTTTGGCGTTTTTGTTATGGGTACTTTGTACGTAATACCAACTACCTGGATTTAGAGAGAAGTCAGTGAGACCAGAAGCAGAGTGGGTTAGTGGGTAGGAGCCACGGTAACAGCAACATCCAGTCAGAGTGAAGGCAACAGTGGGCACCAACATGTAAAAGTGGGGCATCTCGGTGGGTGGCAAGAGCATAATGGGACATGTGATATCTGACATCTAGACGCAGTTGCCATCTGAGAGGCTGGTGCACAAATCATAGGCCTTCCAACAATGACAGTGATGTTTCTGGGACAAAATTTCAAACCCAGAAGCTTGAGTGTTAGGAATGGGCAACTAGGCAAAACATTGGGACTGAAGCTAAGGATTCAGGACAACACAGAGGTCCAATTATTTGAATTATGTGGTGTAAACATTGTGACTTACGGAATAGTAAATGAAACCAGTGGTGTGGTATCTTTGGAACAAAATCATAGAAAATTGGCCTAAAACCAGGCTTTGCCTAATGAAAGCTGCTTGGGTACTTACTGCCTGCAGTCAAAAGGAAGTCCCATGGGGTGGGCAGATCGAAGGGCCTAGAGGATGACCTGCCATGTGATGGCCTGATGGAAGCTGATAGCCGATGTCACAGTTTAAGAACTAGATTTGATGGCAGGCTATACAACATCTGTGAAAAAGAATTAACACCAACTACTGATGACACACCATGACATCCCTCAGATTCATTGGTTGTCTTGATTTGGCTTTCTTCTTTTCTATGTCATTAGAGCCTATATTCTCTCAGTAAAATATTTTTATGATGGTCTAAGTCTATTCTTGATTACGGACGCTACTGGAAGTCTTTAGTCTTTCTCGTGATTCTTGCTCAGACTTGTTCTTTGCTTTCTTGGATTGTACAATCAATTAAGAAGTTTTTGCTGTTAATAGAACAAATGGTCCATGTGCTCTCCTTGGATGAATTTCAGTTTGTTAACTTGCACAGGAAAGAAATTACACAAACTGTGCTTTATCAGATTTGAGTCTGGTTTTACATTTCATTTTTTATTTTAAAAATTTTTAACATTTATTTTTGAGAGACAGAGCATGAGTGGGGGCGGGGCAGAGAGAGAGGGAGATACAGAATCTGAAGCAGGATCCAGGCTCTGAGCTGTCAGCACAGAACCCGACACGGAGCTTGAACTCATGGGCCGTGAGATCATGACCTGAGCTGAGGTCAGACGCTTAACCGACCCAGCCACCCAGGCGCCCCTAGTTTTACATTTTAAAGACTAGGTATCTACTATTTCAGTTTCTTAGTAATTGTATTTAAGAATAATAAGTTTGCGGGGCACCTGGGTGGTTCCGTCGGTTGAGCGTCCGACTTTGGCTCAGGTCATGATCTCAGTTTGTGGGTTCAAGCCCCGCATCAGGCTCTGTGCTGACCGTTTGCTCTGACCTGGAGCCTGCTTCGGATTCTGTGTCTCCTCTCTCTTCCTCTCCCCCACTCACGCTTTGTCTCACTCTGTTTCTCAAAAATCAATAAATGTAAAAAAAAATTGTAAGAATAATAAGTTTGCTTTGTTATTCTTTTTAATTCTTTCCCTCTTTTAACGGAAAATTAAGATAAATATAACATGATTACTATGTGAAATTCCATTATTGGTTTGTACATTTCATATTAAGTTGTACTAGTTCAATATTATACTAGTGCAAAAAAAAAAAAAAAAGACAACTACAGTGGGATTTGTATGCCCTGGGGGTAAATTTCATCACATAGAATGCTTTTACTTAGCATGTACTTTTCACATGCAATTAGCTTTCAGCAACTCAGTTTTACCTGTGTGTGTGTTCTTTTACATCAACCAACTCGTTGCTTGAGTCGGATCTTTACTGTTTGCTTTACTTAAATCTCCCAAGCTTGTGATTCAGAGCTCACCAAAATCTCAGTCTAGATGAGAGTTTTTAATTGTTCAGATTGAGCTTTCTTCTTCTTTAGCAATGTTCATTCTTTGTTTTAACCTCTCTCCTCAAGTTCTCTGCTCTTTATTAGTCAATTCATTTAGTCAGTCAATCAATAAATCTATATCCATCTGTTCATTCATCAGACACTTGTTTCAGACCATGCCATGTATGGCAGTTGGCTAAGCAGAGGAGAATCAAAGGTGAATGAGACTTGGCCTCATAAGCCGATTCTTGCCTCTATGCTTTGCTCACTCTGTGGCTTGCCCTTCAACCAGTGAGCGAACCCTACCAATTCTGACACTTTTCCTGCCAAATCTGTTCCTTGCTGCTCCTACCAGTCTCCATTAACATCACCTTAGATCAGATGTCTATTCTGTCTTTGGGATAACTGCAATTGCTAATTACTTGAACTCTCTTCCGATTCATATTCAACTCTGCAGTCAGAAGATCTTCCTGAAATGCAAGTCAGATCTTGTCACAAGCTACTCAAAATCCCTTCAGTAGCTTCCAGTCCCCTTACAGTGACGTCCAGATCATTACTGTTCTTTTCCGGATCTGGCTCAAGCATCTGCCTCATCCCTTGGCACTTCCTCCCTGAAACTCTGCAGTAACTTGAGCATGTGCTCTTCTACCTTTGGGTCTTCTGATGAGCTTTCCCTTCTAACTCTTCACCTCGACATTCTTCATCTCCCCACTTCCTTCACCACCCTTTTCCTGGCTAATTCCAACACATACTTAATGTCTCAGCTTTGGTATCACCTACTTCTGGGTTAGGTATCTCTTCTATGTGTACCTTTGCCATGGCACTGAAACTGCTTCTCATCTTTTTCTGTTGCCATTTATATCCCTGTCATCTTGTTTTTTTTTTTTTTATGTTTATTTATTTTTGAAAGAGAGAGAGAGCAGGGGAGTGGCAGAGAAAGAGGGAGACGGGGGATCTGACGAAGGCTCTGCTCTGTCAGCACAGAGCCCAATGCGGGGCTCAAACTCACAAACCCTGAGATCATGACCTAAGCCAAAGTCTGATGTTTAACAGACTGAGCCACCCAGGTGCTCCCCTGTCTTCTTGTTTTTATGTCTCTTCTTGTCTTTATAAGAGACAGGGAAATGTCTATACCACTCCATATACCTGGAAACTAGCTTAAGTGCTTGCTACATCATATGCACTAAGTGCTTGTTGAATAAGTGGATGATTGAACAAGACGACACCCCATCAAATATTTCAAGTGTTTTAAGAAAATACTTATAGGGGCACTTGGCTGGCTCAGTCAGTGGAGCGTGCCACTCAATCTCAGCTTTGTGAGTCTGAGCTCCAGGTTGGGTATAGATTACTTAAAATATTTTTTTAAATCTTTTACAAAAAGGAAATACTTATAAATATTTTTAAAAATGCCATTAGAGCCCATTTTTTATACTCCATACTAGGACAATAAATAGAAAATAACCAATGACTTGGTTGTTAGTTCTCACATCTGGAATAAGAGAAAAAGTAAATGTGGGAGCGGAGTCACTATGCTTTGTGTCATGTATAAAATGCCGAGTGCAGCCGATTTGTGACACGGACTTAGATTTAGACTTCTTAACTCGAATCTCTGGATTTCATTTTCTTTTTTCTCCCCATTAAATGACCCACAAAAGCAATCTCTCTCCCCCCTTTTAAAAATCATTCTCCACACCAGTCTTTAAAATAGCATACTTCCCTAGGGAACTGAAATAAATGGAAAGCCACTAAACCAGGGGTGTAGAATCTGAAAATAGAGGGGACCACATTTACCTCAAGTTCAGGTGCATACTAGTCAAGCCACTTTATTGATCTAGAAAATTAGAGGTGTTGGATCACCTAGCACTTGGCGTTCTATAATACATTTTAAATAGGAGTTAATTTCCAAATTTTCAACTTCTATAAAAGTTGCACTAAAATACCGACTTCATAAAGTAAGGTATATTTCTATATGCCTCTGCATTTGAATTACCTTAGCTTGCATGTAAATCCTTCTATGACAGGAATCTCTGCTTTAAACTGGACTGGATCCACTGCAGGAATTTAGGCATAATTGGACAGTTTTGAAAGCTAGTGGGATAAGTGTAAGAAGATCCTGATTTTTATGGATAGATTGTCATGAGGATTTTTGTTTTGCACTATCAGAAGTCGAGGAAGTTTTGTGCCTGGGTGCCTGGGAGCTAGAAATAAATGTTATGGTGGGCAACATGTCTCTTTCCTGACCTCTTATTAAATCAGAGCCTCTTGGGGGAGATGTGCTTTGGGTGGAAGCTGAAGAAGCATTTTCATAAGAGAAGACAAGGTTTGGGAGAAGAACATTTTCTACAATTCGTGGCGGGACACATTGCCACACAGGCACAATGAGTTGTTACCGGAATGTGGTACCATTTCTGATCCCTAAACTGAAGATTTAGGACACACTGAGAGACACAGCTGTTAACAGTGATCACATGGCCCTTCAAAGGGCTTCTCAAGGGAGATTGGAAAGGGGACTGGTGTGAACACGGGCAAGACACCCCTAGAGACTGAAAAAATACTGTGGTGAAGAATTTTGCAACAGACCATTGTTGCATGACGTACAAAGGAAAACAACAGGCTCATTAAATTTGATTAATTGTTATTAATAAAAACTCCTTTGTATCCCCAGGATGATGAGACCAAGGAAAACTTGGATTAAATTTACAAAAGGGTCACGTGGATGCAGTTTCTAAGCCATACGCTGCTATTGTGCTATTTTTATGGAAGAAACTTACCCATCATTCTCCCATCTCCTATGCATGCTCTGTGCAAAAGTGTAGCCACAGGCCATAATGGTCTGTTGAGTATTTGAAATGTGGCTGATCTAAATTGAAATGTGCTATAAATGCAAAATACACACTGATTTCTGAGACTTAGTATGTTTCTTTTTATTTTTTAAAATGTAGCTACTAGAAAATTAAAAATCACATATATGGTTTGCATTATATTTCCATTGGATAAGGCTGCCCAATAATTCACATTTGGACACTAAATCATATGCCATTTATTTCACTTTTTAATTCATTCATGCAAAAATGTTTAGCTTGATAACATTATAAGGTCCTGGGAGGATAGGTTCTAAGTTTCTAATTTGTATTTTTCCAGATACTTAAAACAATGGTAGCATGTGATAGTTTTTACTTTATACTTGTTGATTTAAATTGATTTAAAAAGACTGTTTATTTCCATAAATCTGTGAACTACTTTCAGATTGTGCCCTAGATAAGTGCATTTTGATTATAAACAGAACTGTATTATAAAAAGTATTCAGTTCAGAAAATGTGCTAATGAATAACAGAATTATTTTAATTCCATCATGAGCTCATTTTTCCATTTCTTGTTTTATATTTTTTAAATGGAATTTCAAAAAAGAAATTAGGACAATTTTCTTCATTAATGTATTTATTTCCATAAGCTTTTGATAATTTAGTTTAAGTGAGAGGAATGTTAGTTGAATTTCTAAAATTCCAAATTATGATTTTTATTTTTAACTACTTATTTGAAAATAATTTTCCTGCAGAAGACTTGTAAGAACATACCCTTCTATCAGACTCATCATTTATATTTGCCACATTATATTATTGTATTTCTTTTTTTTTTTTTTAATGTTTATTTATTTTTGACACAGAGAGAGAGAGAGAAACAGAGCATGAGCAGGGGAGGGGCAGAGAGAGAGAGGGAGACACAGAATCTGAAGCAGGCTCCAGGCTCTGAGCTGTCAGCACAGAGCCCGATGGAGCTCAAACTCACGAACTGCGAGATCATGACCTGAGCCGAAGTCGGGACGCTCAATCGACTGAGCCACCCAGGCGCCCCATATTATTGTATTTCTTTATCCCTCCCTCCCCCAAATACTTCAGTTAGTATTTCCTAAGAAAAAGAATATTCTCCTATAAAATCATAGCACAATGACCAAAGCCATGAAATTAACATAATTCAATGCAATTATCTATCATACAATGCATATTTAAATTTCACCAGTCATCTTTCTGTTATTCCTCCCTGCCCCACCCCAGTTTAGGGTCTGATTCAAGAACATGCATTGCATTCAACTGCCATGTGTTTTTTAGTTGCCTTTAATTGGGAACAGTTCCCATGTCTTTTTTTCTTCTTTCAAGGCAATGATATTTTTAAGGGTCTAAGCCAATTGTTTTATACTGTGTCCTTTGATGTGAGTTTCCAAGTGATTCGAAGCAGGTTATGAGTCTTCGGACAGTAGTACAGCATAAATGATGCTGTGATTTTCTCAGGCACCACATCAGGAGAACGTGGCAATGTCCCACTTTGGTGATATTAGCCTGGCAAATGTGGTGTCCTCTAGGTTTCTCCACTGTAAAATTGCAAATGCAATTGTAAAAAAAGTTACAGCTTTTAAAATTAATTTGCAATTCATAAATAACGAAGACAGAGATACTTCATCTATATATCTTGTTCTTCTTCAAATAGTCACCCAATTTTTAGTCTACACTGATGATTCTTACCTGAACTAACTATACTTCAAATTCAACCAAAACAGCATATCACGACAGATTTAATGCAGAAGAAGATAATAAGGATCCAGATGAATTCTTTCTAGCAGACACTAAGAGATTTGTAAAAGTGTACAATCATGCCACTCTTCTCACTAGTTTATTTGTGGTTAGAAAAATAAAGCTATTTCCATCCAAATATGTTATTCACATTAACAAGTTATGGGTTTATGATTCCACATTTCAACTAAACTTTATTGTTATTTAAAAATGGATGAAACAAAGGATACAGGAGTGCTGATACATAGGGGCACATGTACCCCACTGTTTACAGAAGCACTTTCAACAATAGCCAAATTATGGAAAGAGCCCAAATGTCCACCTACTGGTGAATGGATAAAGAAGATGTGGTTTATATATACAATGGAATACTACTTGGCAATGAGAAAAAATGGATTCATGCCATTTGCAGCAATGTGGATGGAACTGGAAGGTATTATGCTAAGTGAAATAAGTCAGTCAGAGAAAGACAGATATCATATGTTTTCACTCATATGTGGAACTGGAGAAACTTAACAGAAGAAGACCATGGGGGAAGGGAATGGGAAAAAAATAGTTACAAACAGAGAGGGAGGGAGGCAAACCAGAAGAGACTTGTAAGTACAGAGAACAAACTCAGGATAGACATAGGGGTGGGGAGGGGGAGAGGGGAAAATGGGTGATGGGCATTGAGGAGGGCCCTCACTTGCTGGGATGAGCACTGGGTGTTGCATGTAAGCAATGACTCACGGGAATCTACCTCCAAAACCAAGAGCACAGCGTACACACTGTATGTTAGCTAATTTGACAATAAATTATATTTAAAAAAAAAAAATGAATTGGAAGGGGTACGTGGGTAGCTCAGTCAGTTAAGCATCCCACTTCAGCTCAGGTCATGATCTCATGTTAGTGAGTTGGAGCCCTGTGTTGGGTTCTGTGCTGAGAGCTCAGAGCTCGGAGCCTGCTTCAAATTCTGTGTCTCCCTCTCTCTCTGCCCCTCCCCTGCTCATACTCTGTCTCTGCCTCTCTCTCAAAAATAAATAAATATTTTTTAAAAGATTTAAAAAAAAAGAAATAACATATTTCTAAATTTCTCGCTATTAATTTGTGACGTAGTAAACATAAATATACCTCATAAACCAAAGGTCTAGGAGATCCTCTACAAGTCTGAGAGTGTAAAGGGGCCTTGAGAACAAATCTAGTCTATCTTTTGGGGAAGGGTGTCTTCAGTATCAGCCGAACTTTTTCCATGGAAAATCCTTATCTTTTAGAGGTGTGTAATGTAATATTGAGAGGTAAAATAATTCGATGTCTGAAATTTGCTTGAAAATAATACCATGACGATAATGGTAGGTGTCGTAGTGATGTGGACAGTTCCAGCAGCGGTGGTGAGGAGGGTATAGATGAAATGAAACTGTGCTGTTAACTGTTGAAGCTGTGTGATTGCTACACGGAGGTTCACGATAAAGTCTTATTTTGACCAGGCTTGAAGATTTTCAAAACAAAAGTTGTTTTTAAAGGTTTCATCTATGGATAAGCTTTTTAATGCTATGAATTTGGAGAGAATCAAGCTTAATTGCCTGAAATGTCATAATTATTTAAAACATGTTAATTATAGTTTCATAGATTTATGTAATACCTTTCTTCTGAAGGGTTCAAGCTGATTAACTTTGGCTGGTTTTTGAAACATGAATACTCATTATCTATTTCTTTGACATTTTGAACATCTTAGGGAAGTTTGAAAAGTAAGAACAAACACGTTGAGTACACATCGAACACTGTCGTTCCATAAGTAGTTTTGTATGTCTGGAATTAGCTGCAATAAGATAAATGCTGCTTGCATGAAGATTGTATTGTTCTCCTCCTAAAATGAGATAGATTTCAGTTTGGTTCTTGGTTCTGCCACTTTATACTACTTATCATGACATTAACAATAATAGACATAATATATAAACAAAGCCAAAATTTACTGATCTTAATATGTGACTGGTTTTGTGCTAAATCCTTGCATTAGTTTATTCATTGAATCCTTACAACAATACTGTAAGTTACTTTAAATTTTTTTTTTTTTTTTTTTTAGCGATCTCTACACACAACATGGGGCTCGAACTCACCATCCCTGAGCCAAGAGTCGCGTGTTCTTCTGACTGAGCCAGCCAGGAACCCCACTTTAGGTTACTTTTGTTTAGTAAATAACGTGCCAGTACATATTTGCTAAGGAGAAGAGCAAAAATTGGAAGCTAGGGCACCAATCAGCATCTCTTCAATCCACTGCATTAAGTTGTCCTATCTTACCAGCTAACTGTCTTGGGTAAGTTATTTGACCTCAGCCTTATTTTCCTCTTTTATAAAATAGGGATACAAATAATAACTACCTCATAGGCACAAGGATTACATCAGATAAACAGATAACATACAATTGTACTCTAACCCCCTCTTAGAAATTTGTAATGTATACTAGCACTTGAGAAGTCATGTAAGAAAGAAAGTTGGTTAATTTTGTTTAACTCAATGTTTGCTAAGTTTACTTCATTATGGAGTTTCTTTGCTCCTGTAACACATACTAACATCCCACAGAACACACTTAAAATTAAACTATATGCAGAATTTTTCAAAGCTAGATTTTTGACTAATTGTTGCAGTTATTTTTATCATATTTAAATAAATAAACACAAAAGTTTTATGTAATAAACTTATTTGCCTTTTTCTAGAGTGTAAGTGACATGAGCAGATACCTGTTTAAAGAAATATTTTTCTTTTATTCATGATCAGAAAATCTGAGTTTCAGTTCTGAAATTCTGATTCAATTCAATAAATATTTATCATATGTCCTTTTTTTAAAACTTTTTTAAATTTTTTAATTTTTTTAAAATTTTTTTTAACATTTATTTATTTTTGAGACAGGGAGAGACAGAGCATGAACGGAGGAGGGTCAGAGAGAGGGGGACACAGAATCCGAAACAGGCTCCGGGCTCCGAGCTGTCAGCACAGAGCCCGACGCGGGGCTCGAACTCATGGACTGCAAGATCATGACCCGAGCCGAAGTCGGACGCTCAACTGACTGAGCCACCCAGGCGCCCCTAAAACTTTTAAAAAAATGTTTATTTGCCTTGAGAGAGAGAGATAGAGAGAGAGAGATTGTGCACATGTGCGAGCAGGGGAGGGCCAGAGAGAGAGAGAAAGAGAATCCCAGGCAGGCTCTGAGCCAGACAAGGGGCTCAATCCCATGAACCTTGAGGTCATGATCTGAGCTGAAACCAAGAGTCGGATGCTTAACCAACTGAACCACCCAGGTATCCCTTTTGTATGTCTTTTATACATCAAGTGCTGGACTAATGCTGATAATCCAAAGATGAATTGGACGTGATAGTTATCTTCACATTGCACATAAATATATGGATTGATTTGCCTCCTCTATACAGGCACGTTCCTCTATTGTTGTTTGATTGGTTGTTTCTTTAAATAGTATTTCTGGGGGTGCCTGGGTGGGTTAGTCGGTTGAGCGACCAACTCTTGATTTCAGCTCAGGTCATCATCTCACGGTGGTAAGAGGTCGTGAGATCAAGCCCTGTATCGGGCTCTGTGCCAGGTGTGGAGCCTGCTTAAGATTCTCTCCCTCTGCCCCTCTCCTGCTTTCTCTCTCTCTCTCTCTCTCTCTCTCTCTCTCTCTCTATATATATATATATATTATATATATATAATATATAATATATATTATATATATAATATATATAATATATAATATATAATATATATAATATATATATTATATATATAATATATATATATATATTATATATATTATATATATATAGTATTTTTGGTTAGTTCTTGCCACATTTCCAAAAGTGTATAAATGTTAGTGGAGTTAATCTAGTGGTAGAGCACAGATGATTGCATTAGGTGCTATAACACATAATGCATCGGTGCTCCCTCGAAAGGGAGATATATGTAAAGTGATTTCCAAAGGTGGAAGGAGCTGTAAGACCAAAGACAAAGGCTGAGAAGTCCCGCTTGATAAGAAATAGTTTATTAAGAAGACTTACAAACAGAAGCGTGTCTTTCATGGCCACAAGATGAGATCTCCACAACCCCACCTCCCATAAGACATACTTTTATAGCCCTAGTGAGTACATACTGGGGGGACCACCTTAGAGGGGAATGTTTGAGAATAGGTCATAGTCATGTGTGTCATAGTCATATCTGCAGAGTAGATCAAGGACATTATGCTTTAAGTGTGTACTTAAGGGTGTGGTTAAACAGAAGAAAAGAATGGGGTGGGGGCGGTGCTGTGCTCAGAAGGCTTCAGGTCATAGAGCAGTCATTATCACAGTGGATTTGTCCAAGATGGTGTTAGTCTGGTTCACAAAACAGGTATAAATAAAGTGTCATTAAAAATCAGAGTAACTGCTCAACTTTACCCAATGTCACTGAAAAGGATTTTATTGAGGATGTGTTATGTGAGTGGAGAAAATTAAAATGCTGACAGACACAAGAGACAGAAGTATTTCTAGGCAAAGAGAATTGTACAAAGAAGTAATGCCAGAAAAGTCCACGTTTTACGCCAATAGGAGTAGGTAAGGGTGTCAGGCAAACAAATAGAAATATAAGAACATAATTGGGAACAAAATACGAAGGCTCTTTAAATATTATTTAAGGATTTTGAGGAAATTACCTGTGATTCTCATAAGTATGACTTTATGACATGGGTGAGGACACTTCAGTGTCAGAAGGCCAAATCTTTAAGATCCTGAAGAGGAACTTTCACGTGTGTGTTAAAGTTCTACCAAAGAGATAAAATATGCTAAATCACTACTGCGCACAATAGCATTCGGCCACTATCTTTCAATAAAATACTTGTCATAAACTATGTAATTATCCTGTTTTTTTTAAAGTATGTCCAGTTTTGATTTTTTTCAAATTGTTTAATTTCAGTCTATTTCTTAAAACAAGACAGCAAAGAAAAACTCAAAGAAAGCACACACACAATGAAAAAAATAAAATTAAAGTGTTGCCAGATGCATGAGTCCAACATATTAGTCAGAAACTTAGCAGAGTTGTGCACTACATAACGGCAATATCATAGGAGGTTTTAGAGACTCTTGGCGTGTTGGTAATTGAGAATCTTACATTTTTCGCCAACAGAGAAACTGCTTAATTCAACTAGAAAGTGTGACATAAACCCAACACTGACCTCACTTAATGACTAGCCAAATAAAAACAGAAGTTTAGAGGTTTCACAGCTGCTGACAGAGTCCATGGAAAGAATTATTTTGGAATATTCTTACTGTTGCTAAAGAAGGAAACTAAAGAGGCCAGAAATAAGAAACCAGGAAGAAAACAAGCCTGTCAGCATTCAAAACTGATTACAAGGGAATTACTTTGTGGTTAAAAATCCACAGTGTTTCAGCAACTTTATTTAGGAATGTTTATCCCAGAGGACTTTCATTGCATGTATTTTGCTACAAATAAATTTGCTTACCTTAACTCCATAAAGAGCTTTATAAACCACAACTGGTTGGATTTGAATTTGCTAGCTTTCACAACTGCTACCAACTCCATTGAAAACCAAGAGGCTTTCAGGATGTGGGAGGGACCCTGGCAGTCACAGGGTCCAATTAGGTGGCTGTCCCTTTTGTTATGGTTCATATCTTAGAAGAAGTCAGATAATGAGCCCCAGCGCCCACCATTAGCAAGTAGGACCCTGTTAATTGTGTAGAGGGCCCTTATGATGAGTGTGACAAAAGGAAATATGGTGTTTTTCTAGCCTACACCAGTTAGACAGTTTATTTTCATTCTATCTTTTGCTTTAATACTTGTGGAATAAATAATTATTGAAAAATTTAATATAATGATTTCTTTGAACAAACAAAAGAATCTCTCACTTGGGTTGGATAACCAGATGCCTGTAATGTGGGGTAGTGGGCGGTACATCAGATGAGATTCAGGGGGCCTATGCTCCATTTTCTACTCATTTACTATTGATTACCCTTGTCTAAGGCTAATGTCCTCAGTACCAGCTTCATCATATTTGTTTATTATTATTATTTTTAATGCTTATTTTTGGGAGACAGAGCAGGAAAGGGGCGGGGGTGGGGTGGGGTGACAGGGACAGAGGATCCAAGGCTGGCAATCTGCTGACAGCAGACAGCCCAATGTGAGGTTTGAACTCACAAATCGTGAGATCATGACTTGAGCCCAAGTCGGATGCTTAACTGACAGAGCTACCCTGGTGCCCCAGCCTCATCATCTTTAATATGGAGGTGATGATGACATATCATAATGATGTGGGGATCAAGAGAGATTATGTATCCCAAAGTAGCTCATTAAAGCAATAATTTGCTATGTTGCCTCAATTCTCCACCTTCCCATAAACACATCTTAACTTCTCATAGCTCCTTGAACTCAGAGTTAGATTAAGGCATGGCATGGACAGATTAAGCTGAGTGCCAACCTATAAAATTGCTGCACAGCCCTGGATTACATTGGAAGTATATTGCCAGATAATGCAGGCTTTGACCTGTCATCCTTGGCAAAGTGTACATTTCTGGTTTCCTTTCTGCCAAAAGAGGCATGCCTTCGAGCAGAAATAAAAATACAAAACTCCCCTTGCTAGAATTAGCTATCTATGCTGAGCTTTCTTTCAAACAAGCAGTTACAAACCAGCTACAATTCCAAGGACCAAAATGCAGGTCACAATGCTGCTTAATGGGGACATAATTCATCTTAAAAAAAAATTAATCTATGGATATGTATCCCACTAAGTTGTCACTTATTTTCAGAATATTGGCTATGCTTTGACCAGTAGAAGTCAATCGGTGAAGAAATTTGTTTCTATGTAAAATCTTTATAACTCTCCATACTCTCTAAATAGATGCTCAACAAGAAGTTTTTGTATATTAGTTAAAAGGGGTGCCAATTTGCCTGCCAACATTGCTTGGGTTTTCTCGCACTCGCTATACTTTTCCACATATTTCCATCTACGTGCATGCTGTCTTTACACCACTTTGTTCACTACTCACCTTTTGAGTCAATTAAAAAATCAATTCCTATATGATACCTTCCTTTCCCCCTTAGTTCCCTAGAGGGAATTATGATATTTTCGTAATTCTAAGACATCAACTTTTTTTGGGTAAATCAAAACAAAACCAATAGAATATTAAAGATATGCATCAGTTAAAGACATGTTCCATCAGAAAAATGCTAAGGTGGTCAAACAAATTTTAACATCTAGAAAATACAGTAGTTGCTTATTCCTACGAGTATCTCTAGCACATAGAAGTATCTTAGTACTTCTCACACCATATATATTATAAGGGATGTAAATTTGCCACGTGAGACTTGGGTAAAACAAAAGTTGTATTACCTTATTTTAAAAAATCAAAATAAATCTTGCTCTGAAGTCTCTTCTCAACTCCTTTTATATAATGACTACAGAGCCCTTCTTTGAAATTGTTCATGATTCCTGGGGATATTATATAGATCATTCTACATCATCATAGAAGAAAGTATTTTTTTCCTTTCTTTCTTTTTTTTTTTTTTAAGTAGGCTTCATACCCAGCGTGTAGCCCAACAGGGGCTTGAACTCATGACCCTCAGATCAAGACCTGAGCTGACATCAAGAGTCGGGCACTTAACCAAATGAGCCACGCAGGTGCCCCATGGTGGAAAGGATTCTTGACTTGAGTTCATTCTAGTTACCGGGTTGTCTTGGCCACTGCTCAAGCCCATGGGACCTACCTGAAGGTAGGCTACTCTGTGGCTTGGGTAGTAACCTTTCTCCATGCTCAACTCAGACCCAAGGCCTGCAAGGCCGCAGCTGTAGAGACTGAACCACCAGTCACTCTGTGCATTCCTTATCAGTGATCCTGACACCTACTGGGATTCTGAATGGGAATAGGACCCTTGTCTCTACCCACCTCAGGAATTCAGTTCCAAACAATAATTCAATTCTTCTATCCGCTCCCCTTCTGAGATAACCCATTATAATCGTCTTCAATTGGCTTGAATCCCAAACAATTGAACTTCCTGAACAGTTCTCTTTGTGTTTATTGGGTGGGGGAGGGGCAAGTGCCATATAAAGAGAGAATAGACCTTACCTTTTGTGAGTTAGGAAAGGAGACCATTTATTTTACCATGGTGAACTGACAGGAGAGTACACTAAAAGTGATATTAAACAACAATCAAGATTTACCAGTAGGTTCGGTGTGTACCTCCATCACCTCCCAATAAACAGTGGTTATTTGGAGGGTAGGAGCTATGTTTTCTTCATGGATGGGTCTTTAGCATTCCACATAGTGCTACCATATGTTATCAGTCAATATTGGATCGATGAACTGCGTATAGTGTGAGAATCAATGAAATGAGAATAGTGTGTGAATTCTTGTCTTCTAGAGTAATTCTGGTTTTAGGAACTTTTAGCTGCATTAAAATGTAAAACTAGTTGAATAGAACTCAAGAACAAGGCTCTGTCCTCCAGTCATACCATTTTGATGAATTTTCCTCCAGAAGTACGAGGAATTTTGAATGTCAAACACACTAAATTGCAATTTTAAAATTCGTGGCTCTAAAATTGATTTCAGCTCAGGGCACCTGGCTGGCTCATTCAGTGGAGCGTGCGACTTGGGGTTGGGGTTGTGAGTTCAAGCCTCATGTTGGGTGTAGAGATTAATTAAAAATAAAAAAATATTTAAGATAAATAAATAAGTCAAAACAGATTTCAGCTCTGCTTTTCCCCCCTAAGAAGTCACTGTATCTCTGTGCCACTGTGTGTATTGACACAGTGTCAAGTTAGTAAAGTGTTCCAAATTTGGATGGAAAGTACACACTGTTCACTGAGGGCACAGAAGTATCTTTGAAAGTGAAATATTTGATGGGCACACAGACACTTGTACTTTGCTTTCATTACATATTTAGCAGGGAGTTCATATCAGTGACAGGAACATGCTATGGGAGAACAAGGAAGTACCTTGGTTACTGTACAGTCACTGGAGTACCCTTTAAAGCCCGAGTGACTTTACTACCTCTGCTCATAAAATTCCCTCATTTAAAATGTCATTTTAAGCCAACTTTCAAGCTTGTACCTAAATCTCCATGCAGCTACTGCTCATTCCTTTACTACCTAGTAAATTCTCAGCACCAGACCACTAACCATACATAAAAGATTATAGTCACTCTGATAGAAGTTTCTTATAGGACTTGTTATTGCACAAATTGGAGAGAATAACTTCAAGTTCAGAGACCAAAATGACCCACAAAGTTTTATTTATGCAGCATGTATTTATCAAGACACTTTAGGCAAGGATCTAGAGCAGGCTCTGATGAAAACCATGATTTATTAGTGACCCTCAAGAAGATTGTTATTTCTAGAGGTGGGAACAACAGAAACACAAATGACTATAATTCAGGACATAGTGTGATGAATACTAAAAGAGGAACGGAGTTCAAAGGAGGTAGTAACCACTTTCAGCTAGAGGAATTGGGCATTTCTGCATAGAAGGGTCATTAAACTGTGCCAAAAAGAATGGGTTACATCCCATTTGGACAAACAGTGATTGGGAAGGCAGGTCTAACGCAGGGAATGCCTTGAAGAAAGACACACACTCAGTCCCCGAGAGGCAAATCAGCTACTGGAACAATAGCAAACATTCTTGTTTCATCATATTTCCTACTTGGGTGTATTAAATGTTTATATTTCATATGAGTAATGGAAGATATTATTATGAAATATACTCTATATTTACTCTATAGTAAAAAATTGACCAACCAACAATATGCAGAGAGTAAAATAGTACATTCTGAAGTTCCTTTGATTGCTTTCCACATTTTTCTTGTCAAAGTAAGTTCTTCATTCAGAGCAGCTATTTCATTAGTCAGCAATCTCCACAGAAACAAAACCAGTAGGGTATGTGTGTGTGTGTGTGTGTGTGTGTGTGTATGTGTTTATGTCAGATATACACATATGTATGTATACACACATTATGTATACCCCATATTGGTTGCAGAGAGAGATTTATTTCAAAGAATTGGCTCATAATAATGTAGGGGCAGGTAAGTATGCTATTTGAAGTGTTGATGGGCAGGCTGGCAATTCTTGCATGGGTTGACTATAACCCATATAGTCTTGACTCTGAAGTCAGTGTGGAGCCAACATTACCTTTTTTGGTGGGGTAGGGCTTCAGTTTTTTTCTTAAGGTCTTCAACTGATTGGATGGCCTACCCATGTTATGAAGGGTAATGTGCTTTACTCAAAGTCTACTGATTTAAATGATAATCACATCTAAAAACTACCTTCACAGCAACATCTAGACTGATGTTTGATGAAACAACAGATCACAATAGCCTAGTCAAGGTGATGCATAAATCATCATAGTTAACATGATCATGAAGATATTCCCACTAATGAAAAGAGGGAAAACAGTACCTTTCATTTGTTTACGGGCTTCATTATAGTTTTACAAAGATTTTTGCACATGTAATTTTAAAAACCCTGTAAGGAAAGAAGGGAGCATTATTACCAACAATTTCTAAATGACAAATCTGAGGCACAGAGAAATTAAGAATCTTGGAGGTTAAAGAGCTGGAAGTGGCTGGTGTCAGAAATAGAACTGATGTCTTCTGACTCATTACCCAATGGTCTTTCCATTGCACCATCTGCTAGTGTTCCAATCCAAATTCCTATAGCATTTACTATCTGTAATACCCTCTCCAAACTTAAAGATATCATTATTGATATATTCTATTTCTCCAACTAAATTTTAAGACATGCCTCTTTGTAAATAACCCTGTTATAGCCTACATATAATTAAATATCAGTAAGTATTTTTTAAAAATAAGAATGAATGGTGCTACACATCCTATTTATGCTGGGAGACAATCTGTTTACATAATGGATAAAAGACTCTTTGAATTAGTTTTCAAGTCATGCAGATGAAACTGTCACAGTGCTTTTTATAAGGTTGGCAAGTCTGAAAGGCCTAAATTCTTCATGTTAAGAAAGACTTTGAGTTGTATCAACACGGGCAAGTTGCTCAACTTCTAGGTCTAATTTCTTTATCTGTAAAAAGAGGATGATAATAGAACTTCAGGAATGTGTTGTGGGAATAGAGAGTTACTGCATATATAACAGGTATGAATAGTTCTGTGACACTCAAGGTGCAAGAGATGTCATGGTTCTTTATTTTCCAAATAAAACCATCTCCAAATTACAACTTAGCAACATCGATGAGTCCAATACCAGTTATTAACTGGGGTTTTCCTCATTGGAGCTTATGAAATGGCTTACATCTTCCTGGTTCTTGGTCATAGGATGGCTATTTCCCTCCTTGGCTCCATTTGGCTGCTACATACAGGGTTGTATTTACATACAGGCTGTTATCTCCAGAATGCAGAGTCCAGGCACTTGAGAAATCCACAACCCTCCCCATGTTTCAATTAAGGAATAAAATCCAGTGTAGGGCTACCTGCCCAAAGTCTCCATTTTCACCTCCCTTGGGACAGTCCAGTTTAATCCCTTTATTGGCTGAGAACTTTGCAATGAATCCTATTAAAACTCTCTCTCTGAAGATAAGGGGAATCTAGATTTCAAGGGCAAACAGCCATCTTGTCATCATTCTTTGGTGACAACAATAGAAAAAATTAAAATACTAATCAGTTTCTCAGTAAACCACACAGTTGCACAGGCAAATCACTTAGCATATATTAGCATATGTTAATTGCTCAATGTACGTTGCTTTTTATCATTATTGTTTGGAGTATTACAAATGCATAGTGACTGCTCCATTGAATCTTTTATATCTTGAGAAGCTTTAAGGTATAGGGGAAATTCCTGGCTTTTAGAGTCAAACAGCTCTGGTGTTGATTCCTGGCTCTGTTGTCTCTTATCTCTGTGAGCTTAGGTAAATTATTTTACCCAGCTTCAGTTTTTCTTTTGTAAAGTTAATTGTGTAGGCTAATTGCACATAACCCATATAGCCTTAGGCTTCACCTGCCAGGACATACAGTTGATATTCATAATAATATCCTGATTCTCAAGGCTTTGAGTCCACACCTGAGTGACCAGTAGAAAATTTGGTCTTTTGGTGGCAGCCCTTCCCATTAATTTATTCTGTCTGGGAAGCCCCGTGGGTGAAGGATTCTCATGTCCTTCATTCTCATGTCAGACCGCTAGGCTGCTGTTCTCATGCTTCTCTTTCCTTCTGAACAGTAGGGAAAATTCTTTAGAGTCCCATGATCAGAGATATTTCAATAGTTAGGTCCCCTGTGTCCCTGCATTTTCCTTCCATAGCACTCTCAAGTTTAGGAGGAGAGGGGAAATGTCAGAGAAGATCGAGTACAGTCTTCTGCTGCCACTGCTCGCCTTGACATTCAGGCAAACTACCAGGCCTGTTCTTCCATATGTTCTCATAGTTTCTAAGGTCCCTTTCTCTAGATCACCCTCCTTTGGGGAAGCTCAGTCCCCTAGATTGGTTTCTGGATGACTGAACACAACATGTGGACCAGGTTTGCGTTCTCTTCTACAGATATCCTGGGCCCGTGCAAAACAAGATGTGTGTCTAGACATCTGTTTCAGTCCTTAGGAGCATTCTGTGATGGTCACAAAGCCCCTGGAACATTTTGTCACACCAAGTTGTGCTATCAGGGGCAAAGAACCTTATGTCATGCTCCAACCTTGACCTACTGCAGAATATTCCTTTAAGCAACTAGTGTATGGTACACAGTAAGCTCTTAGTAAACATAATCCCCCTTTTGTCTTCTTTGCCTAAAAATGATTTGATGTATTTGCCAGATAGTTGACTATAAAACACATTTTATCTTTATGTCAAGCTAATTGTTTTTTTAAGCGTATTTATTTTGAGAGAAAGAGAGAGAGTGTGAGAGAAAGCAAGTGAGTGGGTTGGAGGGGGGGAGAGAGAGATAGAGGGAGAAAGAATCCTGAGCAGGCTCCATGTTGATAGCACAGAGCCTGATGCAGGGCTTGAATTCACAAACCATGAGATCATGACCTGAGCCACAAGCTAATTGTTTTTATAGTGAAAAAAATCTGTGACCCAAAGTCCTCTGGGTCATGTTGTTAAGCAGAGCATCTCAGGACTTGGGAGCTTATTATCAATGCAGCCTACACATTGTAAGCATGACTGGCTTAATCAGAAAAACTATTAGTAGAATGTATAATGGCTACTGGGGAAGAGTCACGGCCTTGTACCCTGGTGGAAGCCATTTCAGTTTGGACTCCTACAAGCAAATGGAATAAACCTAGTTCTTCAACTGCCTGTGACAGAGACACATAGGGTAGGATGCTCAGGTGAAGAATAAAATACCAAACAAATAAATAAAAACCTCCCCCACAGTTTATAAGTAAAGCAGGAAGTCAACTGTTTGCAAACTATATTGCAGGGAAATGAAGCCTCTATAAAGCCTTTATTTAGGTGAACTTTGAACTTTTGTCATTGCAAAGAATAAGTACTATTTAAAAATCCTTAGAAGGCACTGAAGAAAAGAAGTAACACACAGAATGGTGTGGGGGAGACATCATGGGAAAACAGAAAATGATTTGCAGAGCTGGGACAGTTGAGGAAGAGGTGTCCAGATCTGACCAAACCTGAGACTATTCCTTACATCATTCTGGTTTAAGGATTCTCACAAAGTCTTTAAGGAAGAAAAATCTGGAAATTAATTTAAAAAATACACTTAGATGATGTTTATGGATATATTATGAGCCTTTCACATTATAATTTAGTTAATCTTTAAAACAACCACATGAAGTGCTATTGGTCCCATTTTTATAGATAAACAAATTGAGGCATAACTTGCCTCCAAACATAGGGCAAGAAACAGAGCCAGAATTAAAAGTCAGGTAGTCTTGATTAAAGATAGTGTTATCATATGATGTAGCAATTTCACTCCTAGAGCCTAGTAATTCTGTTCGGAGAGAAATGAAAACACATGTCCGCATAAAAAATGGGTGCACTAACATTTATAGCAGCATTATTCATAATAGCCAAAAGGTGAAAATAATTCAAAAGTCCACTGATGAGTGAATGAATAAACAAAATGTGGTATATCCGTACAAGGGAATGTTATTCGGCATACAAAGGAACCAAGTGCTGATCCATTCTATAACATGGATGAACTTTGAAAAAATACTGCTAAATGAAAGAAACCAGTTACAGAGACCACTTATTATATTATTCCATCTGTATGAAATACCCAAAATAGGCAACTCTGTAGAGACAGATAGTAAATTAGTAACTGCTTAGGGTGAGAGACATGGGACCTGGGAGCGATAGTTGAGGGATAACAGAGTCTCGGGGCGGGGGGGGGGGGGGGGGGGGGGGGGGGGTGGGGTGGGGGAACCACCCAGGTAATCTGGTTCCAGAGTCTGGCATTTCAACCCCTGGGCTATGCCATCTTTCTTGACCCAGAAGCCGGCTGACCAGAACTTTTTGCTGTGTATGCTCAGACATTTTAAAATAACTTATGGTTTGGATACACATGGGGAGAAAGTCAACTAAAAAGAGACCTTAAAGAAGATTGGCTTGAGGAAGCTCAATGATAAATGGGTGGGTAGAGTTTTAACATCTGTCTGCTATGACTACTCCTGTACCCTTCCCTTCCTATTTTCTGTTGCTGCTTACCATCACAGAAAATGTGGGGTAAAAGTGTCAAGGTAGGATGCCAGAACAGATTTGCTACATTGCTGGTCTATTTCACTAAGTTAACCTTTTGAAAATGGCCAAATAGAACTCCAAGCTTGATCTCTCAAGGAAACAATTTGCAAGTTGTGAGACAATGTCAGCTAAGTAAACGGAACACAGATACCTCAAAACTGAAAAGCCGAAAATTTTTCTCCTGCCTTTGTCAAAAGATCTCACCTTTGATTTCTGGTACTGGCCAACAAACAGGTGTGAAGAAGGGCCCCCTGCTGGCCCTTAACTAATAAATTCTAAGTGAATTGGAGGCCTATACTCAGTGCCTTAGTCTGGTACGTGTAACTGTCTAAAATTACCAAAACAGGAGGCTCGTTGATGATGATAGTCTCAGGTTATAAATAATGCTCTCATCATTACCAAAGGCTGCTTTAATTAACCTGGGTTTCATGTGAACAACCACCAATCAGAAATGGTAATATGAAAAGTCACACACCTTGTATTTGTCCCTCTTTTCTCAGAAGAGGATTTCATTCCTCAAGTCTCAATTCTAAAGCTCCCAAAAAGCTTTCATTTGAAAACCTGATTATGTCTATGGTAATAATAATACTTTTCCAAAGTGCCCACACTTACACATTCAGTAATTCTCCATATTCTTTCCTTCTCACCCACCAGATGGTGCTACTTCCTTACATTTCCTAAAGATAACAACTTCCTTCTGAAGGAAGTTACTGCCGTAGGTTTTAGGTACCCTGGGTTCATATTCCAAAATTTGCAAATTTCTCTTATTCAACATCTCGTAATGTAATAAAGAATTTTGTAAATGGAAACCTGTTGGTTGTAATTGGAAAAAAAAAAAAAAAAAACACCTAGATGTTTGACTTTTAAATCACTGTTGTGTATTTAAACCAGAAGTAAGGTCAAGTGGCTACAGGAAAGTTGTGGTGACAGAAACCATGCGATCACCAGAGACACCCCCCACACCTTCTACTTGCATGGTATCTTATTCCTAATGGGAATAACGGGGGTAAGAGTAGATGTGTTCTTATCCCACAAACATTGCTTCATTAAAAACAAAATATATTACCCGCAATGATCTTAGAACTGTAACTTAGTCTTTAACAAAGGTTTACAGAGATCTTAGAATATTCTTCCCCAGTCACAAAACGTAAAGCAGTCTCTAAAATAAGGATAATATTTATCCTGAACCTACAAACAACCTTGGGAATGAAAGATCTGAGATTAGGAGGGGTAAGCGTCTGGATGTGTGGATCAGTTCATAGGGCTGTGAAAGAGACAGATCAAACATTCCATTTGCTCTCCTCCATTTCCTGGCCTTCTTGCAATTAGAATGAGCACAAAGAACTAGTTCTGACCAGTGAAATAGTAGTGGATGTAAGTGTATTACTTGCAGGGTGAGGGAGTCAAAAGCTGATGCAAGTTTCTCAAGTTTCTCTCTTCCCTTAACAAAGTACCTGAGGAAGCTGCATGTTCCGGATGGTGTAGCTAACAAGATGGTGACAGCTCCATTGGCCTGGATCCGTGTGTGGAGCAGAAAGTCTGCCAACTCATATGGGAGATGTGATGTGAACAAAAAATATATTTTTGTCGTATCAAGCTACTGAGATCTTGGGTTGACCGTAATCCTTGAGCATATGCCCAGAACAATGCTAGCATGTTTTTTGTTTTTTGTTTTTTGTTTTTTCTGCTCCACTGCTTTCTTCTATCATGTCTAAGCAATACATTACTTGATTCTGTTTCAGAGTATTTGCTTTTTGGGCTTTTGTTAGAATGTAGATTTTAAGTTGATCTGTGTTCATTTGCATTACCTACTGTGCTGAAATCCTTGACTGTTATTTTCCTCTCTCTATAAGGATTAGCTACAAAAATTTCAAGAGAAGGCATTTTAGCATGAGCTTTGTAGATAGAATGGTTAGAGTCCCAATAATGTAATTCAATAATTTGTGTTATAAGTTAAAAAGTAAAAAGGTCTTCATAAGTACCCATTTCTTCTTCTCTAAAATGGGAGGAACAAGATCACAGAACTTGTAAGTTTGATGCGATGATTGATTGAATCAGAAAATTATTATATTTTGAGTACTTTTTAAAAATTAATAATATAGTTTTCTTTTTGCTTTTCTGAGCCCATGACTTTCATCTTGGTTTTAAGGAGGCTTCCCTCTATGAATCTAAAATTTATCGTATGTGGAATACAAATAGAATAAATTAAAATTCTGCTTCTGATATCTAAAATGAATTGTGCAGCAAGATAACAGCCATGTTAGCTAAGTAGTTCTCTAGCGATGGAGAGATGTCACTCCTACCTAAGGCCGCCAGGCCTTCCCTGGGGTAAAACACACTCCCTTTTGAACTAAGGGGAACTGTGGCAAGAAGAAAAGAGTAAGAAAGCGGCAGTGAAGGGAGCAGATGTCTCTGTACTTTTCCCTCTCTGGGCTTTGGCTCTGGCCTAGAGCTGAGCACACAGAGAGTAGAGAGGTACTCTTTCTTCCTCTTCATCATTTGAGACTCTGGGAGGAAGCAACCATGCTGGCTGCCTTACACCAAGTTGAAGCACAGTCACCTAAAAATGAACTACGGTCAGGTAGCTTTCCTGGGCTGCCTTTGATCCTATGTAGTATATGCTGACCCCAAGTTATTGAGCATCTGACTGGAGAGCTTGCCAGGAGTCACCTTAGCAGAACAAGGGGCCTAGTGGCCAGGATTTTAGAGAATACTGGGACCAAATGAGAGGCACAGCCAGACCCAGAGCAGTGACCTGGACTAGTGGGAGATAATGAGACTTAGCCAGCAAGGGGTCACTACTGTGAGACCAGAGAAGCCAAATCACAGTTGCACCCAACTTAAACTTCAGCCTTAAATACCTCCAAAGGTAAGCAGTATCCTGGTAGATAAAGAATATTGCACTACCAACCAGAAGAAGCAAAGGACATTACCCTCAAGATCCTTGATCCTTCCTGGCTGCCGTGAGGTTGTTTAAGCTCCCCTCATGTAATCCCACATGAATGGACTCCATTCTTAGTGAGAGATGAAGAAGAATGAAGGAGGCCATATGAGAGACTGAGCACTTTTATTCTATAGAAAGGAATATTACACTTTTAAAGATGTTGGGTTGGATTAAATTTAAATGCAATTAAACAATCAACTTGTTTATTAATTCAGAAGTAGGGGGTTCAAACTGAAGACCAAAATAGTTGTACACAAAGTAAAGTAATTACATCATACACACACACACACACACACACACACGTATATACACACACATATATTCATATATAATATATACATATACATACATTAATATATATAATATATACATATATACACATAAAACACATGTTTTATGTGTATATATTATATATATTTACATTATATGTAATTAATGTATACATGTAGGGGCGCCTGGGTGGCGCAGTCGGTTAAGCGTCCGACTTCAGCCAGGTCACGATCTCGCGGTCTGTGAGTTCGAGCCCCGCGTCAGGCTCTGGGCTGATGGCTCGGAGCCTGGAGCCTGTTTCCGATTCTGTGTCTCCCTCTCTCTCTGCCCCTCCCCCGTTCATGCTCTGTCTCTCTCTGTCCCAAAAATAAATAAAAAAAACGTTGAAAAAAAATTAAAAAAAAAAAAAAAATGTATACATGTAATTATGTATACACAATGTAATTACATACATGTAATATGTATACATATTTTAATAAATATGCATATGTGTGTGTGTGTATATACACATATACATAAAATGTAATTGCTTTGTTTTGCCTACAACTGCTTTGGTCTTCAGTTTGAATCTCCTACATCTGGGTAGGAAAAAAAATACACAGCATAGTATGACTTAAGCCTATGACCCTGCTACACAGTGCTCATAATAAGTGTTTAATACATGTTGAATTAATGTTAAAGCTTCCAGAATACACAGCATTGCTTCTTGGATATTTAAGAAGCATATAAAATTTATTATGTAAAACAAGGAATTCCTGATTCCCACAATTCCGATTTACTCTTTCTCTGCCTTTTCCATGTCAGTAAATGGGCTCACCATTCAGCTAATTTCCTCAGTCTTTGGGTTTTTCCTTTTCTTTTATCTCCACATCCAACCCAGCAGGAACTCTTATTGGCTTTCTCATTAAGTATGTGTTGACTCTATTCCTTTCTCTCCATCTCTGTTACATAAATTTAATCAAGACCAACCAGATTTCCGTGTTTAATTTCTTAACAGTTCCCCTATCCATTCTATTTTCCCCCCAGAATATAGTCTTTTAAAATGTAATCTTTTAGAAACATAAAAGAAATCTTGTCAATCCCCTGCTTAAAATGCTTTCGTGACTTTTTATTACTTTTAAAATAAAATCTAAGCCTATTGCCTTTGTCAACAAAGCTCTGCATAGTTTGGTCTCTACTTGGCTCTCTAACTTCATCTCTCACCTCTTTCCTTCCTCAGAGGTTAAAACTGTACAGGACTCCTTGATATTTCTCAGTCATGCCAGAACTTCTGCACATGTCCTGTGTGTCTAGAATCCTCTTCATCTGGATCTTTGCAAGACTAGCTCCTTTGTGGTCTATATACATCTCATCTCAAATATCACTTTAGAATTTTCTGACTATCCCAGTTATTCTTTATCAAATGTTTATCTTCGTTATAATGTTTTTCACAATCTATAATTCTTTTGATTTTTAAATTCTGCTGACCTGTTTATTGCCTGTGTTCCCCCAGTAGACTATAAGCTCTGTGGGGGCAAGAATCTTGTCGATTCACTCTTGTATTCCCATCACCTAGAACTATTATCTGTACACAGAAGGCTCAATAAATATTTGCTGAAAGAAAAAGGAGGGATGGAAAAAAGGAAGGAAGGAAGGAAGAAAAAAAAGATGTGCAAAAAAGAATGAAATGAAGTCCAAAATAAATATTTGCTGAAAGAAAAAGGGGGGATGGAAAAAGGAAGGAAGGAAGGAAGGAAGGAAAGAAAGAAAAAAAGATGTGTAAAAAAGAATGAAATGCTCCTAAGTCCAAGGGATTAATAAAGTTCATTTTGATAATGTAATATATCTTATTTTCTGCTATATAAATCAAGGATAAGCCATTTATTATTTATAATGAAACTTGAAGTTATTTGCTTTTTATAATCATTGTATATTCTGAAGTAATTTCATAAGAAATTTTATTAATCTTGGTTATTGAGTTGCTTCACCAAATTGAAACACAATCCATCATGTAATAGTGCTGTTTGTCAAATATTTTCAGCTTCCTGCCTTCAGGTACATGGTAGTAGGAATGTACTTGTGGTCCCTTTTTTGATTGGGTGGGTCCATGTGACTGGTTCCAGCTAATGAGTAATGAGTGGTGATGGATGTGGTGTGTATCATTCCCAGACTGAAGCATAGAATTACTGATACAAGATGTTTCAAAGATTCGCTTTCTTCTGCCATGGGTTCACTGGATAACGTTGTAGTCTTTATGCTACTTTCATTATTATTTGTTCTTTAGATGTTTTTCTCTCAATAATTTATTAAATTTTGATGAATATAGGCATTTTTGCTTTACTTTGTAAAGCCATTACTTTGATATGCCTTGGAAATACATATATTTTAAATTTTTATTATTGAAGTATAGTTGACATATATTAGTTTCAAGTATACAGTATAGTGATTTGGTAATTCTGTCCATTAAGCAATGTTCGCCACAAAAAAGTGTATTGGAAATTCGATTCAATTCTTCATCACTCACTTATTCAGGAAACATCTACTATGTATCAGATACTCTCCCAGGCTCTTGGGATAGGTCAATGGACAAAACTGACTATGATGTTCACCCTTTTGAAGCTTGCATTATGAAGTCAGAGAGACAATAAATATGTTATTTAAGTAAATTAGATAGTATGTTGTAGGTAATAAATGCCATGAAAAGAGAAAATGTACAGGAAAATGGGAAGTCTAAGATTTGGACTAGGTGGTCAGGGTAGACCTCAACTGGCAGAGTAAAGTACACAGGCAATGTCTTGAAGAAGGTACAGGACTGAGCTGAACAGATAGATATCTGAGGCCAGGGTACTCCAAGCTAGAGTGGAATAGCTACAGCGACGATCCCCAATATTTTGGTCTCAGGACTCTTTTATGCTCTTAAAATAATGTTAAGGACCCTTTTGTTTTATTTTTGACCATTTAGTCCCATGAAAGGGTCCTGAGGACTTACAGAGATCCCTGGGTCATCCTTTGAGAACCACTGAGCTGGAGCAAAGGCTCTGAGAGAGTCTGATCTGTTGCCTGCTCTGTTGCAGGGACCTTGAGGATGCCAGTGTGACCAGAGAAAAGCCTAAGGGACAGAGACAGGAGAGGAGGTCAGAGAAGTGACTGTGATCAAATCACATAGGGTCTTCCAGGATACTGTAAAACCTAAATCTGTACCCAGAGGGACATGGGGATCATTTAAGAACTAGGAGCAGAAGAGCGGCATGATCTGACAAGTTTTTAAAAGGACATTGGGGCTGCTGTCTTGCAACTAGATGGGAAGAAGCAAGAGGACAAGATGAGAGACTTGTAAGAAGAGGCTACTATGGTGATCAGGTGAGGGCATCTACATTTGACAGTTAGCTCTAAATGCATCAATAAACCGATCACAGGCTCCTTCAGTACTATTAGATAATGCTGTTTCCCTCTAACTGGTTCACATTCAAGGTACTATTCTCTTCCTTTCCCTCATAGCCTTACATAAAGACATTGTTATTCCTTTTCCGTATTTTTGTTTGTTTGTTTTTCAAGTTTATTTATTTATTTTGAGAGAGAGAGGGAGAGGGAAAATCCCAACCAGGCTATGCGTTGTCGCTTGGAGCCCGACATGGCTCAAAGTCACAAACCATGAGATCAAGACCTAAGCCAAAACTGAGTTGGACACAACCAGTGAGCCACCCAGGTGCCCTGACATTGTTATTCTTTAATCGCACATTTCCTTTCATTTTCTTGTTAAAAAGCAAAACAAAACAAAAATATTTATTTTTACAGCTCCTTGTTAGCCAATATTTTCAACCCCTACCGTTGTGTCAGCAGGCTCATTTTTCTGGATCTTTAAAAAAATATAATACTTTGCAAGGCAATTATGAACCCTTTTGTTAACATTTTTGTCAATCATTTCATTTATTCATTTGGCTCCATGCTTTTTGTTCTTTTTGTCAGACATATTTTTCTACAAATGAGTGTCTTGCATTTTAAACTAGGTCTGTCTTTGACTTCAATTCTAATATGAAATTTTTTTTCCTCAATTCATTTTTTGGTATGTGAATTCATTATAAAATAAAAATAAAAGTTTCCTTTCTTCTGGTATTTAAAAAATCAAATAATGGGGCACCTGGGTGGCTCAGATGGTTAAGCGTCCGACTTCAGCTCAGGTCATGATCTCACGGTCCGTGAGTTCGAGCCCCGCATCGGGCTCTGTGCTGACATCTCAGAGCCTGGAGCCCGTTTCAGATTCTGTGTCTCCCTCTCTCTCTCTCTGCCCCTCCCCTGTTCATGCTCTGTCTCTGTCTGTCTCAAATATAAATAAACGTTAAAAAAATTTAAAAAAAAAAGCTTTTAAAAAATCAAATAAGTCTTATCTGTTATGATTTAATTAGAATGTAGTCACTCCAGTTCTCTGCATTTAAAAAATTATTTCTAGTGTAATATTCACCCACTTTAAATCTCAATGTTATTATTTTTTTTAATGTTTATTGGGGCTCCTGGGTGGCTTAGCTGGTTAAGGGTCCGACTTCAGTTCAGGTCATGATCTCATGATTCATGAGTTTAAGCCCCACATCAGGCTCTGTGCTGACAGCTCAGAGCCTGGAGCCTGGTTCAGATTCTGTGTCTCCCTCTCTCTCCCTCTCTCTCTCTCTCAAAAATAAACAAACATTAAAATAAATAAATAAGTAAATGTTTATTTTATTTAAGGGGGGAGGGCATAGAGAGAGGGGACAGAAGATCCGAAGCAGGCTCTGCACTGACAGTAGCGAGCCTGGTGCTGGACTTGAACTCATGAACCATGAGATCATGAGATCATGACCTGAGCTGAAGTCAGATGCTCAGCTGACTGAGCCACCCAATTGTCCCTCAATGTTATTTTGAAATGTAATTTATTATGCCACATTGTTCTCTATGCCTATTTCGTCCACTAGATTATAAACTCCTTGAAAAATGGGCTTCACTAATCTTCCTTTACACACCCTTATTTCCTTATCCCTTGTTGACTCATAAGAATATAATCAATTATGATATTTATTCATATTATTTCTCATTCATTTCTGGCTTCCATACTGAGGCACTTGAAAAAAAAAAATTTAAGCAATCTCTATGCCCAATGTGGGGCTAGAACTTGCAACCCTGAGATCAAGAATCAGGGTTGACTGAGTCAGCTGGGTGCCCCTGCACTTGAAAAAAATTCATAAAACCAAGGAACATTTTTTAAAACTAAATTTTTAAAACCTTCTCAAAGTTAAGTGGAACCGAGGAGGGATGGAAATAGCATTGGGAATTATTAACCCAGAAAAGGGATTTTGGTCTATTTTCTATCTGTGGACCTTAACATTCTCTCAAAAATAGATGAAGTAGTCCAGTGCACTCATTAGCTTGAACTCATGATTGTGTGAGGCCTTTCTCTCATGGGAAGAATGAATAAAGAAGTACAAATCGGTTGAATGAAGATGGCTAACAATTCTACAATTAAAATTTAAAAATATACAAAAACTGCTTATTTCTAAGCAGTTTAAACTAACTCATATATAAAGTTAATCATACTATCAAATCTAATTGATGTTGTCAATTTTATTGCATGTCTGATTTTATATTTTTTTGTGATTTCATATTTCTCCATTTTGTAGGCTGAGCAGAAAGTATTATAAAGCTTCTTCCTTCCTTCCTCTCTGTCTCTGTCTTTCTTCAGACTGCATCCTCTCCCTCTTGCTCTCCCAAAGAAGAAAAGAACCAGTATCAATGGTGAATGGCAGTTGCAGAAACACCGAGAATTGGCTCTAGGCTCAGGAGAGATTGCTGTGTCTCCTGCTGGTGGTTTCCGGAGCTCTACACTTTCAGAGAAACTTCTCTAGTAACAAACTGTAGAAATGATCCTTGAAAGTATAGTCTTGGAAATTTATGGGTCTCTTGAATTTACACTGGGTAATTGCTACATATGTAGAGTGTCCATATAATTTATTGTCTAAATTGGGCCATTTTGAGAATTAAAAGGTGTCACTACTAATGATCGCCTGAGGACAGTGGATATAAACTGTGACTGTCCCCAACAAACAGGTCACCCTATAGACGAGGTGTTAGGGGAGCACTTTTTTCCCCCCAGCATTTTGTATCCTTGAGGGGAAGGAATTTCCAGAATAGTATGGGAGAAATACTTTTCTCTCTTTCTGCCTCTTCTCTTATCCCTCCCCAGGGGATGGGGAATGATTTTGCTGATTGATGAGTTTGGGAGAGGAAAACTGAGCATGTAATTTCCAAGTATGACTACTGCCAAAGCAACCAGTGTAATGCTCGAAACTTCTAAAAATAAAGATTTCTCCAGATGCTTGTTGCAGAAGTTTCTGACATTATATAAAATAATATATATATTTTGCTTGATAATTCTAATTTTAAATGTCCATATGGACTTTTGGAAAAACTAAATTTAAGCATATCCCTCTCTTCACCACAACTCCCTCTACTGTAAACCTTTTCATATGTTCAGGTAATATGTTCTTTTTAAAGGAAAGCTTTCCTATTTTTACACATCACCGAACACCTTCTCTGTTTCGGAGAATCCTCTGTTTAATTAAATTTAAATTGAACCCTTACTTTTTGCATCCACTACCTTTTTGATTTAGGCAACACATCAAGTTTCATCTACTTTATTTTGTGTATTCTTGAGCTACATTTATTATTAATCTACATTTTAAAAAAGATTTTATTTTTTTAAGCAATCTCTGTGCCCAACGTGGGGCTCAAACTTACAACTCCGAGATCAAGGGTTGCACGTTCCATGGACTGTGCTAGCTGGGCACCCCATCTTATTAATCTAAAATTTAAAATGTAACCCAGATTGTGGAGCCTAGGTTGGGAAGATTGTTTTGTTTTTTTCTTTTTTTAAAGACTTCCCTGTAAAAGAGTAGAGCTTAAGTGTGTTACTTTTGAGTACCCTATAGATCTTTCTCTGATACTGAACCTTTAATGCTAAAGACAGAATCAAAAGACACACTAAAGGCAACACTAAATATTAACAAATACCTGTTTTTCAATTGCTTGAAAAAGTGAGATGGCTTAATAAATAATCATGAAAGATTCAGTGCTCTTCCAAATATATATCTTTTGGATTAAGAAATGTCTACAATTGTTTATTGCTATATTACGCCTCTCTCTTAAATCTGTCAAAACCGACCTTGCTCTCATTTCAGGACTAGAAGACATCAAGTACTAGGACTCTGAATCGAGTGTCAGTCTCTTCCTTTAGCTCTTCAGGAGTAAATTCATTTGAGCAGCCCGAAGTTGAGAGGCTGGTACCATTCGAGCTTTCCTTCTTGAGAAGGAATCCTCCCTCCACTCCAGCTGAAGGAGCTTGAGCAAGAGGTACCAAGAGGGCACAGAGAGACTGACCTTGAGTCTAAGGAACAATATGCCTCCACTCAACTGATTTAGTCAGAAACCCCTGCATAGTTTGAAACTAGTCAGCATCTAACTCCCCCAGCAAGTTGCCTTTTCTTGGTTTTCATCTTCCACAGCTCATCACCTTCCTTAAATGCTTCTGGCCCCTCATCTTTAGGTCTGCAGTATCGTCCTTTTTGTTTTTTCTTTCTGTTGTTGGATATTTTCTCTCCTTCGATTTTGAGGTGATCCTCAAACTTCTATCTTCAGGTCTCCTCTCTTTCCTGTAGAGATTTCTCTCCTCACCACCACCTCAACAAAGAAGATTCCCAATTCTACACCAATAGAAAAATTCCCAACTGCCTGCTAGATGTCACCAACCTGAGATATCTACAGCTCAAAATGCAATGTCTGTTACCATTTATATATGCCTTTTGTCTCTCTTCCACTGTGTCTTTCTTTTTGCCATCCCCTCCATCCGGACTCCCATTACAATTTCAGCCTGCTAAACTCTTCTGGTAAGTTAAGCCTTAAATATCACCTCCAGCTCCAAGCTTATTCAGATTTTTTAAACCACATTTGATGTCTTCATGTTTTGAACTCACATGGCATTCCGGGTATGACTCAATTCAAAACTGATTTTCTTCCACATAATTTGTAGGTTATTTATATAATCATCTTATCCTCATACTATAGGTCATAATTTGCTCCTACTATACTATACACATGTTAAGACAATATAGCTTTTCCTTCTCTATAACTAGCTGATTATCCTCACAAGCCACCACCTACCTGGCATGAATAAAGCACAGAAATAAATGGCATATATGACATGACATTGTTTCTCTAAAGAAATGCATGAGTAGGGTTATATGCATATTTTTCCTGACTTCATCCACCACTGAGGATAAATGTTTCACATGTGAAATAATACAGAAAAATGCCAATGCTCCGAGATCCCTCATGGAGATGATCAACATTTCACACTGATTGCCCTCTCCAATTTTTACCTGTGGCTTCCTAGAGGAAGGGACAAGATTCTCGTATAATCAGCACTCTGCACTCCTTCTGTTCAAGGTCATGTGCTTTTACTTTATGACTTATTGTGTCAGTTTGCTCAAGGTTTTTTGCCCCTGCTCTTTTCTGTGTGGCCAGCAGTCTACTCCAGACCACTAAATACTGTTCCTTTTATCTCTCCCCAGGTAGCTGAGAAGCTTGCCTGAATTCCACAGGAGAATTGTAGGTCCTACAGCGGTAGGAAACAGTGCTTCCTCTTACCTCACAGCTCTTGTATCCAGAACATGCAGGCTCCTGAAGGCAGGAGTCAATGAGAGCCCAGGATCACACAATGACTTTGGATGCACCTATGGAAAGGGGCAAGAGTAGAGAAATCATAAGTCCATTTACATGGGTCTCCTATAATATATTTTAGTGAAGATAAATAACTTTCCTTCATAGCAGTCTTGCACAAGTTTTGAATCTTCTCTTTAATTATGTTTTCTAGCTGTTTCTTGCTGGTGAATAGAAATACATCTGACTTATATATTAATCTTATATCCAGCTACCTGATAAGCTCTATTTTTTCAATAATTTATATACCCTTTTGAGTTTTCTGCATAAGCAATAATGTCTGAGTGTGGCGGTTTCACTTTCTCCCTTCCAATTATTAGGTCTGTAAAAGCAGGGGAGTAAATGGAATTGCACTGTTGTAAGGTTATTACATTTGTGAAGCGGGGAATGTAGAATGTCAAGTGGAAAGTGATAATTGAAAAATGGGAAACAAACTGTTGGGTATAAAATGTAAAGTGTGAATAGCGACAATATCGATAGTAAATAGACACTGATGAGGTAAGTGATCCTAATGTTAGTCTTAGAACAAACATTAGCAACATAATAAAAAGAAATACAGTTAAGAAGCCAGTAGATGAAATGGAACGACAAAAAAATATTAAAGGAACCCAAAAGAAGGCAAGAAAGTCATAACAGATAAAAAAGATAAGATATAAAAGGAAAGCACGTAGCAATATCAGAGGCTTAAATCAACTATATTGATAATTACATTTTGTGCAAATGGGCTAAATGATGAGGTTTTGGGGTGATAGTGGGGTTTGTGGGGTCTGGAGCCGATGACCGAGAAAGAATTCTCGAAGACGTCTTTGGTGCAAAAGGGTGATTTTATTGAAGCACGGGGACAGGATCCGTGGGCAGAAAGAGCTGTCCTGGGACCATGAGGAGAGACTGGTTATACACTGTGGGGTTGGGGGAGGAAAAGTTCAGAAGTTCAGAGATTTTAATATGCTAAGGAAGATTCCCAAGGTACTGGAGGCCTAGCTATTGTCAAGCTAAGGTTGTTTTTCCCTCTAGCAAAGCATTAACATTAAGACAGCAGGGAGTTCCTGGAGAAACGTTTTACTCTGCCAGCCTCAAGTATTTGTCAATGGGCCGCAGGTTCTAAGGAGATTTAATACTAACATTTCCTCCTGCCTTTGTTTCCCACATCATTATGGAGGGGTGGTGGAAACAGGTCCTGCAGACTGAGATCTCTATCAGTTAAAGGTTTGTTTTCCCCCTTTTCCTTTGTTCTTGGGCAGCCAGGAGTGCCTGAGGAATAGCAACACATCTCCCACCTGGGGGTGGGGGCGTTTGCGGCCTGTCAGCTTGCCTCAGGCTCCCTCCTCACTAAACACACCAGTTAAAAGGCAGATGTTGTCAGACTGGGTTAAAACAAGTCTCAACTGCATGCTGCCTGCAGGAGAAACATTTAATTAAATTAATTAATTAATTTGAGAGAGAGGGAGAAACGGGCGGTGGGGGGGGGGGGGGGGCGGGGAGCGCAAGCAGGAGCGTGCACCAGAGCAGGAGAGGGCAGAGGGCGAGGAGAAAATCTAAGCAGACTCCACGCTCAGCATGAGCCAGATGCTCGGCTCCATCACGACCATGACATCATGACCTGAGCTGAAATCCAGACTTAGATGCTGAACTGACTGAGTCACCCAGACACCCCCGGGAGAAACCTTTTAAGTAAAAAGATGCAGAAAGGCTGGAAGTAAGAGGAAGGGAGAAGATATAGTACTTGGAGAACAGTAAGCAGAAGAAAGCTGGACTAGCCATATTAATATGAAACTAGGCTTCCTGACAAAGAGTATTAAAAAAGATAAAGAGGGTTGTTATATAAAAAGAACAAAAACCGGGAAGACTCAGCCCCAATCCAAAATATGCACCCACCTATGATGTTATGATTTATAATAAGAAATATATGTTTGATCTTCATCCTGTTTTTGTTACAGAGCTCCTAAAACCCTTGCAATTTCTTGGGGTGCCTGGGTGGCTCAGCCGGTTAAGGGTCGCACAACTGACAGAGAGGAGCCGGCTGGTATCCTTTCTCTTCCTCTCAGCCCCTCCCCCACTCCTGCTGGTGTACTCTCTCTCTCTCTCAAAAAATAAATAAGTAAAACCCTTGGAGTCCCCCCCCCCCCCCAGAGGGATAAAGGTGTCTCTTGCTATGTCAGTGAGGTGACCTCAGACGCACCTCTGGAAAGGGGCTGGTGACCTGGGAACCAGCCACTGTGCTCAGAGGGCTGGAGCTTTCCACCCAGTGTTTTTTAGAGACCAGTTCTCAAGGCTTCAGTTTGGTTTAAAAGCCTCAGCCAAGTGCTCCTTGTGTTTAAGAAATGGGAAGGGACAAAGTTGGTCCAGCTCTTCCATGGGCACTCCTTTAGTTGGTGGTCCTATGGCTGTTCTATATGTACCTCTGCCCCTGGACATTTTGGTGGGAGAATAATATTAGTGTTGTTCTAAAGTGGCTCTAAAGCTGTGGTGGCCTACAGGCCAAGCAAACCAAAATCTAACGCCTCAAGATAACAAAATTGAGACCTAAAGACAAACACATTACAGCCAGCTAGACCTTTAAGCTATAGCCAATCAATAATTGCCTTGCTCTGGGGCTCCTGGGTAGCTCAGTCCATTAAACATCCGACTTTGGCTCAGGTCATGATCTCAAGGTCTGTGAGTTCCAGCCCCACATCGGGCTCTGTGCTGACAGCTCAGAGCCTGGAGCCTGCTTCATGATTCCATGTCTCCCTCTCTCTTTGCACCCCCCGCCCCACTCCCTCTCATGCTCTGGCTCTCTCTCTCTCTCTCTCTCTGTCAAAAATAAATAAACATTAAAAAAAATAATTGTCTCGCTTTGCTTTCACCTTTTCCCTATAAAAGTCTCTACCAGAGCTCCTGTCAGTAGAGTTCTCCGTAAGCATTTCTGGCTTGGTGCTGCCCCATTCAAATTGGCTTTTGCTCAAATAAACTCAAACTATTTAATATGCCTCAGTTTATCTCTTAATAGTTCATGTAATATCTTTTCCCCAAATTTAAAGCCTATATGATAAAAAGCAATTTCCCTACTTATTTCTGGAAAAATTATAAAAACTCATAAGCTTTTTAGAGAATTTGTTACTTCCTTTTCTTTGGGTACAGACATTTAAATAATTTGAAATTGACCTAGCTTGTTGTTTTATTCAAAATTGGAAATACAGGTGAATTTGAGCAAAAGACTCTAGTGAGTCTAATCTGATTTAATCATCCTCTTTCTTTTTTGGAAAACTATTACTATTTCTCTGAGAAAATAAAAACCATAAATAACCTGCAGGTAAAACAAAAGCAAAAACACAAAACCAATTTGAATGCCTTCAACAGGGCTCCAATTATCAGGCAAACAAGACCCTGGCTTGAGAGAAAATTTCATCTTTGCTTGGAATCCCCCACAACATATTTTAAGAGGCTCTATAGTATAGCTATAAAACCTTGTGGTTTTTAAGTTTTTAGTTCATTTATTTATTTACCTATTTATCTATCTATCTATCTATCTATTTATTTAAAGTAATCTCTACACTCAACGTGGGGCTCAAACTCACAACCTGGAGATCAAGAGTCACATACTCTTCCAACTAAGCCAGCCAGGCGCCCCTAAACTTGTTGAAGTTGTAAACCCCAAAGAGATTTTTTTACTGGATCCTAATAATGCATTGTCATAATAAAGAGTGACTGGTGATTTTATCGTATGTTAAAAAAAAAACCACAAGATTTTCTGTCATTGAGTGCAAAGAATGAAATGCCCAATTACACATGAATTTGGACTTTAAGTACACACACACACACACACACACCTATATTTAGAACCATCTTAATAAGTTTACATTTCAGTGGAAGAAAATGTATAACAAAAGCATGATAAAACCACATCTTTCTCACCTTTGACACAGTTCTTGGCAGAATTGAAAAAGAGGCTCACAGAACTTTGAATGCTATTGGCAAATGATGCCCTGTCCCCCTAATACTTTTCACTGCAAAAATCTAAGATACCAATGACAAGTAGGTTACCATTAAAACGGATTATTTACTTCTCTTTTAGAGTCTATCAGAACTCACTCCACCACCCCTTTGATGCATAAAACCCCACTCCCAGGTTATTTTTATCACTTGTACTTTTCTCTCTGTACCTTCACATAGAGCCAAATTCACATCACTCCCTGAACCTGGCCAACTTGTCCGTCATGTCCTTTGTCACTTAAAATCTGTAATCAAGAAAATCCCCTAGATCATAAAATGATCCGAGCAGCCTCGGATCCGAGCTATCCTCCACCTAGTCCAGACCTTAACCCACGGCTTTTATAGAGTGAGGGGCATGGTGGTGAGATCAAAAGGTAGTTATCTAAAGCGGCACCACCTGTGCATGATAGGCTTTCTACTGATTCTCTAACGAGGAGCCTTCTGTGCACCATTTAAGGGGAGATCAGAGCAAGTCTTCCCACATTCCAGTCAGGGCTTACATTAGCATCCATGGGGCCTGGAACACGTAGCCCCAAGGGAGGTCATTGCATAGGCATGAACAAGATGGCGGGCCAAAGATGGAGTCTGTGTTGTCAGCGCACTACAAATTCAATGAACAAAAGCCAAAGTGTGTGTATGAATGTGTATGTATGTATGTATGTATGTATGTATGTATAAATAAATAAATAAATAAATAAATAAATAAATAAATTTAGGTCAGATTTATATTCTGAATGATAAAAATGGCTAGAAAATGGAATAAAATCTCAGTAAGCATTATGAAGAAACAATTAATTATATTCAAAAATTCACACTGTTTAATAATGCACAATTTTGTTACTGTAGTAGAAGTTCATTATAAAATGCATACTAGGGACCAAGATAATGCCAAAGTCTTTACAATCTTAGGGTGCGATTTTATGAGTTAACACATGATTTTGGTTGGTAACATTTCTTGTGTTTAATATATTAAAGAGAGCAAGAACTACACAAGAAGTAACATATGACTCTCAAAAAGATACTGAGTTTAATTACATCAGAGAAAAATTTGTGATTCCTTTATATAAAAAATATGTACATGATAAAATAATTTGGATATATAACTTCCAACTCTGCTGCTTGCAGAATGAGATCTCATTGGCTGGAATGCATCATTTATTAGGCAGTCCTTGTATTCTGGGAAGATTCTTTGGCAGTTTTTGGTCAACTGACTATTTAGAAGGGGTTTAGAGAGCCAGGTTTCATTTGAGATTTAACTGGTGAAAACACAGCCCAATTTCTTCAAGAGAAAACCATGAAGTTAAAGAACTAATAGGTTTTTAGGCTTCTTTATATACCTGAGAGAAGATAGCACCAAATCCATAATCAATAGCAGGTAAATGCCATGTATGTTTTCTATTTTAGCCTATGCTAATTCCAAAGGTGATTGCTATCTTTTACAAATAGACAAAATGAAGCAAAACCAATGGATAAACAAACGGACAAACACATCTTTGAGGCCAGTGCATTTCCAATAGCAAGCAAGGTATTGCTTACTGCTGGTATCATTTGTTATTTCTTTTATTCTAGTTAATATTTGTTAAAATATCAACATTTGTTAATTTTCAACAGGGCATGTCCTTGGTCACTTTGCCAGTAATCAATAAGGAGATAGGGCAATCCATTCCTGGCTCCCCTTACAACCAAAGTTATGTCTGTACAGGATGGTGTAGATCAATGTAGTCAGAATAATAGGAAATTAAAGCCAGAACATCTAGCATGTAGAGTTGGCATAGCTGAGAATATGTGTGAAAACTTTTACTTTAGTTTTTATTCACTGGATTTTGTTTTCATGTTTTCAGTGTTTTTTTTAAAAAAAAGCCTCATTTTTCTTCCCTTGGTTCAAATGAAACTATAAATTAATCCTAGAGAGCAATAAACCTTATAAGTCTTAAAAAGAAATTGTTCTACCATTTAAAGAACAGCTTGAACACCATTGTGAGTTTACTTCATTTGCTACTCCCTGTGTAGTGTAAAACTAAAGGGACATTTGACTCCATTGTGTCTGATTTTTTTCCTCTTCTTGTTTTTAAGGAGACTGCTGTAATGGTGAAAACTACAAGCCATGTATAACCTGTGGATGGCATGGTCGGGAGTGTTGTTGCCCTTGATCAAGTTCACTCATTCAGTCCTCAAACCAGTACTGCCCCCAGTGATCAAGAACCAACCTTTCAACATGTTCTGGGCTGCCCCAACGATGCAGTGTCAACATTTCTTCAACGTGGATTTGAATCTCCCATTATTTAATATTATAGCAAATCCTGTAGAGACTCAGAGGGGGTCAACAATTGCCATATTTTATCCAAATGAATTAGGGTATTATCCTTATTTCTCTCAAGATGGAAAACCCTTTAATGGAGGGATACCACAGAATATGAGTCTTTCTAAACACCTCAGGAAGACAGCTGATGACATTGCAAAAGTTGTCTCTTGGTGGAGATCGGAAGGTCTTGTTGTCATTGACTGGGAAAGCTGGAAACCCCAATGGGATAGAAATTGGGGCAAGAGAATAATATATAAAAACCACTCCTTAGCCTTCACTAGAAACCGCCATCCTGATTGGTCAGAAATGAAAGTGAAAACAATTGCCCAACAGGAATTTGAAAGTGCTGGAAGGAGTTTTATGAACACCACTCTCACATTGGCTTTAGAAATGAGACCAAAGTGTTTATGGGGCTTTTATCTCTACCCAGACTGCTACAATTATGATTATAGGACAAACCCACAGATCTACACAGGTAAATGCCCAAATGATGAAATTTCCCGCAATGACCAACTCCAGTGGCGATGGGAAAAAAGTACAGCACTTTATACGTCAATATATTTGGATAAAATATTGAAGTCAAGTTTAAATGCTTTGAAATTTGTTCATTATCGAGTTAGGGAAGCCATAAGGATCGCTGAGATGGCTAGACATGACTATATTTTGCCAGTTTTTATTTTTTCCAGACCATTTTATTTGCATAGTCTTGAAGCTTTGTCACAGGTAAGAAAAAGTATAGTCACTCACCTAAAAAATGGAAATTTGGTACAATGAGTATACAAAATCTGTGAAAAAGAATGTTTTAGGGTAATTATTTTCCCTTAATAACAGAACACTATTTTATTATTAAAGGTACATATTTCTTTAAATGTCAATCCAGTTCTGAAACAATATCACTGACAATTAGATGTTTACTTAGTTTTTATGTGTGTATGTATGTATGTATGTATGTATTTTCAAATGTTTATTTATTTTTGAGGGAGGCAGGGGGCAGGGAGAGGGAGGCAGGGGGCAGAGAGAGGATCCAAAGCAGGCTCTATGCTGATAGCAGAGAGCCGATGTGGGGCACAGGCTCACTAACTGTGAGATCATGATCTGAGCTGAAGTCTGACACTTAACCAACTGAGCTACCCAGGTGCCCCATGATGTTTACCTAGTTTTTTGGATGATGACTCTTATCAGCTTAGCATTTTCAGGGTTTTCCTGTAGAATAGTTGTCAAGCTTGAGTTAAATGATGTAACAGATTAATTTTAACCGTGGAGCAATTTCAGAATCAGCTTTTTAATATAAAAGAGTAGCACCAATTTTGCAAATCTAAAAGGTATAGAATAAAGCGTGGGTAAAGTATTAATCAATTATAGTTTTTGTTATATTTCATTTTTATGTTTTAATTAAGTTCACTGAAAATAACATAGATTCTATTAATTTTATATTTAAGAGTCTACAATGTGATCTAGTGGCTAATATCAAGGCATTAAAAGTGGTTTATGCAAACAGACATTGCCTTAGAAATAACACAAAGTAGGAAGAACAAAGAGATGGGAATGAGCTTGTTTGGAAGATAATGAGTTTGCAGACACTTGGAAGTGTTCAAGCTTTAGCTAGATTGTCATTTAGATAGGACATTATTGTAGGGATTCAATCACTGGGTAGATGACTAGATAAGAAAACCCTTAAATCTCCAGCCATACCTGTGGCTCACATTTCTGTGATTCCAGTGCCCAATACAGACACAGGGCCATTGGATAGACAATACACAGCTCATCTTTTTAGACCACTTATGTTTGAGATGAGGGCATTTAAAAGCAGTATCAATTATTCCTCAAATATTTTAGAATAAAATCTATTGACCCAAACGCTATTGATTAGACTTGACATTTACATCGTTGAGGATTACTCAGTAATGGGTTGTTTATTCAATATGTTTAGGAGGAAAAGAGTATTAGCGTCTTGACAAAAAGTTGGAAGATTTCAGAGTTATCTAATCCACCTCTGACCCAAACATGGATTCTTTCTTATCTGGCCTCTGCTTCAACACTTTTTGATGGGCTCTCCCTATTCCAGAAGAAAAATTGCCGTTTTGGGACGATGTTAATTCCCAGAAAGTTCTTGAGTATGTTGAGTCTACTCTGCCCCTGGATAATTCACATCATTAAGTCTAATTCTACCTTCTGGTGTAACCTAGAATAAATCAAATCCTTCTTTGAAAAGTCAGTTCTTCAGGTATTTGAAGACATCAGTCATACCTAGCAGTCTTCTTGATAAGATATTCCTCAAGTAACAGATCTTTCGAATCATGTCACTTTCTCAAATCCTTTTGGGAAAAGACTAGGTTACATTTATTCATTCCAAAATTATTTATTGAGTGACTACAATGTGTCAGACATGATATGTTATTAATAATAATAATAGTAGAAACTGATAATAGTCCATACAGTGAGGTAGTTTCTCTTGATAGAAAATGAGAGAATGAGATGAACCACATTTTAATAAAAGTCTTTTTCATAACTGTCCCATTTTTGTACTATTAGACATCTGCCATAAATTATGGGCTACGTATCATCTCTGAGCTCTACTTTGGAAATCAATAGACCACATACTCGACTCATCAAAAGCTATAGAGCGGGGGCAGATGGGGAGAGAGAGAGAATCTTAAGCAGGGCTCTATCCCACCACCCTGGGATTGTGATCTGAGCCACAATCAAGAGTTGGACACTCAACCGACTGAGCCACACAGGTCCCCCTATATTGAAGCATTTTAATCCTATCCTGTTGCCTTCACATATCAAAAAATGAGATGGGTCTTTCTTACCTATTGTCTATATAACATAACTTTTCAATGAAATAATTTAAAATATCAGCTTTGCTTGATGTATTCTTTCAGAGGTGTCTCAATTTAAGTGAGCGACTTGATTTATATTTAAGGAATGTGATATTAGTATAAGAGTGCATTATAATAGAAGGATGATTTCCTTTCTATTGGTATTACCTAGATAAATTGCAGACCACAAGCACTAGTGTTACTGGAGGTTTTCCGTAATGCAGGGAAGTTTTGCTGTGGCGTGGTCATCTTCTCAACCTTGTTTTTGAATACTGTGTCTTTGCACTGGATCTCTGGCTCTCCACACCTCGGAGGGAAGGGAAGAATGCAGGTTCCTTCATCTATCATCTCTCTGTTTCATCCTCCTTTATTCCCTGTTCCTTTGCTCTTGGTCTATAAACATGAACATAACCTCCTCTGTTTCTTGCCTTGGTGAGTTATAATCTACTTAGTCACCCAGCTTGAGAGTCAAGCTCCTTTCTCTTTTCATTATCTAATAGGTATCCATCCAAATCACTCTTCAGTCTGCCCCTCTGCTTTGCAAGGACCGACATGGCCTTTGTTGAGACCCTCATCATTTCTCATTGAGCAGTGTCCATCATCTCCTAATGGATGCCCCTTGCTATCTTCTTGGCTTCCCCTTCCAATACATGTGTTATGTGACAGCCAAAAGAATCTATCAAAGTTGCAAACTGGTGGCTTTCCAGTACTAAAACTTTTTTTGTAGTCAAGTCCTAATAATTTAAAATAGCCTAAAAGACTTTGTATTTAGATCCTATTTATATACAAAGATTCAGATGCCTTCCCTTCTTCCCCAGTCCCCTGTGCTTTACCATAGGAGTTATAGCAGTTCTCTGGGTGGACTATGTTTCTTTTCTACATGTGAACCTCTGCCCTTATTCTTCTACTGTACACCAAATTCTGCTCTCTCTAATCTATCTTATGAATTTGTACTCATTTCAAAAGACATATCTGAAATCTCACCTCCTGAAGAAAGATTTTCCAGACTCTTCTATGTAGCATTAAGCAGTACCTCTAATCTATATGTCTAATAGGCCAATATAGAACTTAATTTGTTATACTATACTGACTTGATTTTTTTTATCACAGCAAACTTTGTTCTTTTTTTTTAAATTATTATTGTTTAGCGGTTAGAGGTAGTATAACATCAGAGTTGAGAGTTCCAGCAAATTATAATTAGTTGTCTTTATGTCTGTCTCAACCATCACACTAAAGTGCTTCCTTGAGGACAGGAACTAGAATCCATTCCATTTTTACATTCTCAGTGTCTAGTATATTGTCTGGAACATCATAAATATTTATCAAATAAAAGAAAGTCACCAAGGCAGAATCGCCTTTTCTAATAATTCTCTACAGTGCTTTGTTTCAGAAACAAGGATCACATTATCGATGTGTTTTTTACCACAATTGATGGGTTAAGTCTTATCACTGAAATGTCAATGACTAAGTTTGGCAGAAACTACTTGTGATACGTCTCTTTTTTAGGAAGATTTAGTACATACAATTGGCGAGAGTGCCGCATTGGGAGCGGCAGGAATAATACTGTGGGGAGGATACGAATACTCTGATTCAAAGGTAAGCAGTGATCTCTCCGTCAGCATCTTGAACGTTTTCTAGATACTGTTTTTGCTTTCATTTTTCACATTAGAGCCGAATGGTTATTTGCTCAGATGACTCTAATGAAGTTCAAAGAGTATGGGGACAAACACTGTTTGAACACCTACTCTATAGCAGCCACCGTGGTAAGTAGTAGTGTGGAAAGAGCACACGGTTTTGAATCAGACAGCCCTAAAGGAGAATTCTATTTTTACATTCTAGAAGTATACTCTTAGGCAAGTTAATTCACCTCTCTGAGTCTCAGTTTCTCCATCTTAAAAAAAAAAAAAAAAAAGAGGGGCACCTGTGTGGCTCAGTCGGTTGGGCGTCCGACTTCAGCTCAGGTCACGATCTCACGGCTGGTGGATTCGAGCCCCACATGGGGCTCTGTGCTGACAGCTCAGAGCCTGGAGCCTGCTTTGGATTCTGTGTCTCCCTGTCTGTCTGCTCCTCCCCTGCTCACACTCTGTCTCTCTCTCTCTCTCAAAAATACATAAACATTAAAAAAAAAAGATACTGAAATAAAGCCTACTCTGCAGGGATCAGTAGATGCAATGATACAATCTATATGTGAGAAAGATATAAATAATAAATTTAAAAAATAAGTATTTTTCATCCATACTAAAGAGGATAGATTTTTCTAAAAATGGTATTATATTGCCATTTTCTCCATGATAGAAATGCTCATGGGAGGAAAAATATATGTATTATATTAACAATCTGCTCTTGTTAGTAATGCATACACAAAATAACTATTATTTTTCACAACCGACTTTTCGCATGGTCTATTGGTCGCCTAAGTGAAAACTCTGAACCACAGCTTTTCCTCACTTCCAGGTATTAACAGATAGCCTCATTTTTGGTTATTAAAACATCCAGTCTCCAACATACAAAAACAGCCAAACATCATTTGGCACGGAATGAGTTAGGACGATGGGGCTGTTAAGAGCAGGAGACGTGAAGTTGGGTCGTTTGGGGTCCAGGGCTCATGTTTTGTCACTTACTAGCCGTGTGACCTTGAGCAAGTCATCGACTTTACAATTTCTTTATCTGTAAAATGGGGGAAATAATAGTATATGTCTCACACGGTACGTGCCAAGTACATGTTTGCTATTATTATGTGGGTAAACATTTCCTACACCTCCTCCCCACACCGCAAGCTTAGGTCTTAGGTATGGGGAAGAGAAGTATGGGGCAAGTTCTTTGCTCATTTGCTTTAAAGATGGGTGTGGGAGACTGGGTCAGAAAGGAGACAAAGTGGGCAATGTAATTTTTATTGATTTGGGGTATTTATGATGATTTTTGTCTTTTGAAGTTCTTCCCAAACAACTGCCACATAGGTACTGGCTCTTTCTTGCATGAGGGGTCGCTGGCGTTTGGTTAGAGACACCCTCCCGCCTTGCACGCAACTTGCACCCCCAGGGCTCTGCTCCTCAGGCATTGGAAAGCAGAGGCTGGCATATGCTCAGATGGGGAAGGCCGCCAGAGTTGCAGTCTGGGAAGAGGATCAGGAGATCAGATTGGAATGTGTTAAGTTTGAGATGCTTATGAGACATGCAGGTGGAGACGTCACATCAGTAGGTGGCTATGCAATTGGTTCAGGGATAAAGCCTGGGAGATACACATCTGGAGTTCTATTTAAAGCAAGGAGATGGGGTGAATGCTTCCAGCGAGGGTATAGCTATACGCAGTCTTAGCAAAGTCTGACCTACAATGTTTCTGCATATTAAGTATCAGTGTTGAAGATATTTCACAATTAAAGTTAAATTTAAAATAACCATACCATATTAATGCTGATGATCTTCCTCCTCAGCCTTACCAAATACAAAACTCCAAGTATTAATACCACCTGTATAAAAGAACCACATTTCAAGAGTGATCTAAATGCATCTCTGTTTTATTACAGAAGGCCTGCTTAACCGTGCAAAAGTCTATCCAAGGGCCATTGGGCCATTATGCAGTTAATGTGACATCTGCAGCCAAATTCTGCAGTCAAAGCCTATGTAACAATAATGGAAGGTGTGTCCGAAAAGCACCTGAGTCCTCCGCCTATCTGCATATGCCTGAAAGCAGCGCTAAGAAATACATCCTAAATAAGAGTTTCAGATTCGTCATTTCTCCAGCCGATAAACTGAAGACAGTAAAGGTCATGAAGAACGGGTTTGTGTGTCACTGTTATTACGGCTGGCATGGGGAATCCTGCCGACAACACTCTTCAGATCTCTTGAGAGAGAAGAATAAGGCTCCTATGACTAACTTTAAATTTTCAGTGTTTCTCAGCATGACCTTATTTATCATTCTGTTGAATTTTGTTACCCCCTATTGCAATGCCAATTTTTCCTTGAAATACTGAAGAGTAGAAAATGCTGCTTTTTTCCCCTTTAATCTACTTCTAAATATTTATTGGCTTTAAAGTAAAAAAAAAAAAAAAATATTTTTTAAGTGATCATTGGTTCCATTCCTGGATAGAGTGATTGTTTATTGGGTGCTTAGTTCATGCTGGGCACATGTGATAAGGAAGTGAACACACAAAAGTCCCTGACCTTGGGGAGCTTAGATTCTTGTAAGAAATTGAACAATAAATAAATACGTATATATCAAATGGTGATAAGTGCTATGGAAAAGAGTAAAGCAGGGTGAATGGATTAGGGGGTGTCAGGGAGCATGGAAAATTATATATAGAGTAGACAAATAAGCCCCTTGATGAGATGGCCTGAAGGCAGAAGAAGGAGTTGGCAAATACATCTGAGAAGAGCGACCTTGGAATGCGGAATAGGAAAGAGTAAAGACAAAAACCTTTCAGGGCACTTTGGTGGCTCAGTCAGTTAAGCATCTGACTTTCGTTCAGGTCAAGATCTCACGCCCCGTTGGGCTCTCTGTTGTCAACACAGAGCCCGCTTGTGATCCTTTGTCTCTCTCTCCCTGCCCCTTCCCTGCTCGAGTGCTCTCTCTTCTCTCAAAAATAAATAAACATTAAAACAACAACAACAACAACAAAACAACAACAACAACAACAACAACAACAAAACCTGTAAATGGGAGCAGATCTGGAGTGTTTCAGGACATCAGGAAGGCCAGTGTGACTGATGCAGGAAGAAAAGCAAACGCGGAATGGAGAGACAGGTCATTAACTTTATTTGAACTAAGAGTCTGAGCAAAGGTACTTCCTTTTTTTTAAATTAATAATTAATGAGAAACTTCTGGAGGAAAGCCAGTCAAATAAGATATAATATCTACATTAAAAAAAATAAATACACACTTAAATTGGATAGAAATAAGAGTATCTATTAGGATTAGATCGATATTGCTACAATGTTATTGAGAACTCCAATAATGTATAACAAATTGGAAAATTTGTAGTAAGGTCATATGGGATATGGAACAGACAATAACATGGGAGCTAAAGAAGCAACCATTATGTTCTAGCTTTTGTGTTCCATGGATTGGGAATTTCTAAAAAATTCAAGTGAACCCAGGATACTAAGTCATAGGGCAAAAGGGAATCTATACTGAATGCTGTAGGGTTCAATTTTATGAGAAATATCACTAGGGCTCTTAGTAATTGATTTGGCAATCATCCTTATCAGAAGGTAAGCCCTGTTAGATTCCCATAAAATGGAATTCATATAGGAAATTCTTTGATTTGATATTTGTTGGTTTAGTAAAGTATACTGTATCTAAGCAATTCATTTCCCTTCAGTTCTCAATGCATGGTAAGTCATTTGAAAAATTCATGGGGTCGGGGTGTCTGGGTGGTTCAGTTGGCTAAGTGTCCAGCTCTTGGTTTAGGCTCAGGTCATGATCTCACAGCTCTTGAGATCAAGTCCCATGTCGGGCTCTATGCTCACAGTGCAGATTTGTTCTCTCCCTCTCTCTCTGCCCCTCCCCTGCTTGTGCTCACTCTCTCTCTCTCAAAACAAATAAATGTTCAAAAATTTTTTTTTGAAAAAAGAAAAATCTACGTGGTTACTTGGGCTGACCTCGTTACAATCCAGACCAATTTCTTTCATAAACAAAATGGGTTATAGTATCCCAAGTACTATTTCCCTTAGCTTAGAGAAAATATTTTTCTGTCTGACGCTCTCCAAATATTGCACTTTCACATGCACTTCATCTTGGTGTACATAAAGAGTGTGGATGGATAGATCACACTCAGATTCAGACTTCACTTGTTTGTGCATTTATTCATTCATTCACTTTCAGGAGAAGTAAAAGTTAAAGAGGCAGTGAAATAGAGTAAGTTAAATTTAGGGCTATTTGCTAAATTCCTCTATTTTGTTGGTATCCTGCTGCACCAAGGCTGACATTACAGTAATTGAATTCTTGTGCCTGAACAAGAAATGATTTTTACAACTATTCAAGGTGGCACTAAGCCCTGATAAGGAAAAGGGATGGCTCTTATCCTTTAGTGATAAGTTTTTCATCTTTATGATATCAGGGTTTTGATAGGCAATGAATTCCATTAAAGAAGGAAAAGGCATACATTAATAAATATCACCATTTGAAAATGAAGAAAATAAGATACGGAGAGAACGAGAGGTATAGCCAATTTTACCCACTAACCAGTGACTGCATCAAGTATAGGACACACATCACTGGTCTCTATTGTTTAAATTTGCAGTGCCTCCAAAATAATTAGGGCATAAGAAGAAGAATTAAGGTAGATGAGATAAAAAGGGAAAACATATAGAAAATACCTGGAAGAAAATAGGAAACATCCCAATCCTAGAACCCACAGATAATCATTTTATTCTTAATAAAAAACATTACACTTTATGTCACTTAAATTTAATAGCAAAAGAAACTAAAACTCAAGAAACTACCACATTTCTAATAGCCGATTCTTCAAAACTTTATTTTGTAAAAAAAAAAAATCTGCACAAGTTAAAACATATTAGGAAAAACATTTAATTTTGTTGTAATTTATTTTGGCTTGCATAATTTGGGTTTTCCAGACTATAACACTTTGTCAACTGTCTCATAAAAATGGGAAGTCATCAATCATGTCTGATCCAAAGACAAATAGGCACACCTCTATTTTTCTTCTTCTTCTTTTTTTTAAATTTAAATTCAAGTTAGTTGACATACAGTGTTGTCTTGGCTTCAGGAGTAGAACCCAATGATTCATCTATTACATAAGACACCCTGTGCTCTTCCTGAAAAGTGCCCTAGTAAATGCCCATCACCCATTTAACCCATCCCCCCACCCCACTTCCCCTCCAGAAGCCTTCAGTTTGTTCTCCATATTTAAGAAACTGAGCGTCGCTGCCAGGGTGTTGGGTAGGGGGGATGGGCTAAATGGGTGAGGGGCATTAAGGAGGGCATTTGTTGGGATGAGCACTGGGTGTTATATGTAAGTGGTGAATCACTAGATTCTATTCTTGAAATCATGATTACACTATACGTTAACTAACTTGGATTTAAATTAAAAAAAATAATTTAAAAAGAGTTTCTTTTGGTTTGCTTCCCTCTCTGTTTTTATCTTATTTTTCCTTCCCTTCTCCTATGCTCATCTGTTGAGTTTCTCAAATTCCAAATATGAGTGAAATCAAATGTCTCTGACTGACTTATTTCACTTAGCATAATACCCTCTATTTCTATCCACGTTGTTGCAAATGACAGCATTTCATTCTTTTTTTATCACCGAGTGGTATTCCATTGTGTGTGTGTGTGTGTGTGTGTATGTGTGTGTGTGTGTGTGTGTGTGTGTGTGTGTGTGTGTGTGTATACCTTATCTTCTTTATCCATTCATCGGTCGATGGACATTGGGCCCTTTCCATAATTTGGCTATTGTTGATAGTACCGCTATAAACATTGGGGTGCCTGTGCCCCTTGAATCAGCACTTTTGTATCCTTGGGATAAATTCCTAGTAATGCAATTGCTGGGTTGTAAGGTAGTTCTATTTTTAATTTTTTGATCACCTCCATACTGTTTTCCAGAGTATCTGCACAGAGTATCAGTGTTTGTATTCCCACAAACGCTGAGAAGAGGGTTCTCCCTTTTCTGCATCCTTGCCAACATCTGTTGTTTCCTGAGCTGTTAATTTTAGCCATTCTGATGGGTGTGAGGTGGTATCTCATTGTGGTTTTTGATTTGTATTTCCCTGATGATGAGTGATGTTGAGCATCTTTTCATGTGCCTGTTAGTCATCTGGATGTCTTCTTTGGAAAAGTGTCTGTTCATATCTTCTGCCCATTTCTTCACTGGATTATTTGTTTTTTGGGGTGTTGAGTTTGGTAAATTCTTCATCTGATATGTCATTTGCAAATATCTTTTTCCATTCCATCGGTTGCCTTTTAGTTTTGTTGTTTCCTTTGCTGTGCGGAGGCTCTTTATCATGATGAAATTCCAATAGCTCATTTTTCTTTTTATTTCCCTTGGCTCTAGAGACATGTCAAATAAGAAGTTGCTGCAGCCTAGGTTGAAGATATTGCTGCCCATTTTCTACTGTAGGATTTTGATGGGTTCTTGTCTCACATTTAGGTCTTAATTTTTTTTTATATTTATTTCTGAGACAGAGACAGAGCATGAGCAGGGGAGGGACAGAGAGAGAGGGAGACACAGAATCAGAAGCAGGCTCCAGGCTCTGAGCTGTCAGCACAGAGCCCAACACGGGGCTTGAACTCACAAACCATGAGATCATGACCTGAGCCGAAGTCGGTCGCTCAACCGACTGAGCCACCCAGGTGCCCCATCTATTTTTCTTATAAAAGATCAAAACTTAAACTCTATTCCTGTGCTATAATGCTCTAAGAGACATTAATAAAGGATACATCTGTGAGCAAAACAGCGTATAAATTCTATAAATCACATTAGTAAATGAAATATGTTTTCCAAGATGGTTAGTAGTCACTGTTAGAAACCCTGAAAGTGACCATCCCTCTACTGAATTGCCTAAACAATGACCCTTTGTCTGATTAGAGCAGTGTTATGTCTTACCTCCCATTAATTGTTAAAAAATCACAGTATCTTTTATTTGGACACAATTTTTTGATCAGACACTTGTTTTTCCCCCACTTTCTTAATTGTTTCACCTCACAATCAGAAGCAGAATGTCATAATTATACTGGGTCTTAATAAATTTTTGTCATCATCTTTATTTAAAAAAATTTTTTTTAACGTTTATTGAGACAGAGAGAGACAGAGCATGAACGGGGGAGACTCAGAGAGAGGGAGACACAGAATCTGAAACAGGTTCCAGGCTCCGAGCTGTCAGCACAGAGCCTGACGCGGGGCTCAAACTCACGGACCGCGAGATCATGACCTGAGCCGAAGTCGGCCACTTAACCGATTGAGCCACCCAGGCGCCCCATTATCTTTATTTTAAATTGGATATATTCTTTATTTTTAGCTTTCTCTTTTAGAGTCTCACCTTCAGCTCAGGATAATTTTCTTTCATTATTTTTCAGTGGCTTCCTTTCTTCCATACTCTTCTATCCACTTATGAAATTACTATTAGATGGATCTTAGTTCTAGATCTGTACTCAATGTTGTTTTCCTTTCGTGTATTCTAAGTCTTTGTCTTTTTTCTTTGTATTATAGATTCACTCACCTTTTCTTCTAGAATACTAGTTTAATTTTCATCATATTTTGACACTCAAATTTTTAATTCCAAAGAACTCTTTTTTTGTGTGTCTGTAATGAAATTGCTCCTTTTTCATAGCAGCCTTGTTTTGGTTTGTGTATTTGGTAGCTTCCTGGATCTCTCTGAGAATGTCAATTAGATTAAAAAAAAATTTTTTTTAAATGTTTATTTTTGAAGGAGAGAGAGAGACAAAGTGTGAGTGGGGGAGGGGCAGAGAGAGAGGGAGACACAGAATCCGAAGGAGGCTCCAGGCTCTGAGCTGTCAGCACAGAGCCCAATGCGGGGCTTGAACTCACAAACCGGAAGATCGTGACCTGAGCCGAAGTCGGGCGCTCAACAAACTGAGCCACCCAGGCGCCCCAATTAGATTTTTTTAATTGTTGCTCTTCTTATACATTTTATTCTGTTCTACTTTCCCTAAGATCAATTGTTCCTTTTATTAATTTCATACTGTTCATGTGTATCAAATGTTTGGTGGTCTTTGATCATCTATTTATATTCATGAAGGACCAGAGCAACTGAAAGACTGTCATAGGGATTTCCCCTCTCCGTGTGTGTTTGGACATATTTACTCAACAGGGTTCTTAGGTTGAATGGGAGGGTGGACTGTATGCAGACAGTTAAAGGGGCTAAGGCATGTTGACAAGTCAGATGCCATCTGGAGCATGTGAAAAGAAAACAGGCAGGTTGGTAGACCCTCACAATGATCAAAGTAAGGAGAAACTTAACATGAAAGAGGAATGTAATTCTTCTTGGGTTGAGCAGCCTTTCCTTTTTTTATCCCCTCCATGCCCACTGCGGAGACCAGTTCGGCTCTGCTTTTGTATTTGGTCCAATTGCCAAACTCTGAAACCTTCCTAGGAAGATCTTTCTTTGATTTTAAATGTCCTGGGGTCAAGGGGTGCCTGGCTAGTTCCTTTGGAAGAGCATGCGACTCTTGATCTCAAGATTGTGAGTTCAAGCCCCACATTGGGTGTAGAGATCACTCAAACAAACAAACCTAAAAAAATAAAGTCTACATAGTCTGGGAAGTTGAGTGGCCTCACCAGTTCTGCTATACTGGAAGAAATATTTTATTGATTGCTCTGATAATTAGTCCTCAACATGCTTCTTTTTTTGGATCTGTTGTCACTGTACTTAGGGTTTCTCTCTCCAATGGAAGGAACAGCTCATACCTCTGCAATAACTTTCTACTATTTTTTTTCTTTTAATTTAAATTTCTGATTCAATTCAATCTGTTTTCAGCCTTTGGGTCATGTCACCATTTCTTGTTTTCAGCTTTATGCGATATTTTTTCTTTCTTTCTTCTTATTATTTTTTAAATGTTTATTTAATTTTGAGAGAGAGAGAGCAGGAGTAGGGGAGGGGCAGAGAGAGAGGGAGACACAGAATCCGAGGCACGCTCCAGGCTCCGAGCTGTCAGCACAGATTCCGATGTGGGGCTTGAACTCACAAACCGTGAGATCATGACGTGAGCTAAAGTCAGATGCTTAACTGAGCCACCCAGAGGCCCCATATAATATTTTTTTTCTAAGGACGTATGCTGAAAATGATGCAGTAAATATATGTGCTTAGTGCATCATCTTGAACCATTTGTTCTAGTAAATTCATGTTATATTTACTCAGGATGATAGTTAATGACTTACCAAGAGTTAATTATTCCATTATGATCAAAGACAGCCCATTAGAATCTATTTTTTAAATAATATACATTGTAGTACACAAAGCACTTGATCTCCTATTTTCTCTTTAATCTGGAAATCTTTTAAGTATAGTTTTCTTTACCTCTCTATTTTCCAACTAAAGTTTCAATCAAAGGTTCTTCTTAAGTCAGTGAATTTAAGTTGGGTATTTTCAGAAAGCAATGGTCATTTATACCAATATGCTTTTAAGACAGTCTGAGTTTGGTTATAAAGAGATTTAATGCAACCCTCCAGTTTAACTTGGAGGACTGAGTCACCCCTGTAATGACATGTTTCTCTGAGCCACCACAGGCATCCTTTGCCACTCAACCTCTGCTTGGCATCAGGTGACTAAAGGGCCAGCAGCAAACAAAAGCAAAGGTAAAATATACTTTTTGTTCTGTTGGAAAAAATTTAAGGACTGTTTTTAAAAATATGCTTTCTTAGGGGACTTAGAAGAAAACTAATTTTGTTTTATTTCTTGGAATACCCCAATTTCTTTTCTGGCCTAACTTTATTTACTTTTCAAATATTGTACCTTTCAAAATGTGAGCTTGCTTTTACGAAGCTAACACTGTACAAAATACATTTGTCACTGACAGTTATAAGTTAAATTTCAGTTAGTTTTTTATTATACACTTGTTTTTGAAAATGATTGTCATGTTAATGACTATTCAAGGCTTGCTTCATTTCTCCTCTACATGCATAATTTCTTTGAAAAGCACCTTTTTGCAATATGTTGGGTTATCATAACCTAATACTTAACTCACAATAGCATCAGAATGTGTTCCTCAGAGTAGATTAGAAAACTAACTGTAAATAAGGCACAGGAATGTATGGCTTTATGACTGAGCTACAATTTTAATATTTTTTTATAACTGATAGCTGTGAAGGATTCCTCAAGCTAACTTTATATACCTAAATGGTTTTATTTAGACTATAAGAGCATTTCTTTATTGGATAAAGATTTTATTTTATTTTATTTTTTAAAGATTTTATTTTTGCATAGTTTTTAGTGAAGGATATTTTTAAAGATCTGTTCCATTGTTATCGTATCTACACTGATGGGCAGTATTAGAGAACTTATTTGGAAAAATAATTCAGTTTTAAGGAAATATATGACATTTAAAAGGGTTCAGAAAATGGATTTTTTCATATAAATAGGTTTTTTCTTTCCAAATACTGATAAAGAGAATGAATACTTAGAGATGATAATCAAAAGATATTTCCAATAAGGAAATCTCTTAGCAATTGGGCAAAGGATATACACATAGATAGACAGATTTAGATTTTCCAGAAAAGAAAGAACAAGTACCAAAACAATATAAGAAAGATAAATCATAAACCATTTAATGTAGAGAGAGAAAGCTTTAAAGTCAAGAAATTTCCTAATGATGAAGAAAAAATTTGTCTACTTCACTGGCTACATATATCAAAAGTAAGATAAAAGATTTGAAGAATTATGAGCTGAATAACATAGTGTAATAAAATTTGGTATCTCTAACCTCTTTGCCAGTTCCTGAATCTAGATACTGATGTTGATTTATTTCAGCCTAGTTTGTAAATCAGAATCCAGTTTGATGATGGAGGGAAGATATCATGTTGAAGTGTTCACAGATTTTTAACATTTAAGTGGAGTCATGAGAAAAGAGTTGAAAAGATGCTAAATGGAAAAAGTTAAAAAAAAAACTTTAGAAAATAACAAGTTATAAAAAATTCATGTGCAGAGATTCAGAGTTCATATTCTTTACGATTTTTTGAGAGTTATGATACCTACCATATTTTCTTAGCAATAAACTTTGTGAACCTGGTTCTTTCTCGGAAAAAGCTTCATCAAGTTCAGTAAAGTTATACTTACATCATCATCTATAATTACTTGTTTGTTGAACTGTTAGTCTCCTTAGGGTAGCACATTCCTTGAATTTTTCAACATGTAATAGAAGTGTAGATGCTGCGAATTTCTGACAGGAACAGTTTCCAGTTGTCTTTTTTTCACAGAATGAAGTCTTTTAAGTGAGCACAGGCCCAGTGCCCATAATTGGTCCAAATAAATGAGTTCCATGTTCCGTCTTATCAAGAATATTTGAAAACAACACATCTCACTCTTCAAGGAGCTCTATTTCTTAGACCTATTATACTGGGTGGCTCAAGAATTGGTTGGAATTGCTCTACCTCTGTCATAGGCATTCCAGAACAACCTCACTTGATCCTTAGTCCAACCCAGAACCTGCAATTGGAACATTTCTGAATTTTCTCATTGTAATAGGAGACCCTTTCAAGGTTACATTTGGAAATTAAAATCTATTTCCAAACATTTTCAAGTTATATGGTTTGCAAAATTAGATAGCAATTGATGGCTTTCATTAAATAAACTTATTTTTAAAAAATTAAAAAATCTTTGTATGAAAAAGTATCAATTTATCATTAACTACCATTAATGCAGAAACTCAACTTTCTTTACCAATATCCAAATGTAACACAGTTCTCATATCATGTGAATGGATAACCAAAGTAGAGGACACATTCTCTAATGATCTGTTTAAAATGCATGCAAATTATTGATTAGTTAGATACTGTATTTGGTGTTTCAACAGTTTGTTATTATTTTTTTAGGAAACAAAGCATAATCCACTTGGTTGCACAATAATTACTACATACTATCTGTTACTTAAACCTGATGGAGATTAGCCTAACTGGCACAGCCCATTGCAACATCAAGAGTTTCATCATCATCCAGCAGGTGTATCTGTAGTGAAAGCCTAGTGCCTTGGAAGAAGATAAGAGATAGCTACATAGCTGATCATACAAGATCAAAACCTAAAGAGTAAAGAAAAATACATGCAAACATGATTTCACAAGCTCTTGCTTTCCTCATGTGCCACAATCTTTTTAGATAGCTTAATTTTAATGAGTTTGACAGTTTGTGTTCAGGTTTACCAAAGGTTGATGGAGATATTTCAGGTAGGAAACATTAGTTGCCATGTCAGTGGGCACTACAAACTCAGGTGTGATTCAGTTGAGTACCAGGAGATCAGACCACAGTGGTGAGAAGTCCAGAGAGCAATTCAATTCAGAGAGATCTTGGGCAGAAAATCTGTCCTGTGTGGCAATGTCAGCAAGAGGGTTACAGAGTTGCAGAGAGGCATGAGGGGAGGGGTGGTGGGCAAGATTCCATCCAATATTCATAAATTTTAAAGATTAGAATTTAAGTTCATAATTTTAATTTTCAACAGCCAACACTTTATGTAGCTCATAAGCAGAAAACAGACATCTATACTGTGTTTGGATTTATAATATACAATCATTATTCGTCATCATCATCCCCCCAAAAGACAGTATTGTGACACATTGGAAAGACTAATTGAAACAACAATAGTAAAAACTGAATATGACAGACAGTGAAACTTGTTCTAGTGTGTTGATAATGGTAACTAGCCCTGGAGTCTAAGATTTTGAGCTCTGCTTCATACTGGCTTCTGTTATACGACCTCTGAAATGTCCTTATTTTGTGTTGTAAAATAGCCCAAAAGGATAGTTGGACAAAATTTTGTAAAAGCAGTAAGATTTGAGAAAGTATTTATTAGAGAGAAGTGTGAGGAAGAATAAAAAGGAATAAAAATAATGCCAGGAACATTTGAAGAATTAGAAAAAAAACTGTCAGAATTTAAGCTTTGTCAGAAAGGTATAACTGGATAAAATACAATGGAATTAAAGTGCTTAAGAAATCCAAGGAAAAATGATCTGAAGTTGAATAGGTAAAATCCACCCTCCTGAGTTATTTATAATTAGGTTGGATAATTTTCCAAAACTACAACATAGTCAAGGAAAGAAGAAGAACCAAAGCATCTTTTTCATATTCAGTCCCTCCAAGTACTTTTATGGTTGTGACTGGAGTTTTGCACTGTTTACAATCAGAGAAGTCCTATTTCTCTATAGCATCTTTTTCCACTTGTAAGAAATAATGTACTCATATTGTGCACAGCATTTTGTGGTGCGTAATACTACTAATCAATTTCTTCAAGCCAATCTTCTATGTTTCTACTGAACATCTACTAAACCATTAACCACCATTAGTTTTTCTTTACCATAGATAATTAACCAAGCTATAATTAGCTCTTAATACCCACATGTCAGTATACAGTGGTAACTTAAAGTGTTGGCTGATGGTGTTTACCTCAACTACAAATAAAGGGGGGAGGGGACTTTCTTATTTCCTAAAAAGGGCTTTTCTTGCCAGATTTCAGAAAAGCATACCTTTTCTCAAATAACTTGATAAAAAAATGATCTATATAATAAAATCCAACTCAGATGTTAACTTTTCAGGAAGCCATGCCTGATTCCCTATAATCAGAATCAGTTTATATCTTCTTCTTTTTTTTTGTTTCAAGAGAACTCTATTATTTTTTGATTCAAATAATGGTTTTGAATAACTGCTTCATCAACATAGGACAAGAGTCTCAGAAGTTGCCACTCAAAGAAATATCATCCACTTTTTCCCCTCAGCCACCAGCTCTCCTTTCTGGAGACAAGCAACATAACTAATCCTTGAGTGTCCCTCCAGATATATTTCTTAGTACTCAAACTATATACATATACATGAACAAATAAATATAAATACAAATATAAGTATATCCCTTTCTCAGAAAAATAATGGCAGTATTCTATACACATCTTATTTCTAAAAAATGTTAAATATATGTATGAATATGTATATAAAAACATATACCTTAAAGAATAATTATGGTATCTGGTGAATATCCATGTCAATATGTAGAAACAACTTCATTCTTTGTATAGTTGCATAATATTCCATTGGGTAGAAGCCCACAGTTTCACAACTTCTGAATAATGGACATTCGATTCCAAACTTGATGATTATGGGCAATGCTGCAATGAATAACATGGAAGCAGAATTTCTAGGTAAAAAGTTTTGTGCATTTGTAATTCAGATAGAAATTTCCAGTTTTCCGTTTCCTTTGGGAATGCACCATGGTCATTTACTCTTTCCTCATTACAAACAATTTGGAGTCTGTGCCTGCACATTTTACCTTGCTCAGATTTTTACCGTGTTAAAATATGTATGCTATACAGAGAGATGGGTGCCATTTGTAAAAAAGCCAGTCCAACCTTAGTTTCCAAGACATTCCTGTCACAACTCAGGCAGGATATAAAATTAAGCCATTAAATTAAATTAAAATATTGTGATCTGACTACAACCTTTGGTGTCTCACATGCCTGCAGCTTCCACTCCAATCTTGTGCCCTGACATTCAGACCTAGTATGTGAAGAATCCAAGTCAAACTCTCCTGTGTAAGTATGGTTCCTGTCCCCAGGCCTGGGGTTCTGCCTCAGCTCCCCTTCCCTAGTTTCTGTTTGTTTACCCTGCCTAATATCCCAGTTCTTCCAGTCAATGACTTGGGTCATATCTTGGAGGAAGGGGGTGTTGTAAGTTATCATCTTGACTATGGACATTGAAAGGACTTATGTAACATTTCACAGACCACTAGATTGATTTACTGTTCACAAACATTAATTAGAAAGCTGAAGATTCAAATTAACCTAATGTTATTTTAAGGAGCTTAGTTAAAAACAGGTTGACAGAGGGAACATTTTATGCAAAACGTGGTCCTGAGACTTTGTGTGCTTTTCCAAGAAAGCTGTTGATCTTGGCTGCAAGAAATTTCAAGTCCTAAAGGAAAGTAATACTTTTTTGACAAAGACTAAGTATATACACTTTTGCATAAGGACAATTATACTCTCTTTCAGATAACATTTCATAACATGCAAATCGTTCTTGCTTCATAAAAAAATGTGGCCTTTCCCACTGAAGAGCGAATTTTCCATGAGCAAGAGTGACACTGAAATAGTCATTTTTATATACTCACAAAACTTAAGTTTATCTTTTAGGAATGAGGGAAGAGAAGGGAAGTGGTTTTATACAATCAAGATAGTCCAGTAGTTTTAAATTTTGTTCAGACGGAGGGACATCAGTGCTCTTTGATGTAACACAAAATAGAGTTATAATAAAACTCAGTACCTAATGATGAATTGTGGGACTTACAGGATATCATCATAGAGTGGATTCTATTTAAATCAATGGCACTGAGTTTTTAAGAAAAATGTAGGGGAAAAACTTAATTGAGAAACTTCTATCCATCAAAGTGTATTTTTTCTCCTGCTGGAACAGCCAATTTTCACAATGTTGATATTTCATGAGAAGAATTTAAGAACCATCAGGATAAGACACCAGTTGACAATCAGACTAAGGCAGGAACATCCTTCAGAGGGAAAAACAGAAGCCTATTATTGGCGTTTGCTTTAATAAGCTTTTATTAAAAGCAGATTAACAATTAGTTCTGCAGAGCTGAGGGTACAGCTTTGAACTCAGTGGCCGTGCTGTAGCTTCCATTCTGATAAATATTTATGCTTATAGTTCTATTATTAGCAAAATATCACTTTGGCCAACCCTTTCCTCAAAGGTTTGGAAATAAAACATTGCATTTTTAAATTTCCAAAAAAAACGGGGTTCATTGGGATCCCCATTTAGGGATTAGGACTTTGAGGATACCTTTTTAAACCTTATGGATTTAGAGGCAGACACTTGGCACCTTAAAGGTTTTGATTAAAAAAATCTCAATATCATGAAAAAAAGAAGAGTTGTAGATTTGGAAAATTAATTCCTTTCACAAATACATTACTGGATGGGTGTGTATGTTTTTCAAAGCATTCCCAGAGTATTCCCCTCTATTTAGAATTTGGAGTTGCAATCACAATTAAACGCAAACTAGCAGGATTAATTTATAGATTTTTAATATTATTAGTTTTCATTGTGGCGATCATTAAAAACACCGTGAACTTCTGAATATCTGGATTCCACGACATTCATCTGTGTTCCGGATTATTCCAAGAGTCTCCTTATCGGCTTCTGCTGCTTCTCTCTTGTGCCCTTTCCCTTTCAGGCTGGCCTCAACACAGCAGCCAGAGGAATCCAGTTAAGGCCAGTTCAGACCAGGTCGTTCTTCTCTCAAACCTTTCTAATTCTTTCCCATCACACGTAGAGTGAAAGCCAGAGTCCCAACAAGGCCCTACAAGACCCTGTCTCTTACCTCTCTCTTTTATCCAGTCACTGGGTTGTTTGAAGTTTTTCAAACAGGGCAGAGATCCTCCTGCTTCAGGGCCTTTGCATTTGTGTTCCTCCCATGCTTTCCCAAACTTCCAGGCTTACTCCTTTTCTCTTTCAGATCAGTGAAGCCTTCCCATCTAAAATGAATCCTGCTTTATTTTTTTCTCTGCCGTTACCACCTTCCAAGGTACTATCTACTTTATTTACTCATCTTGTTTATTGTCTGTCTCCCCTGCAAAGATTCAAGCCTTGTAGGGCAGGGGTTTTTGTTTGCTTTGATCAGTATTCCTAGGACTTAGGGTGGGAACCTGGTTTATAGAAGGTGCTCAATAAAAATTTCCCGAATGCTCAGTAGTGTCTTTACACAGGTGTCAATGCCCCGAAGACTGCTGGGAACGCACCTACAGTTAACTGGGTTGGGTTTATTACGGGTTCCAGCAAGGGAAAATGCCCAGCATGAGAAACTGTGAGGTTGCTCAGTAAGAGGGTTGTCAGCAAGAGCCTATGACAGAACTCAGGATTTAGCTGAGTGACCTGGCAGAAGGTCTAAGAAAATGGAGATTTTCTCCATATTGGATGTTGTCAGAAAGCAAGCACATATCCATACTTGGGTAAGGAATAGCAGTCATTCCGGCAACAGGAGAGAAGGATGTTTGATATTTTATGGGTTGCACAGTGACCTTGTTTTTATGTGTGCTTGGACAAAATGAAAAAGTGGCCTTGCTCTGTCTCATTTTATTACAGTCTGAGATTAAACTTGTGTGAGGTCGGTATTCTGTGAAATTGTTTGTCTAATAGGGGAATAAGACGACATAGTTCTAAGTGCCTCCAGTTTCTGAAATCTGGATGTTGCTTTTTTTTTTTTTTTTTTTTTAACGTGTCACAAGCAACTAAACTTTTGTGGGGAAGGAGTGAGAGGGGAAATAGTAAATGGAGGATAGAAACGTCTCTGCAGACTCTTGTATCTGCACATGGCACGCCTGTCTCTCTCAAGGGCCCCCCCCCCCCTTCTTCACCATCCTTCACTGTCAGGATGGGGGAACCATAATGAGGTAAGGGTTGAGGCCTGCTTGATATAAGGCGGTCCCCACTTTTCTGTTATTTTTTCACATTCTCCTTTAGTGGGCTAAGAAGAGCAGAACTGCGAAGCTGAGTCAGAGTAGTTTCAGCTAAACCTTCCTCACTATGGCTCTTCTCTCCAGCAGGGCACGGGTCTGAGGAGAAAACCACCTCCCATTACCCTCAAGGTTTCAGGGATGTGCCACTCTGCTGGGAATCATTTGTTCAGGGGCCTTCAAAATGTCTTCGCAGAAGTTTCCCTGTGGAAGGAAGGGAACCAGTTCTTCATACATGTTCCCAGAACAAACCCTGTTCCTATGAAGAGAAAACTGGTGATAAAATTTAGGGGAGAAGTCCAAGCGACACTCCTCACTCATCCCCACCCCAAATATCTTGCCAACTCTTCCTAAAATTCCAGCAATTAGAGATGTGCTGAAAGAAGCAGACCTTTCTGGGTAGATTGCAAGAGGGGGGGAGGAAGAGAGAAAAGGAAGGTTGCTGTTGGTGACTCATGGTTAAGGGTGGGTAATTGCACAGACTGTTACGCTGTCATGACTGGTCGAGATACAGGTAGAGCTCAGTGGGGATTTGGGTGGCATGGGCAGGATGAACTAAAGGGGGTCCAGAGGAGTTCTGAAGCAAAGGGCATGTTGGGAGGGAAGGCGTGCGTAGGTTCCCTGGTGAAAGGGTGGGTAAGCAGGCAGCCAATGGCTGCATAATTGGGGCAGGGGACCAAAAAACTTTCCAGAGGTGCCAGGTGAAGGGATCTCCTCCCAGAAAGCCATGTTTAATTAGGAGAGTGACAGAGGGTGTACCAGCACCGTGACCTGCCTGCGTGGGAAGCAGAAAGCTGACACATACAGCAAGCAGAAGACACAGGCACTGAACTTTCCTTACTTACCTTGCCCGTATTTGTTGTGTAATCCGTACATTTGATTAGGAGTTTGGCCTGCCACCTGCCATGGAGTGTGTACCTTCCAGTAACCAGAATAAGGGGAATAATAATGTTCCAGGATAAGGAGAAAAGAATAACTTGGTAACTTTGTAATGAATGGGTGAAGATTTGCAGGCAGTAATGAGGGGGCTGACCAAAGGGGAAACAATAATCAGTGGAAAGCTATGTTTTGAATAAAACCCAAAGCAGAAAGTGAGTGTTCTGATAGGTTGTGTATATATATATATATATATATATATATATATATATATATACATATATATATACACACACTTTTTTTTGGTATACATTTATAGCCTTCTCTAACATGAGCTGAATTTTACGTTTAAATAAAAGCTTTTTCTCCCCTATTAATGAACACATCTGCAAGTAAATCCATTTTTCTTATCCTAAGGCAGAATATAATAAAAAATCAAAGAAAAGGGACATTTTAAAGGACCACGATTCTTGTTGTATGCATAAAATTTTATCCTCTTGAAAATACTGTTCTCTTCAAATAAGAATTTATACCTTCAGTGTGACATATTTCAAGTTACTAAGATAAGCAATCTTATCCATCTTCGTGTTGTGGAGGAACACATATTTATTCAATTCACAGATGAAGAAAATACCTCCATAATTCTTAAAAACTTATATATATATACATATATATACACACATATTTTAATGTTTATTTTTTATTTTTGAGAGAGACAGTGTGAGTGGGGGAGGTGCAGAGAAAGAGAGGGTCAGAGGATCTGAAGTGGGCTTTGCACTGACAACAGGGATCCTGATGAGAGGCTCGAACCCACCAACTGAGAGATCTTGCCCTGAGCCAAAAGTCAGGTAGCTCAACTGACTGAGATACCTAGGTGCCCCCAAACTGATATTTTGCTTATATCCACTTATTTAGCACTTCTTAAACGTCTTTGAATAAAGTTTTACACATTATTTTAGTAACTGGTCTGTTCAGGTTTTCTATTTTTCATAAATCATTTTAAATTTTGGCTTGCCTCAGTGTCCTAGGTCTCACAAATGCTATACGGTTTAGCTGGTGACATCTAGCGGCTAAAAATGATAATTACATACAATATGCAGCACACCGCTTTGCGGACGGAAATACTCAAAAGCCACAGATTCCATGGAAAAAAACCTCCGTCAGCCAGACTTCCTGGTTGTAACGAACCAAAACAAAACCTCACTGACTTGAGCAGAGAAGTGCTGTCCCATAAGGACAATCCTGCCACTTAACACCAACACCATGGATAGCAGGTTCTGAATGCCCCTGAGAGGCCATTTATGGACGCCGGAATTTCTGGCCCCACCACCTTTCAGGCTTTTTGATTCCCAAGATCTCAATTCAAAGTCCAGAGTAGGATGGATCCTGACTGCGATTGCATATCAGCACCCTAGCTGCAAGGAAGGCTGGGAAAGCATCTCAACATTTTTGGCTTAGTGAGATAATACAAAGTTATTATAAGATTAAATGAGAAGAATTTTTTATAAAGTACTTAAGCTTAATGCCTAGGATTTGATGACTTTTCAAAAATGATAATGGGTATAATTTTACATTTTTATTTGATCATAAGCTTTTTCAAGAGCAACCACAAGTGAATAACCACATCTTATTCACTTTGTATTCTGGGCATAGGGTCTGAAGTTCCATGAATTTTTATTGAATTGCATTGCTTGCCCCTGAATGGAAACTCAGTCACTACACTTGCTTCTGTATCTCAATTTATGTATAGTCGTCTTTAAAATCTAATAATCTACCAGTATTTGAGTCTTTTTCCTCAAAATTATCACTAATAGAAAATTACTTCTCCCTACAGGTCTTCCACAGTACCTTAAGGCGGAAGATAAGGTTTTATCTTATCATGAAAGTATTATCGGAAGGACAATTAAGGTTTTGTGTTGTTCAACCAATACATCTCACATCATGGCTGCTCATATTCTTTATTCTGAAGTCTATCTCTTCTCTAAAACCTGCCCGACTTCCAATTTATCAAAGGAAACCTTTTATAGCTGCTTGGAATGCTCCAACGGATCAGTGTTTGATAAAATACAATATAAGACTAAATTTGAAAATGTTCCAGGTGATTGGAAGCCCACTGGCCAAGGCCAGAGGACAAAATGTCACCATATTTTACGTCAACAGATTGGGATACTATCCATGGTATACATCACAGGGGGTTCCCATTAATGGGGGTCTCCCTCAGAACATAAGTTTGCAAGTACATCTAGAGAAAGCTGGCCAAGATATTAATTATTACATCCCTGCTGAAGATTTCAGTGGACTTGCTGTTATCGACTGGGAATATTGGCGACCCCAGTGGGCCCGTAACTGGAACACAAAAGACGTCTATAGACAGAAGTCAAGAAAGCTGATTTCTGATATGCAAGAGAATGTATCAACTACTGATATTGAATATTTAGCCAAAGCAACATTTGAAGAAAGTGCAAAAGCTTTCATGAAGGAAACCATCGAATTGGGAATGAAGAGTAGACCCAAGGGCCTATGGGGTTATTATTTATATCCTGATTGCCACAATTATAATGTTTATGCCCCGAATTATACTGGGTCATGCCCGGAAGAGGAAGTGTTGAGAAACAACGAGCTCTCTTGGCTCTGGAATAGCAGTGCTGCTTTGTATCCTTCTATTGGTGTCAGGAAATCTCTCGGAGACAACGAAAACATTTTGCGCTTCTCGCAATTTCGGGTGCACGAATCCATGAGGATCTCCACCATGACATCCCACGATTACGCTCTGCCTGTGTTCGTTTACACAAGGCTAGGCTACAGGGAGGAACCTTTATTTTTTCTTTCTAAGGTAAGACACCCCTTGCTGAGGATGGGGGGGATTTCCTCCCTAACTCTAAAAGAAACATTTCTTTTGTTAATTATGTTCATTGAAGAATTCCCAATTAGTGGTCTTTTAGAAAGGAGCCTAATTCTTTGACTAGCCATCCTCTTAGACTCTTTACTTATGCAAACTGAATTTTAATGATCTTATTTAGAATTATTCTTTTAAGGAACATAGTATGGAGGGAAGGTTTAAAGGTGATAACAACTATTATTGCCTCCTCCCCAGCTTTGATGACCGTCCCTCGCTATTGGCCTTTATTGAAACGGTTGGTGGCAAACAGGCTGGGAAATCAGAGAGGATGTTTTAAAATGGAATAATTTGGGGCCCCTGGGTAGCTCAGTTGGTTAAGTGTCCGCCTTTGGCTCAGGTCATGATCTCCCGGTTTGTGAGTTTGAGCCAGGCTTCAGGCTCTGTGCTGACATCTTGGAGCCTGGAGCCTGCTTCAGATTCTCTATGTCTCCGACTCTCTCTGCCCCTACCCCCACTCACACTCTGTCTCTCTCTCTCTCTCAAAAATAAATAGGGGCGCCTGGGTGGCTCAGTCGGTTGAGTGTCCAACTTCGGCTCAGGTCATGATCTCGCAGTTTGTGAGTTCGAGCCCCGTGTGGGGCTCTGTGCTGACAACTCAGAGCCTGGAACCTGCTTCAGATTCTCTGTCTCTGGCTCTCTTTGCCCCTTCCCCCACTCACACTCTGTCTCTCAAAAAATGAATAAACGTTAAAAAAATAAAATGGAATACTTTGCTCACACATGTGGAAGTGTAATTGGAAGCATTCTTGCTTCTGGCCTCACCATCTAAGGTCAAAGAAAAAAAAAAGTTTTTCTTTTCATGTATAATACCAGTTTTCATAAAAGGTGTGAGGCACAACAATGCGAATATATGTAACACTACTGAATTTTACCTTTAGAAATGGTTTGGGTAATAAATTTTATATGTGTCTGTTTACCATAATTAATAATTTTTTTAAACTGAAAAAAGTTTTTTCAAGAGGCTTAAGGGTGAATCTGCAAAAATAGGTGGCTCTATGGATTTAGCCCTCCCCTTCCCCCTCCCCCCGCCAATCAGGTGGGAGATGTGTGATAGTCCTCAGGCACTCCTGGCTGCCCAAGAACAAAGGAAAGGGGGAAAACAAAGGGTTAACTGATAGAGCTCATAGTCTGCAGGACCTAAGTCTCCATCACCCCTCCATAGTGATGTGGGAAACACAGGCAGGAGGAAATGGCAGATAGAACTAAATTTCCTTATAACCTGCAGCCCATTGACAAATACTTGAGGCTGGCAGAGTAAAACTTTCTCCAGGAACTCCCTGCTGTCTTAATGCTAGTGCTTTGCTAGAGGGAAAAACAACCTTAGCTTGACAATAGCTAGGCCTCCAGTATCTTGGGAATCTTCTTTAGCATATGAAAATCTCACTGGAAACTTCCCCAGGACTTCCCCCCACCCCCAATTCCATAGTATATAACCAGTCTCTCCTCATGGTCCTGGGGCAGCAACTCTTTCTGCCCATGGATCCTGTCCCTGTGCTTTAATAAAATCACCTTTCTGTACCAAAGACATCTTCAAGAATTCTTTCTTGGTCATTGGCTCCGGACCCCACGAACCCCACTGTCACCCCCAAAAAACCTCATCATTACCCACAAACCATAAGGGTAACTTTTAAAATAGATGAATTTTCAGCCCAATTTCTCTCCCTTTTTCTCCCTTTGCTATTGTAGTCACTCAAATGGAAACTTCTAGAGATAAAAATCTAAAAGTGGATGCCACTCTAATGGTTGGACTTGGGCAATTATGTGTAAACTTTCTATGATAAGAAAACTGGAGACTTGTTCAGGCTTTCACATGGGTATTTTAAGATATTACTGGGTACTATGACTTTATCACACTTCTTCCTTTCCCACCATTACAAGTTTCAATTCACCAGCATGTATTGAGATATAAAGATGTTCTGAGTGTGAGATATCTAAAGGAGGAGGCTCAGGACATACCCAGGTGAGGGCTTTAGCATGACCACTAGGCATGTATGGTGCCTTTATTTTTATTTATTTATTTATTTTTTAACGTTTTATTTTATTTTTGGGACAGAGAGAGACAGAGCATGAACGGGGAAGGGGCAGAGAGAGAGGGAGACACAGAATCAGAAGCAGGCTCCAGGCTCTGAGCCATCAGCCCAGAGCCTGGCCCAGAGCCTGACGCGGGGCTCGAACTCACGGACCGCGAGATCATGACCTGAGCCGAAGTCGGTCGCTTAACCAACTGAGCCACCCAGGCACCCCATGGTGCCTTTAGAGAGTACAGCTTAATCCTCAGAGGAGGAAAAGATGCGATGTATCAGGATTTGGTAGATGCTATGCCTTGGATGCCATTAATGAGACGAGTAAGGGAAAAAAAGTCTCTATTGTGAACTGATATTTGTACTTCCCAGAAAAGTCAGCAACAAATGATCAAGGATGATAGGAAATCAGTACTGCCTGGTAGGTTTACAAAGTTATCTAGATCTTTACAAAATAGTCTTGACCCTGGAGCTTAAATACTACTTTCTTCTATGAAACTTCATTTCATTTTCTATATTTGGCTCAAACAAGTTTCTATCTTTAGTGATAATAAATTCACTTTTGGAAGAAACAACAAACTTTAAGGGACAAAGTGTTCATTTCAAAAGATTAGTTTAGACTATTGGTACATTCTGCACAGTCTGTAAACCTAGATAAGTTTCCTTGAGTAGGCACAGCCTCAGAAATACTTGTTCTAAGTAAAGAAGGAACAACAGTTAGGGTCTCATCTAGCAACAGTTCTCTTTGGCAGTCCCAGGACTCATTCTTTATCATTCTGAAAACTTTCGGAATGGCAAGGTATTTCCAAATGTTTTAAACCCTCAATTTACCCACCATTTTACTGTATTCTCCATAAAAATTCTGCCCACAAATTTTTAAAAACCTGACATTCATTTATACCAAATCATAAGTGACTAATAATGGCTTCCATGTCCAATCCTCTCAAAGATATCTGCACTGTATTCTTTTTAAGATTATTTATTTGTTTTTGAGAGAGAGCGAGAGAGAGAATGAGTGGGGAAGGGGCAGAGAGAGAGAGGGCAGAGGACCCAAAGTGGGCTCCGTGCTGACAACAGAGAGCCTGATGTGGGGCTCGAAACCATGAACCATGAGATTATGACCTGAGCTGAAGTCAGACGCTTAACGGACCAAGCCACCCAGGCACCACAAAGATATTTTAGTTTTAAGTAATCTTTACACCCACTGTAGGGCTCGAACTTAAAACCCTGAGATCAAGAGTTGTATGCTCCACTGACTGAACCAGCCAGGCACCTAGATATCCACACTTTAGAGTGTGTGTGTGTATGTGTGTGTTTGTACATGTGTACACACACATATACAGTAAAACCTTGGATTGTAGGTAACTTGTTCTGTGAGTGTTCCTCAAGACAAGCAAACTTTTCTAATAAATTTTAACTTGATAAACGAGTGATGTCTTGCCATACGAGTAGTACATGATGCCCAACTTCATATGATCACAACTGAGCCAATGGGTCTCTCTCTCTCTCTCTCAGTCTCTCTCTCTCTCTCTCTCTCTGCAGGGATGTGGGCAGTCATTTCCCATGCTCCGATGGTCGGTCTCAGGCTGCGTTGTTTGGCAGAAATCAGTGATTTTTCAGAACGTTGGAAGGTGCCCACAACTGGCACTGGTGTATTTTTCGTCAGTTCAATGTACCTATGGACAGTTCTTTGCTTTTCCCTTCAAGAGTAAGCTTAGGAATGCTTTGCTTCATTCTAGGTCAGGCTACCTGCAGATAGAGACCATTTCCTCTGCTGCCTTATTTCCAGTTACATTAAATAGAACATATGGCAAGAATTTATTAATACTAAACTATAGTCAACATCCATTAGTGATGGTGCAAGTCGTCCTACACAATAACCTTCGTCTCTCTGGAGGGTTTGATATACAAGTGCTTTGGATTATAAGCATGTTTCTGGAAAGAATTATGCTTGCAAACCAAGGTTTTACTATAGTTAGGATTAGAAAAACAATTTATCAATAAGTAGCAAATTTCTTAAGCTGTCAGACCTCAGTGCCTCATTGTTTTAATCTATAAAATGGGACAGTATTACCTGCCCTACCTACCTATCAGGAGTATTATGAAAATCAAATGAGAACATTGTATATGAAAATTTGAGGCGCTACAAAAACATATGTGGTATAGCTGTCACTTTTGAACAGGTACTGAAGCCTTAAACTCGGAAAGGGAATATGTAGGAATGGAATCTCAGTCAGCAGCCATTGCTTGATGGGATGACATAGGGGCAGTTAGCACCTTATTTCACATGAAAGATTGTCTATGCTACTTACATCTACACAACCTAAATATAACTTGATGCTATGTTTTAAAAAATAATGAAAGGACTTTTCTTGACTAATAGATTTAAAGATGTTTTTCTCTAAAATTAATTAACCTTCCCTCTGCTGGTGCACCAAGGGAAGCTCATTAGTGATGTTCCAGTTCCCCACAGTGGGCACCTTCCTTACATGCACTGTGCTGAGCATCAGGCAATGAAACCCGAGTATGGAGAAAACACTAGGACCTGGCCTGGAAGATTTGTTGCTGTTACATCATGCACTATTGTCTCATTTCTTCTTTTGTATGACATCCCTCATGTGGCTCATGCTCTCATGTGGTCCCTGTGTATTCCCAGAGGCATCTTACCTGTGACTTCCCTCACTGAAAAGTACCCTTGCTCTTTTGGTCCTCAAACATAGCTGCTCTGTGATTCATTCAACACCCTGCTCTCAGCTAGGTGACAGTGGGCTAATTTGGTAGACAAATTTGCATTAATATCTGGCATTGACTCCTCATCTCCAGTCAACATGTGCATGAAGACTTGCCATTTTGAATCCCTTCCAATAAACTCTACTCTGATAATGATGCTAAAGGACACATTGGGAAGAAACTAACATTCCCAACTGATAATCAACTTGGGAAGGTGTGGGTTTCACCACAAACACCTGCAGCTTCCTTACTTGCTGAGTATGGATCAATAACTATCAATATGAAATGCAAATGCTGTGTCTCCCTCTTTCCTCTGATAACAATGCTTTAACCCAAAGGAATTCATGGGAGATTTGGGGTTTCCAGCTCAGCATGGTAAGAAGCTTGGACGTTGCCACTCCATCCTAAAAAGTAAAAAGCAAAACAAACTGAAAAATCAACCCCTCTTAGATTCAAAGAGAAGTGAGGACACAGAGCCAATTGCTGCCCTCAAAGTTAGGCAGATAGGTGAGTATAGAGAATCACAGCTTATTAGGTCAGAAACCTCTGTGGGGACCACTGCCAGAGTTGGGAAACCTGAACTATAATTGACGAATTGCTGGAGGCTCAGTGTGAAGTCCAGGGGACTCAGTCATGGGTAGGGGGGATATACTTTTGTGAGTTCTACCTCCAAAAGCTTATCAAGTACTCACAGTGAATATCACAGAAAAATCTCATGCATCTGGTAGGGAGGAGGAGGAAAAGAACCATTTTGAATACTTGAGAGCCTTTTGTTCTTTTTTGTTGTTGCTGTAAGTTTTTTAAAATTTATTTTGAGGAAGACAGAGAGAGCAGGGGACAGGCAGAGAGAGAATCCCAAGTAGGCTCCTTGCTGACATGGGGCTTGATCTCAGGAACTGTGAGATCATGACCTGAGCTGAAATCAAGAGTCGGATGCTTAACCGACTGAGCCACCCAGCTGCCCCAGAGCCTTTTATTCTTGTTAACAAGGTCTGCCATCAGGAGAAGCTATTTTAACCAGAGCCAAACCCCCTGGGGACTTACCAGAGACTAAGTGAACTAGGGGAAGGGAAATACTCAACTCTAGTTGGCTCTAGTCTTCCACTAGGGAGAAGGCAAATGCCCTGCTCTAACCCCATCCTACCTGAGAAGGGGGAAACATAACTGATCAGCTTGTGAATTTCACAGTCCAGAGGCAAAAGCTCACTAAAAGACTGAGACTTAATCATAGGACTATAGAACCCTTCCATTCCCCCTACATCTTACTAGCACATTACTAAGTGCCTATTTATAGCAGTTCCTTTTATGAGCTATTTGCCTATCAAGAAAAGATTATATCATGTCTAGCCATCAAAAAAAAAAAAAAAAAAAGCTACAAGACATTCTAAAAGGCAAAAACAGAATTCGAAGAGACAGAGCAAGCATCAGAACCAGACTCAGCTATGGCAGGGATGTTGGAATTATCAGACTGGAAACTTAAATCAACTGTAATGAACATACAAAGGGCTCTAATGGATAAAGTAGAAAGCATGCAAAAACAGGTGGGCAATGTAAGCACAGAGATGGAAATTCTAAGGAAGAATCAAAAAGAAATGCTAGAGATCAAAAACACTGTAATAGAAATGAAGAATGTCTTTGACGAGTTTATTTAGTAGACTGCACATGGCTGGGGAAAGACTTTCTGAGCCAAAGGATATCTCAATAGAAACCTCCAAAACTTAAAAGCAAAGAGAACAAAGACTGAAAAAAACTGGAAGAGTCAAGAACTAAGACACCTGGAAAGGGTGTAACATACAGGTAACAGGAATTCATGGAAGGCCATTGGGAGATTTTGACCCCTCTGATTACATTGTGTGAATATGGCTTCATTGCATTCAAAGTGAGTGGAGGGAGGAGTCCTACTCCATTATATCTTTGCCAAAGGAGGCAATGGACACGGACCCAGTAGAGTACTCCTTCTGGGCACCACGTGGCTGGCTCCTCCTCTGTCCTATATTCATCATATCATAGATAATCTTCAAAACCATTTCACTTCCGCTAACTCATTAGAGCCTCATGAAACTCCTTCCTTTCTTGTTATGTCAGGTCTGACCTATTCAGCAGACACTGTGGTCACAGAAATGGAAACAGATGTGAGTCTGAAAGAGAAATTAGTTCAAACCAAAATCTCTTCCTTTTTTGAAGATTTCCAGGGAAAAAAAAAACTTAAAAAAATGAGATTGTAAAGACTTCAATTTGAGTGGACTATAAGAGTGTCAGATAAGATTTATCTCTCAAGTGTCGATATTAATATAAAATGCCCCAGGTAAAATTCAATTATAAAGTTCTGGTTTTATTTCCCACCAAATCATCCAGTTACATTTTCCAGCATATAATTGGTGGAAATTCATCCTTGGAGTAAAAGGTGAATGCTTAGTATCTTTTTTTGTTTTTTAAAGTTTATTTATTTATTTTGAGACAGAGACAGAGAATGACAACAGGGTCCGCACTCTCAGCACAGAGCTCGACCACACGGGGCTTGAACTCACGAACTGTGAGATCATGACCCACGCCAAAATCAAGAGTTGGATGCCTAACTGACGGAGCCACCCAGGCACCCCTGAATGCTTAGTATCTTAAACAGTGGGAGAGTATACTATAATTTAGTAACTTTATTTAGGAAGCCTACCATAGGAACTTAAATTAGAAAAACAACTGTTAGGGAAAAATCCGTTATATGATGGCCAACAGGACTGATAAGGAAATTTCAGTCCCTGCCTGAAGACTTCCCTTCCAGGTTCTTGTTCCCACCCTGTTTGCCTCAGGCACCAAATTACTACTAATGAGGAATGCAGAAGTAACAGACCGTAAATTGTCCCCTCTGTTGATGCTCTGGGCTCAAACGTCTGGAGAATGATCTCCTCTGAGCCCACCAGTGTAAAATAAACCTCCTCCTGCCTTCCAAGATCTCTGAATGCTGCTTGGTTCTTCTGCCGGGTGATCCAGACCAGTTCCCGTAACACAACTTCATACCTTTAAATCCTAATTTCCTTCTGAAATGGCCTTGCTTCATGTTAATCTTTAAACACTAAAACAATAATCTTTTAGGATTACAAACCCAAATACCCCTGGTGAGATTCTATTTTTGTTTACCTTAACCATATTGAGAAAAAGGCCACGACTAGATGAATCACAAATAAGGCCCATTAAATCAGATACTTTGAAATGATACACAAATAATTTCAGAGACCAAATATAAGGGCTGGACCAAATCAGAGCCTGCAGGTCCTTAATACTATGTTACTTTGCCTGGCCTTGGGATCCAAGTGACACAAAACCCCTCTGAGTCACTGCGGGGGGGGGGGGGGGGAAGTTCTCAGGAAGGGGGGGGGGCGTTGCACACTGGAAAGAGAATTTAGCCAAAAGGAAGGTGAGGTATTCTTCACATTTAGAGAAGCGAACACTTTTGTAACACTCTGGGTCATGTACATAAGGCTGGTTTGTGTGCACGTGCCCCTAGTTGACTTCGATTAAACAGCTTCTGGTGGCTATTTACAGGCTGATTGTCATCGAAATAATATCTTGTTTGGCAAAATGCAAGTTCTTCTTCAAAAATATTTAATGTTTTTCCATATGATTATGGAGTGTAATTTTTGAGCCTTGGTTCATTCAATATGTGTGTTACTCTAAGAAAGTGGAGAATAAGGATGCTTGGCTGGCTCAGTTGGTGAAGTGTGCAACCCTTGATCTCAGGATTGTGAATTCGAGCCCCACAGGTGTAGAAATTACTTAAAAATAAAGTCTTAAAAAGAGTGGAAAATCATCCTATTATAATGAACTCAGCCTCCAACCCTAATCCCTGGCACGCTGTTTTATATCCAAATGAATAATAAACTCTACTCTCTTCAATCTAGCAAGATCTAATCAGTACTATCGGAGAAAGTGCTGCCTTGGGAGCTGCAGGCATTGTTATCTGGGGAGACATGAACTTAACTTCATCTGAGGTAAGGCAGTACCTCAAAGGCATAGTTAATATTATTTAAAGTATTTGTTCTTTTCTTCTAGAGCTAACTCCAGTTGGAACTCTCCTGGCTCCCACAATAAACCAGCTTTAGAATTAAAGTCCGAATCGGTGTCCAACACATAGAAGGTGCTCAATAATATTATTAACATTTGTTAAGATAGTAATCAGAATACTGACATTTTTAAACCATTCATTTATAGGCTACGGTTGTGCTAAATGCTCTTTGTTTTGGACTTAGTTACTTACTGGTCATAATAACCCTTATGAGGTAGGGCCTACCATCCTCATTTATAGAGGAAGACATAAGAGAGGAAATCCAACTAGAGTAACATCTAGTTAGGCTAGTTAATGGTGAAGCTGGCATTAACCAGAGTTTGACTCCGAAGCCCTTCCATTTAACTACTATTAAATGTGCTATATCCTATTTTGAGAAGAAGGAACAGATTGTATCTTTTTAATCTCTACATTGAACGTATTTGTCCTCTTTGGGGAAATTAGCTAAAAATTAAGAGCGTTTAAAATGAGATTTATATGTCTCTTCAAATTTCTCCCAGTTCACATCTTACTTACTCGAAGAAGTCTTCCTAGTGTTCCCCAATTCACATTAGTCACAATCTCTTCTGTATTTCCAGATGTTGTTTGTTTATATCTCTATAGTGTGATACATTTTCCTGGAATTGTAATACTTGTATCCTCAAAACTTTGTTAAATTGAATTTTTTGCAAGTTCATGATGATCTGATATTATTCTTAGAATTTCAAAGGCTCAGCTTGTTGCTGCCAAGATATCTTTCATGAAGCTGTGATAATATAAGGTTAGGTCTCCTCTGTCCAATAGGAGAATTAGGTAGAAATGGGAATTAGGTAGAAAAGGAATTCCTGACTCTCCAGGTGTGATAGTTCTCCTCCAGCCCATATGACTCACGAGAAGCACTTCATCAGGAAGTTTAATGCAGGAAGTGCATAAACCAGGTGGTCTCTGTTTAGAACACATAACGGAACCACAAAAAAATGATCTAGTCATCCTTCTAAGCTTTCTTGTGTTTGAATTGTATACACAAATTCTAGAAGTCTAGAAGCCAGGGCAGTTGATATTTGAGCATAATTAACAGGAAAATCCAGGAAGCTACAGGTTGACAATAAATCGGTAGAATATGAGGATTCAGGTTCCTACACAACCATGAAAGGTACCACAACACCCAAAAGGTGGCCAGAGGACAGCAGCTGTGGCATGATTTCTAATTTAGGTTTGTTCTTTTTTTTCACATGCATTAACTTGGGAGCTAGAGGGAGAAAAAGATGTAAATTGGAAGCAGGCAAGGTCATTATATGCTGACCCTGGGGCCCATTTGCAAGTTCAGTTGCTTAGCCCCTAGTGTAACAAATGTTCCATCTCCTGCCCCTTGGACCTTTCATCTTTTCTGATCTAGATCCCCTGTGTTACAGCACCTGAGCCTAAGAGATCAACCACTGGCGCCAAGATGTTAGGTGTCACTCGAGTCCAAAGAACTGCCTCGTGGGCATAGATGTTCTAACCCTCCCGGTGCCAGAAAGAACACTAAACCCGTTCGTTTCTGCATTTCTAGGGTAACTGTACAAAGGTGAAGCAGTATGTGAGCTCTGACTTAGGGCGCTACATAGTCAACGTGACCAGAGCTGCTGAGGTATGCAGCCTTCACCTCTGCCAGAGTAACGGGAGATGCATAAGGAAGATATGGAACTCTCCGGATTACCTTCACTTGAACCCTGCAAATTACCACATAGAAGCCTCCGAGGATGGAGAATTTACTGTGAAAGGAAAAGCATCTGATACAGACCTGGAAGTGATGGAGGAGAAATTTTCCTGTCACTGTTATCAGGGATACGAAGGAGCTGACTGCAGAGAAACGAAGACGCTGGATGGCTGCTCTGGGGTTTTCTCTTTTTCCGGCTCACTGATAACACTATGCCTGCTGGTTTTAGCAGGTTATCAAAGCAGTTGGTTGTGAGATAATTGAGTTTAAAGGGAATTGTATGGCCTGTAATCACTCAGAGAAGAGAGGAAACTTAGGACAGTTTTTTTCTCTTATGAAATCCATTGAGAAGTATCATAAGTAGACATTATGTATGTCACTTAACATAAGCAGGAACATGCTGCTTTATTTGACTCCGATTTGGCTGAGAAACCAGATCCAGGAATAAAATCAATGCACTCTTCTTCATTACTGGAATGTTTAAGTTGTGTTTAAACCGGAGCTAGTATATTTTAGTCTTTATATGAACGTGTGTGTGTGTGTGTGTGTGTGTGTACACACATATATTTAATTATTGGTTTCAAAGACTGTTTTTTCTGGCTAGCAATTTATTTAAAAAAATTTTTTTTAATCTTTATTTTTGAGAGAGAGACAGAGTGTGAGCAGGGGAGGGGCGCAGAGAGAGGGAGACACAGAATTCGAAACAGGCTCCAGGCTCCGAGCTGTCAGCACAGAGCCCAATGCGGGGCTCGAACTCATGAAACGTGAGTCCATGACCTGAGCCAAAGTCGGACGCTCAACCGACTGAGCCACCCAGGCGCCCCTCTGGCTAGCAATTCATTAAGGACAGATTACTAATTATCTGATTCAACAAAAGAGGACACTGCAGGGTATGAACTGGTCACTCAGTCTACTGAAGAGGACCAAATGCAGAGTGTCTGTTCCAGCCTTACGTTCACACTGGGCTTCTCTTCCCCACCTGAGCTCACTGAGCACAGAACCAGGTCCTGGTGTGACTTCTCATAGGGGTGCAGAGATTGAGGCAAGGGGAGCTGTTCCCAATTCATTACAAAGCCGTCTCTTCTAATATGGTGCTTCTCTCACCCACTATGAGTCCTTCTCTTACAGACCCTGGCAATGTAAATACTGTGAAAGGCTTCAGAATAGTATCCACACTTGCCTAGACTGACATTGCTCTAGATCCAGAAATTGATGTTTTGCTAATAAAAAGGTGGTTTGTGTCTTTGCGAGCAAAAGTCATCACTAAAAGAAATATTTAATAAACAGTTAAGAGACCTAGAAGTGCTATTGGGAAGGGGTCCTACCAATAAATATTTGATATTTTGACCCCATATATAAGTTTTGAGCAGTGTGGTTATAAGGTCAATTTGAACTTAATTTGAATCGTGGTTTCATTACCCATCTGGACGTGTGACTCTGGGCAAGTTATTTATATTTCCCATTTTCTTGCTGACATTTGATAATATAATTCTCACCTCAGTGAATTATTCTGCAGAGTAAATGGAATAGCATGTCCCATGCATACTTTGGCTCTTAATAGATGTTGCTAATCTTCAAGTATCTCCCTTGATCACCAAAGTAATGGAAACACTTATGATAAAACAGGGTCTTGGGTAGTTTCCTCTTTCTGATGTTACGTTCTGTTTATAACCACTTATGCACTGTGTTCTCTTGAGAGGCATGTACAATTGATAGGATTTCCTTCCCCTGGAGAAAATCTCCTCCAAAGGTAAACCCAAGATAGGTATGATGCTATTTTGGAGGCATGAGAATTGATTTAGCCTCCTCCACTTCTTCTCCCTTTCTAGAAACATTTGCAGCCCAGGTGTGCTGTTTGAATTCCAGGTCCAGCTTGTCAAAGTTACTGACATGGTTAGGGTTCAATTTCTAAATGTGAAATACAAACAAAATGACATAAAAACCTTTTATAATACTATGAATTAAAAATATCATTGCACAGATTAACTTCTTTTTTAAATTTTTTTTTAAATGTTTATTCATTTTTGAAGGAGAGAGAGACCAAACATGAGCGGGGGAGGGGCAGAGAAAGACGGAGACACAGAATTCAAAGCAGGCTCCAGGCTCTGAGTTGTCAGCACAGAGCCTGACACGGGGCTCGAACTCATGAACTATGAGATCATGACCTGAGCTGAAGTCGGTTGCTTAATCGACTAAGCTACCCAGGTGCCCCACACAGATTAACTTCTTAAAAATTAAGATTTTTTCCAAATCAAAGTTGATATAATCACATAATAGAAAATTTGGAAAATAGAAAAAATAAGGGAGGTCACCAATAATCACTGTAACATATATTGGCAACTTTTGGTATATTTTTTTTTTAGCATTTCTTCTAAAGATTTTTTTACATGATTGTAATAATGACATATGCATAATTTTACATCCTGTGCTTTTCACTTAACCATGTTGTAAGTAGTTTTCATGCTATTTCATAATCCTCACCGATATTATTTGAGTATCATCTTTAAAGCCACAGAATAGTCTGTCAACTGAATGTGGAAAAATTTAATCAAATTTGCCTTAAGTTTTAAGTTAAAAAAAAATTTTTTTTAACATTTATTTATTTTTGAGACAGAGAGAGACAGAGCATGAACAGGGGAGGGGCAGAGAGAGAGGGAGACACAGAATCGGAAGCAGGCTCCAGGCTCTGAGTCATCAGCCCAGAGCTGGACGCGGGGCTTGAACTCATGGACCGCGAGATCATGACCTGAGCTGAAGTCAGACGCTCAAACGACTGAGCCACCCAGGTGCCCCAAGTTTTAAGGTTTAAATGTCAAGCTTTTACTACTTAGCCACCTAATCAGAGAATATTTCCCAGATTACCCTCCTAATTCATTCATTCACCTAATATTCAGTTTTTACATTAATCAATTTATTAAGCATTACTTATCAGGTACTATTGAAACATATCCTTGAACAAAACAAAGAACTTTGTCTTCTTAGAACTTACATCTAGATGGACATTAAACATACCAATTAGCAATTTAAAATATTTTTTAAGTTTAAAAAAAAATTTTTTTTGAGAGAGAGAAAGTGGGGGGAGGGGGAGAGAGAATCCCAAGCAGGCTCCATGCTGTCAGCACAGAGCCCATTGTGGGGCTCGAACTCATGAACTGTGAGATCGTGACTTGAGCTGAAATCAAGAGTTGGATCCTTGCCGACTCAGCCACCCAGGTGTGCCCCGTTAGGAAATTTATATTAGATATGAAATCTATGGGGAATAAAAGAGAGAGCAGAGTGGGGAAGGATGGGATTTTTCATGTATTGAGCCTCACTGAGCAGATCCTGTGTGAATGAGAGAGAGTTAGCTATGAGGATGTTTGGGGGAACAGTATTTCAGGCAAATGAATCAGCTGGTACACATTTGATAGCAGGTGTGGTGTATTCAAGGAAGAGCAAAGAAAGCACTAGGGCTGGATCTTCTCTTCACCATTAACTTCCTTTTATTTTTTGGTTGGTAGCATTTATCACCATCTGACATAGTGTATATGACATATTTGTCTCTTTCTTTCTTCCCTTACTAGAATGTAAACTAGAAAAATGACAACTTCATTGTGTTCAGTATTTGCTAGAACACTACTTGCTACAGTGCCTACCACATAGTATATGTCCAATAAGTATTCTGAGTTTTTTTTCTTAAATTTATTGAAGTACTCCCTACACCTCATGTGGGGCTCGAACTCATGACCCTGAGTCTGAGTCACATGCTCTTCCAAGTGAGCCAGCCAGGTGCCCCCCAGAATTAATGAATCAATCAATGATTCAGAAATCTGAATCAGTGGAAGCAATATATTTGTCATAAGTTTTTTTTTTAATTCTGCACATTAATAGTAAGTTATTGCAAAGCCATACTTAAGCATTAGTGTTCTATTCTAATCCTAGCACATTAGCCTCTGAAATCTGTAGTTTAACTCCACTGTGAAGATCTCAGGCCTGAAGAGAAAAAATCGCTTGGCAAAGTCAAAGAGTCAGTTTGTAAAAGAACCCAATCTGGGGGTTAGGGGATGAGTGAAATAGGTGATAAGCATCAAAGAGTACACTTATTACGATGGGCACTGAATAATGTATAAAATTGTTGGATCACTATATTGTATACCTGAAACTAATATAACACTGTATTTTAACTCTACTGGAATTAAAATTAAAAACTTAAAAAAAAAAAGGAAAGAATACTTCCCACACCCCCAGCAAAAAACAATAACAAACAAAAAAAATGCCCAATCCAGAATCCGAGTTGCCTAATTTTCTTTCACCATAACTGGTTGTAATGGAATCCAAATATATTCATTCAGCTTTGATTATGAATTCAATGCATTTCAAAAAATTAATTTGGGCTACTATTGCTAATTATGTTCAATCAAACTCCAGATATTCCAGTTTTAGATACTCTGTTTAATTTGACTCACTTCTGGAAAGGAAATATACATCCTGAGCTGCTTTAATGACCACAGCTTCTTTAGATTGTCCTAACTTCCCTTTACGGAAACAACAAAGTACTTAGCCTCTCTAATCTGCCATATTCTCTTTTATAAAAGGAAGATAATAATGGTATCTTTTGTCTTTTTATACAGATGTAATGAAATCAAGTACGTAAAATACTTAGCATAAAACCTGGCACATAAAAAATCCCTAGCAAATGTTAGCTATTATTATCAAGTACTTTCAATATTGCTTCCCATAAAAACTGTGATAGGCAATATTATCTCTATTTTGAAGTAGAGTTATGTATGATTTAGAGTATTGAAATGACTAACTTAATATCACAAAGAAGTATCAAAGCCTGAACCCTTTTTAAGGAAATTTAAAGTAGTTATCTTTTCATCAGATCTCAGCAGAATACAGAAGACTTATTTGTACCAAGTTTATTTTTACTAATTTACGGGGATACATAAATTACAAGCATACTGATTCTGTTTTCAGATAATCCATGCTTTTTTTGACCCCATGTAGGAAAACTGTTAAATTAACCAATCTACTAGCAACGTACCCTTAGCTTGCATAGTCTAAATATCTAAATGCCATTTACCTATAAAAGAAACCAGCGTCTCTTAGGAGAATGTCTGATTCTAGGTCTAAGACAGGAAATGTACAAAATCTGAAACATCTTGTTATACCATTAAGCAAGGATGCTATCAAGGATCACTAGACTTGTGATCCATAAATACTCACTAGCCAACATAAAGAGTCTTCCGCTGCCAAAGGTGGGAAAATTCAAGAATCACTAAAGAAATAACTGCAATGGATTGAAATGCATGAAATGTATTTAAATCCATGAGGTCAAAGAGATATTAAAGAAAAACCTTCATTGACTGCTTTGAAGGATGTTAAGGAACCAACCTATTATTCTGAAAACTGGTAAATAACAGGAAAGAATCAACCATTTATTGAGCTATTTCCTATATGAACTCTATATACCTCAGGGTAACCAAATAATGGAAGAGGGAAATTTTCTTTTTGAAGCCAACGAATGAAGAAGGCATGATAAAATTAGAATATAACCATTTTGCGATTCCTAATGAATTACTGGCTCAGGCACAGATCATCAATGGCTGCTAATATCATGAAAAGAGATAAAGCCAGACATTACCTACCACCTAACTGAAGTATATAACACTAGCTAAGAACAAATCCTTCCAGAAATCAAACAGAAATCTGATCAGCCTTCTACCAATTCACAGGAAGCATAAGGAACAAAGGAAAATGCAGAACAACATGACAGGGATATAAAGATCAAAATTCATATCCTAGGGAGCTTTGTAGGACAAATAATCCGGTTTTATCAACAAATACATTGTGAAGGAAAAAAAAAAGGAGAAAGAGCCAATATGTATATCAACATGGGCTTGTTAAATGAATTATAGTAGATTTATACAATGGGATAACATTCAGCTTTAAAAGGGAATGAGGAAGTTCTCTGTAGGCTGATGTCGAAAGACGTTTAAAATACAGTTGTCTTGTTTAGGCTTCTTTTTGACTTCTGTCTAATCACATTGGAGGAAACTCATGATCTTATACATTAGAAATGTATTTCCAACCACATTTTAGAAAGACTTCCTGGAGACAGCTAAACTAATCTAAAGTTTCTTAAGGTCTAGTAGGTATTGTACTCTGAGGTATACAAACACAAGGGCCATAAGTGATTGACCATCTAAACTCAAGGAAATGATAATATCATCAAGAAATGGGAAACAGAATAAACCATTATTAAGCCATGTACCTCAAATAAAAGTAATATATATATCTATCAATATTTTTTAGAAATTTGCTTATTCTAAATTTGGAGTGGCAGCTCTATTATGTTATATTTTAAAATGATAGAATAAAATTTAATAACAGGAAAAATAAATACTGTGTCAAAGTGAATGTTAATATTGTGCTTTTTGTTTCTACTAGAGAACTAAATGTAAACACTTGCTGCTTCCTTTGTCTTTAAGGTTAATTTTAAGAACTTGGAAAATTTTTAACGTTGCTGAACATCCGTTTACGAACTTGATACTTTGTTCTTCTCTGCAGAGCCAGGAACCATCAATTTTTCACTTCAAATATCCCTTTTATTATGCAAACTTAGAACTCTGTTCTTTGTGTCTGGAAAGTAAAAGTCTTAGGTCTTCACTGAGACCACTTACTCCATTTTGTTCTACTAAGATACTAAGAGAAGTAATTTTATGCATTCAAATTTATTGATACCCCCAAATAACTTATAATTCCTTTGTCAAGGAAAAATAGATAATAAATGTACTACATGTTGGAATGTGTTTGCACTCCTAAGTATAAGAGCATGCTATACTCTCACTTAGGAGCATTTACTCATTTTAATTTGTGTGTATTCTTATAATCTATATTTCCCCCGGGATATATGAAATCTGCCCTTCCCCCTTTTTAAAAATATTAATTTATTTTGTCCTTTGGAGGCAGATAGTGCAAGACTGCTCTACAAAGTGCACAGGGGCTAAGAATCGTAAGACTCGCTACTTGATCATCTTAAGACGGTAGGTGATATTCTAGCTATCACATCTGAATTCCAGGCAGCCCAACGGAAGAAAATCCAAAGAAGAAATAAAGCAAACACAATAAATCTCCTTTAGAATATTTCCCAGAAACTGTCTGGGGAATACCTGTTTATATCCTTTGGCAGAATTTGTTCAGTTGACCCCATCCAACTGCAAGGAAGACAGAAATGTGGTCTTATTTCTGACAGCCATTTGGCTAGTTTAAAATCTATTACTATTAAAAAAGAGAACAGGAGATTGGAGAATAACGGACAGTCTATGCCACTCTTATATCCTGTACAATGGACACTTTTTTCATTCCATTTTCTTTTCCCCCTGTTCACCAAATCTTCCTGAACAGTGGGGACTATCTTGTTCACCATTGTATCTCTAGGCCAAACTCAGACCAGGCACATAGGAGGTACTTGAAAAATGTTTGTTAAAACAGAGAATAATAATTCAGTTTTTCCTAGCCAGAGATGCATGTTAAAATCACTTGGGGAGCCATCCCAAAACAAGTACTCCTGGGCCTACCACCTCCTGTGGAGTCAGAAGTCTTGAGCTGACATCATATTCTGAAAAAGCTTCCCAATCAACTATAATGTGTATTCCTAGTGAGAAAAACATTAAAATATATAATAAGAGAAGAAAAAGTAATGTAATCTTTAAAAAAGAAACAAAAACATTAATTGGTATTCTGCTTCACATCCTAAGTGGTAGAGACAGAAAATAGATTGTTCTTAGGGATTGTGAGAGCCGTGATGCTGGGATGCCTGTCTGTCCCTCCTTCCTTCTTCTTTCTCCCTCTTTCTTCTTTCTTTTCTCCTTTCCTTTCCTTTTACCTTCTCTTCTTCTAGTTAAATTGGCATTTCTGTCCAGTATTTTAGTTCTTTTCACTTTAATTTCCCTAATTAAACATCATTATTATTTTTATTAAATATGGACATAGTTTGATTAGATTTACTTACATATTGACCTTTTATTCCCTCATTTTACTATTTTATATATCAAACTTCTGTCTAGGATTACTTTCCTTTTTACCGAGGATCATTTTTTATAGTTCCATTAGTGAAAGTCGACTGGTGGAGAACTCTCTGCGTTTTTAATTTGTTAATTTCTTAATTTTACCCTTAATGTAGAAAGATAGTCTTAGTGGGTATAAAAGTATAAATGGATAGTTATTTTCCCTTAAGATTTTTGTAGATCTTTATCATAGTTTTCTATTGTTTTGGGGGATAAAAAACTTCTTTCTATCCAATTGCCTTCCTTTGTAAGTAATCTGGCCCATTTTACAATGTTATGTCTCGTTTTGGAGTTCTATAGTTTTGTTTAGTGTTTTTTTTTTCCTGCTTATCCTGTTTATCATTTGATAGTCTTTTGCTTAATCATTTTTATGATTCCATATTTTTACTTTTTAGTATTTAATTTTTACTTTATTTAGTACTTAATATTTGATAGTTATAATTCCTTGAACATTAAGAGATTCTATATCTGTTTTTTTTTTTAATTCTTGCTAACCTCAGTAATATTAGCTTGTTATTTGTGTGTTCGGTAAGTTTTGAGAATGAATCCATATTTTGTTGATTTTAGTCTGTGAGAATTTTAAGTGTCAAAATTTGGGTTGCTTTCCTCTAGAGAAGAGAAGATTTTTTTAAAAATTTTTTAATTTTTTTTTATTTTTGAGACAGAGAGAGACAGAGCATCAGCAGGGGAGGGGCAGAGAGAGAGGGAGACACAGAATCTGAAGCAGGCTCCAGGCCCAAGCTGTCAGCACAGAGCCTGATGTGGGGCTCGAACTCACGGACCGTGAGATCATGACCTGAGCCAAAGTTGGACGCCCAACCGACTGAGCCACCCAGGCGCCCTGAGAAGATTTTTTTAAATTATACAACTTGAGATATAATTCACATCTTATACAATTCATCAATTTTTTTTTTTTTTTTTTTTTTTTGAGACAGAGAGAGACAGAGCATGAACGGGGGAGGGGCAGAGAGAGAGGGAGACACAGAACCGGAAGCAGGCTCCAGGCTCCGAGCCATCAGCCCAGAGCCCCACGCGGGGCTCAAACTCAGGGACTGCGAGATTGTGACCTGAGCTGAAGTCGGACACTCAACCGACTGAGCCACCCAGGCGCCCCTACAATTCATCAATTTAATTTGTTATTTGTTATTTGTTATCATCAATTTAAAGCATCCATGTCAATGGTCTTTACTATAGTCACAGAGTTGTGCATTAATCACCCCATTAAATTTTAGAGCATTTTTATCACCCCACAAAACCCCCAAGCCCATTAGCAGTCAGTATTCATTTTTCCCCAATCCCTCCCCTCCAACCCCAGGGAACATGCACATGCCTGAGAGTGGCAGGTGGAAGAAAGCAGCCCTAAATTGGGTAATGCTCTGTCCTAGAGAAGTGTTTGTCACTAAAAGAGTCATGAGTCTTTCAAATGTTCTCAGCTTGATACTTACAAGATAAAATTTTACTTCACAAGAGGTAAAAGCAAGACCTTTCCTTAGTGGAGCCTATATCTTCCAAGAAGAAATAGTGTGAGATGCTAATGAGAGTCAATATCAGGGGCTATTTTCCAGTTGCTCCAGAAATGCAGCAAAGACGTTCTTTATTAACAATGCTAATAAAGCAAGGCTAAATTTAGCAAGGCTAAATTCTGTGTTCCTTAACCAAGATTAAGCATCCTCTTTTCAATCCATTGCCTCTTTTCATAGACTCCCAAGATCTAACCTATAGTTACTTATTTGGCCTTCAACTTATTGAAAACTGACTTTTCCCATAACTTTGGCACCATCAGGTTTGATTGTGAAAATCCAGGAAGAGGTGAGGGAAAGGAGAAAAAAAATTATCCATGAATAATCATTAGTGACTAGGTCACGTTGGACTAAATTGTCCTGATTAGGTGGATTTCTTGTGTTGCTTAGTTTTATAATTAATCACAAGTAAATAATAAGAGATTTCCACATTGAAATGTTGGGTTTAAACTTCTCTATTCTTTCCTTTCATTGACCCTTGACCCACATATTATTAATAGACACTGGCAATGCCACACAGATCCCCCAAGGTCCCTTACATAATTTGTTGTGCATCCCCCCTTCCATATTCAGTGTGCTTTCCATCCTCACTCCTTCCCGTTCAGTGTGGTTTTGCTTCCCACTGTCCTTCATTGGATCCTCTGTGTGAGCAGGCTTATACTGCCCTCCTCAGGAGCTTATTGAAATTACACCATTTTTGTCTACATCTCCTTTCTTCTGTTTCTTTCATTCTCTTGAGTGCCTTTTCCTGTGAAAACTTCCTTAATAAATCACTGCACAAGAAACCTTATCTTGGGTTAGCTTCTAGGGAACCTGACCTGAAATCTTTTTGCTCTCCAAATATTTAGAGTCAAGCATAAAAAAAAGGAAGTTTGCCTTTTACATGGAAGCAATATCACGGACAAGTTTAAAATACAAATTGGAGAACACATTTAGAACATGCGGGACTCCTGGAGTGGCTCAGTTTGTTATGTGTCTGACTCTTGATTTTGGCTGGGATCATGATCTCATAGTTTCTGGAATGGAACCCTGTGCTGAGCTCTGCACTGACAGCATGGAGCCTGCTTGAGATTCTCTTTCCCTTCTGCTCTCTGCCCCTCCCCTCTCACACACACACATGTGCTTGTGCATGCATGTGCACTCTCTCTCTCTCTCTCAAAATAAGTAAAGATTTGAAATAATAAAAAATAAATAAAATAAATAAAATTGAACTTTCCTAAAAAAAGTGCTCTCTTTAAAGGACACTTAAGCAAATGAATTCAAAACAACCCAAACCTAACATGGGAAAAGGACATAGACAGAAAATCACAGCAAAGAAACTATGAAATGGCTCAGTTTTTCAGAATAAAAGAAATAGCGATTCAAGTGACAATGAGATACCACTTTTGCATTACTTAGATTGGCAAAGCCTTTGCAAAGCGTAATAACATAGTGTTAGCTTGGATGTGGAGAAATCAGCCTTCTTAATTTTTGGAGGGAGTGTTAACTGTTAACTGATACAATATCTTTAAGAGTCCACATTATATATTAACTTGAAAATGGACAAACCTTGCCTTTTCAACCCTGATTATTTTTCTCATTCTTCTTTTTGAATTCTGTAATAACATTTGCTTTAGTCTCAATATTTGTGTCCCTTAAAAATTCATATGTTGAAATACTAATAGCCAGTGTGATTGTATTAGGAGGTGGGTCTTGTATTAGGAGGTACATGTATGAGGTCATGAGTTCTCATGAATGGGATTAATGCCCTTATTAATGCCCTAATGGGAAAAGACCCCACAGAGCCTGCTCACCTTCTTCCACCATGTAAGGATACAAAGAGAAGCCTGCAATCTGGAAGACAGCCCACACCCAACTATGCTGGCATCTAGATCTTAGACTTCCTGCCTTGAGAACCGTAAGAAATAAATTTGTTGTTGTACATAAGGTACTGTGTGGTATTTTGTTAGAGCAACCCAAATGGATTAAAACAGTATTTATCGCTCTAAAATTGTCTCTTTATTTACTTGCTTATTGTCTCCTCGCACTAAATGCAAACTCCGAAGAGCTTGTCCCTTGTCCTCCCTAAGTCCTACATGGTGTCCTCCATGCCCGTGCTTCACATATAATAAATGCTCCATTTAAAAGAGTTGAATTGGGGCTTTTGAATGCTCAGTCTGCAGAGCATGTGACTCTTGATCTCGGGGTTCTAAGTTCGAGCCTCATGTTGGGTGTGGAGATTACTTAAAAATAAGATCTCTAAAATATAAAATAAAATAAAATAAAATAAAATAAAATAAAATAAAATAAAATAAAATAGAATAAAATAGTTTAAGCAATAAATAAAGTAATCAGCACCTATGGTATAGCTTGAGATGCCCCAGTGACTCTAGGACATCTCAATATTCTTCTGCGATGTCTGAAATTCTCACTTGGGCAAATAATGAAGACACTAAGGGAGCCTATTAAACTATTATATCATGAAAATCTAAGAAAAAGTAAATTAGCTAAGGAGTTGGAGCAAGAAACTGAGGTTGTGGGCCAGGTAAGATCAGAATCATAAAGTAGATCTTAATTAATTGCAAGCAAGTGGGTGGCAGACTTTGGCAGCAGTGTGGAAAGCCTTACTTAGGTTGTAGAGATGATAACCAAGAGAAGATTTAAGATAAAGTACAGAGGAGAAACCAGAATTGAAACCAAAGCAGATAGAGTATTACAGTGTTCACCAGAATGTTCTAAGCATTCTGGGTGAAGAGGGGAGGCATTGGAAGTGCCAGCCAATTTAGGCAAATTATGACAAAAATATTGGAGACTCCCTAGTTTTGTCACCAGTAAGAATATAGAAGGGGCCAGGGCTGAGTATGCAACAATTCTATTCCTTCTGCTGGTACCCTATATTGACTACAGACAGCAGTGCAACTAGAGACTGAGGGTTTCTGGACACAGTCTAGTTTTAGTCAAACCTCTGGTTTGGGACCTTGGTTCAAGCCACACCTCTTTGGGCTCTTTCTAGAGTTCTCTCCTTCAGATGTTAAAATTTGATTCTAAATCTTTGAAGATAGCCAGAAACATCTCACACATCACCCCAGGTAGCTTTTTGATGAAACAAATCTCTTGAACTGAAGAACCCACCTGGCCTCACAGCAACTGGTTTACCTTCCTCCTTTGAACTGCTGAGCTAAGGCCCTCCAAGACTTTGGCAACAGAGTAGAGATGGTTCTGAAATCAGAATCTAAGGGATTCAACTGAAATTTGCTTGCCTGAGGAGGGGGAAGTGAGTAGTATCTATAAAACAGGGACAACACTTGTGCCTACTACCTCTTAGGGTTATTATTAGGAAGAGATGTGTTAATAAGTATAGCGTGTCTGAGAGAGAGAAGGGAAGAAGGGAGAGGGTGGGAAGGAAAGGATGAACATTAAAATGTAGTGTTTATTTAACTGTCTTCTCAGATTTGAGACTGAGGCTAGACTCAAGCCACTGGCCCTTTGTCCTCTGTTTCCTCAACATACTTTAAATGACAAAAATGCGTAGGCTTGGTACTGATGAGCCCATAATTCGCCCATTCCACTGTCTGTTCCTGAGAAAGTTACATGACAAGGATATACTTAAATTTATCACTGTTGGCAAAATTAGAAGGTAACATACATTAACCAGGAAGTAAAAGACCACCATAAATAGTTCAAATTTACCTCTAATTTAGGGAAAGTGTCAGTCTTTTAGTCTAAAGGACTTCTAACTTCTTAGGTCCTGTGATACGGAAAGTTCGTAACTATGAACACAGCATTTCCATTTTCCTGTTCAAAACTGAGCAAATGAAGTAAAAATATAGAACCTAATTGCCACATTTATCTAATCATCTGGAGTAAGTGAACAAAAAACAATAGCTGTGCAAAAATATTAATCAAAGAGTACCCATTCTGTTAAACTTCCCTAAACCAAAGCAAGCTGGTGGTTTAGAAGTCAGAGGTCTGACTGCAACGAGGTCTAACTAACTGCGTACCTTTAAGGATACTTAGATTGGACTTGAATTCCTTCTTCTCAAGTGAGGTTGATTCTAATAGCAAAGTATAATGATTAATTATGCCAGTGGAACTATATCCATATCTACATACTGTACTAGACAATTAAAATATTCAGTTTCCCTCCTCAGAAAATATCCTCTTTCATATATTCATCTCCGTAATAATAGTGACTTGTCCAGCAAAAAGCAAGAGCTTCAGAATTAGCTAGAACTGGGTTGGTGGGCAAGTTATTTAATTTTTGCTAATGCTTACTTCCTCATTTAGAAAATGAGGATGATAATTCTTACCCCAGAGTGTTATGGAGACATTTGAATGCCATAATTAATTGTTTAGTAAAAATCCTTAAATGACTTCATAATTCATTATTGATTATCTGATTTTAGGGACTTGGTTGAAACTGCTTTCCTGTAAACAGTCTCTTCATGACATTTTAATTAGAGGCTTGCTCTACTTAGGTTAACATTTAAGATATAACAAATACTGCACATTTGTTTAAAGCAGTTTAGGCACCCAATAAATACTACTTGTATCTTGGATTTTTAAAGTTGTAGCTATTGCATATTAGGAATTAAAAACAAATGAGCCATACTCAATTGAATAAAAACAGTATTTTGGGGGGCACCTGGGTGGCTCAGTCAGTTAAGCATCCGACTTCAGCTCATGTCATGATCTCGCGGTTCATGGGTTCGAGCCCCGCATCCCGCTCTGTGCTGACAGCTCAGAGCCTGGAGCCTGCTTTGGATTCTGTGTCTCCCTCTCTCTCTACTCCTCTCCCGCTCATGCTCTGCTTCTCTCTCAAAAATAAACATTAAAATAATTTAAAAATATTAACAAATAAATAAAAACAGTATTTTTTCCCTCAAAATTATAAACATTCATTGAGTAACTAAAGTACTAATTATATTCAACCTCAAGAGACTCACTGCCCTTTAATTATGTTGACAAGTGAACCTGTGCCTTGGAAGTTTCTTTTTGAATCTTTGAAGTTATCTCGTTATCTGTTTGTTTTGTGTGTGTTTGGTTTTTTTTCAGCAAAAGAGTAGGTTTCATAAAGATCTTGTCACCATCCCCCGACCTCACACTTGGCCCATCCCCCAACCTCATAGTTGGTCACAACTCTTCAAAAATTCTGAAGCAGAATTTCTGATGCCGAAATTCTGTTTTCCCCATTCTCTCAGAATTCCATTTTTTCTTGTGCCGTCTTCCAGGAGGTGAGTCTCAGGGACACTCCCATCCCGTCATAAAGTAGCCAGATCCTTCGTTGCCAGTCACTCTGATTTCCTGTTTCCCTTGTCCCAGGTGAGAATCCTAGGGCACTTTTGTGCTCTCCTCGGTTCTCGGTGAAGAAGTACAACTGCTGCCTGCTCTTCTCATTTTCAAGGGTAAATGTGCTCAGGTTTTTATGGACTAGTGTAGGGGGACAGAAAGAACTATAAATATTAATGAATCCTTATAATGGCATTACAAGGTTGACTTTGCAGCTAATTTTTCTTTTCGGATAGCACCTGTCCCACATTTTGATATATGTGATGTACTAGATGTATTTGTTTATTTTCGTAACAACAGCAGTAATGGTTATTAATGATTACTCGTATTCTCCTAGATGTGGTAAACATGCTAACAGCCAAAAGAAATTTGATGCTGAGTAATAATTTGTTAATTAACTATTGCTTCTTTGAGTTTTGGGACCCGATCTGCCTCCTCTTCTGTGAAGTGGAAGCAGAGCTAGCTGGTTTGGCCAAACTGATGCATAACCAGCAAACGTTGTAGAGATGTCTGCATTCTACGCTAATAATTGGTTTTGCTATTCTTTGTTTTAAATGTCACTTATTCTTGTGTCACTTACTTATTCCACTCATCCAATTTAAACGGTCCGGATAAATGACATTTGACAAGGTAGAAAAATATTTCCATCGGGCTGAGGGAAGAGTTTGAAGGCTGAGCTTGAATAGGTTGCTTTCCGAGTGGACTCCTCCACAAGATGCCAAGAAGCAATCACAGGCGAATTCATGCAAGGCACAGTAACGGCCAGAGCCAGTTGATCTGCTGGTAGAGTCATGATCCGGGAGACTTTCTCATGCAGGTTCCCTCGGAGAATGTGCTGGGTGCTGATGAATGCCATTGGTAAGGCACGGCCACGTCATTGGATGTGGCTCCACTGTGGTATGAATTTGTTGAGTGTCTCACTTCCACCAACCAGAACAATTCCATAATGCTCACATATTTAGAGTAAAAAATAACTTTTTTTTTAGTTTCCTAGAGAAGCTTTCATGTTGAAAGGTCTATGAATCATTAAATAGACCTTGAACTTTGCCTCCTTTTGTCATGCTTTTCCCTGCCTTTCATATAGAAGAGGGTGGAGGCAAGGGATAATATTAATAATAACAGGAACAACTTACTTTTTTTTTTTTTTTTTTTGGTATTTACTATGTGTCAGGTCTCAGGGAGGAACAAGAAATTGCCTTTACCCTGTTAGATTCTATGCCTGGAGCCTATAAATTGAACTGACAAAAGACAGATTAACGGGAGAAAAACATACAAACCTTAGTTAATATTTTTACATGTACATGGGAGACTTCATGGTAGTTTAGTCACTTATAAACGTTTCTTTGAGGAGTCTTCAAACAGATTGGATTCTTTTCTGGTTGCTGAAGAGATTAAATTAATGAGATCGGAGAACTTGACCAAGGCCACTTAATAAGAAAGGGCCTGTTCTTGGTATTCAAAACTCAAGTGTGTCAGACTCCAAAGCTTTTGCTATCAGAGTGGCTTGATCCATTCCAAAGTAAAAAATACATTTTCTACTGAGACCCAGTGTACACATATGTAAGTATATAACGGATGGAAAACGGTTCATAAAATAATATCCTTCTACATGTGATGATGGTATTCTGGTGATTCCTATTCTGACCTGCCCTATTCTATCCTACCCCAGTCATTCCACTCTAGTCTGTTTCACTTATTTATTTATTTTTAGAAAAGTGCTCATTACAACCAATTAAATCAGTTTTATGGCCCACTAATAGTCTGTGGCCTGCACTTTGGGAAAAACATGTGAGGAATAGGCTTACCCAACATCACTTTCTTGGATAATCATGTTCACAACTACTCTCCTAAAATGCACAGGACTGCTTAGGTGATGTTTTAGCCTTTGTTCTGCCGTGCGTTTTTGTAATTATGCTTTGGCCACAGGTGGCCTCAGTGTGGAGGCGTTATCTGAGCTTCCCTATTTCCTTGAACTAGAAGCATGTGATCTCCTCTGAGGCCAAGTGGCAGCAGCCTCCCAACCTATAGGTGAAGATAAGGGGCCGATATCATTGTAAGGACAACTTTCACGGAGTTTCTAAAATTTGAAGTAAATTTTGCTGCTATGACTCTTCCTCTTACCTTCTGTCATTTTTTACATTCTTTCGAGGAGAGGTAGAGTCCTGTTATACCCCCAAACTTCTCCGTATCATCTAAAAATTTCAATATCCACAGTAAACATTTCTTTGGCATTCTAGCACTAGGAATTCACAATCCCTAAATTTTTCTAGCGATACTCCTAATCTAATTATATATACTGGCTTTTCTGGTTGCTGTAAGTCAAAAACAACTGTCTCCACACCGGACTACAGCTGTGTTTCTTATAGTTTGGGGTAAATGCAAATGAACCATAATAAGCAAAATTTCATAACATAGGTAGTCCAGCAGAAATAATATGCAAGTCTAGATTTTACAAGCTTCCTGTAAAAACTACTTCATAGGGAGTGAGATTGATCTAGGTATTACCAGTATATCTTTCAAGAGTTAATACCTAAAGATTGAATAATGTGAATCTTCCAGCTCTCGCATAGTAGAGCTAAAAGTGGAAACAACGTCTCAATCCTTTTTCTGGATCTGGGCTCCTTAACCCCTTGGCTGTGGGTGTCACTGGCCTTCTGGTCCCATTGGCAGATGAAAGACTCTGTTAAGATAGAAAGAAAAAAGTTAAAAGTGAATGTATGAATTAAAAAAAATTTTTTTTAATGTTTTTATTAGGAGCCTGCTATCTCACTAGGTGCCAAATATCTTAAATTGATAAGAAGGAAAATAATTGTCATATTGTCTTCTGAAACTGAGCTCGTATCTTGTTCCTTTTTTAAAAAAAAAATTTTAATGGTTATTTACTTTTGAGAGGGCGAGAGACAGAGTGTGAGCAGGGGAGGAACAGAGAGAGAGGGAGACACAGAACCAGAAGCAGGCAACAGGCTCTGAGCTGTCCGCACAGCTGTCAGCTGTTTGTGTTAGACTATAGCGCTCACTTCGGCAGCACGTATACTAAATCGTATTAGACCATAGTGGCCACTTGGTTCTTTGATATAATCCCATGTGTAGATTTAGTAACTATAACTTTGACAATTCAGAGAAATAAAACCCAAAAGTCATTTGACTGGTCCAGGAAGAGAAACATTGGTTACTGCTAACAGAAGACCAAATGTGAACTCATAGCTCACGTTGTAGCTAGGATACCTTTGTGAACTTCATTGCGCGAGTCACCAGTAATCACAGAGGTACTTGGTACTCCTAAACTTTGACTTGATTGGTACTAAGGCCTTTTGCCTATTTTGCTAGGCAGCCGAGACATTGCAATTACAGGGAACTAGGGCTGGTCCCAGGTTTATGATGGTGGGATATTGGGTTGATGGCATGTCAGGCATTACCAAGCTCAGTCTGGGGCTTGGCAAGTGGCATTGCGGAGAAGATCTCTAGCAAAGCTATTGTGTTTTAACTAGCCTCTAGAATTTAGAGACTCTTTAAGACTTTATTCAATTATTCCAGTACTTAATTTCAGTCATATCTGGGTGTGTCAGTGCCTCATGCTTGGCTATAGAAGACATAATTGTCTTCTGAGTAATGTTTGAACTCTGTGGCTTCTGGATGCTATGCTTCATTTTTTGTTTGAACATTTTCATTTTAAAGTGGTACCATAAGCCATAATTTTGAATTTACTGAGATTCCAAGTACATTGAGTTCATTTACTTAGTTAAATGATTAACTCATCAAGCATGCATAGTAGTGGGGACTGACAAAGATTCTCTCTTGACTATGATAATCATGCTCATTGAACTCTCTTTTTGACTAAGTCTCAAACGCTGCTGAGTTTCTGCATCCTTCCCTGTAGAAGCTAGTTCTAGTAAGAATCCTGTTAAGTCAGTTTAGCAAGAATTCCCATCCTTCACATCTGGTCACCTGGGATATCTGATTAGGTCTCCTAGTTTCTACTATCCTCCAGGTGATGCCTGATCACCCTGGTCTGCCTTTAGCAAGAATCCTGTTAGGTCAGTTTAGCCAAAATCTTCCCTTACCCCAGATGTTCCCTCAGTAATTTTCCATCCACCGCTTCCCCCCCCCCCCCCCCCCATTTTGCTCCATGGCCGTAAAGTCCCACTTTTTCTTGTTGTATTTGGAATTGAGTCCAGTTCGATACTGAGGTCTCTTTCTCTTACTGCTCTGGTATTTTCTTTGCTGGCTTTGTAAATTCTGGATGATACATTTTGATTTTTGTTTGAACATCTTCATTTTAAAGTGTCCCCATTGGCCGTAATTTTGAGTTTATTGAAATTCAGAGTATATCAAATTTATTTATTTAATTAACGAGCTCATGTATGTATCTATTGAGTATCAATTAAGTGGCTTGGAAATTTGAACAACAACCTAATCTTACAATTAAGGGTACATTGTATACATTCTTTCATAAGGTCTCTGGGGTCTACAAAGATATTTTGGACACAGAATGTCATTATAGGTCCATTCATGTTCTTTCCAAAGGAATTTTCTTCTTAGAATAAGATGAATTACTTTCTTATTTTCAATTAAACACTTTTGGTATTAAGCTATCTTGCATCTTCAAAGCTGAAATATTATCTTTTATAACATATCAATATAACTTGCTTAAGGCTTCAACATTTAGAATTCATGCTTAATCATGCTGTGGTTTTCTGGCGTCTGAGATGTATTACTTTCTAATTATATCATGGCTCAACAGGACAAACTTTTATCGCATAAAATGAACATGTATAAATTATATCTCTATGTTTTACTATATCAATTAAATAAAATTTGATTTGGGGAACTGCTTTTGAGAGATTTTGTTATTTATTTGGCTCTCTTTTTTACTCTTCTCCCCTCTCCCTTCCCACCCTCGGGAAAGGAGCAGGCTTCAGGAAACTAGTGTTTTCCTATAAGTAACAAATGTCAAACATGGCTTTCTCTATCACTTTGAAAACATTAATGCTAATTCATTTTAATTTTGTAAGGAGAAATTACTTTTCCAGTAGATGCTGTACTTCCTTGAAACCAGTTCATTCTTCATCTATACTAGACTACGGGAAATCTTTCATTAATTCAAACAAATGCTTAACAGTCAAAACAACTGCAGTTAGGACTTGTTTTACCATTGGGTTCTTAAACTCATTTCAAATGTTAATAAAAAATTTATGGCATTTTTACATAAATTTTCCATCCTTACCAATCCTTTTTGTTGCTATAAGGCACTTGAATTTTCTGGGATTCAACACACACACACAGGTCCTCCTCCCTCCATCACACAACATCTTAAAACATTAAGTCTTTCCTTTTTTAAAAAAAATTTTAATGTTTATTTATTTTTGAGAGAGAGAGAGAGAGAATGAGAGAGCAAGAGCAGGGGAGGAGCAGAGAGAGAGGGAGACACAGAATGTGAAGCAGGCTCCAGGCTCTGAGCTGTCAGCCTGGAGCCTGATGGGCTTGAACTCATGAACAGTGAGATCATGACCCGAGCTGAAATCAGATGCTTAACCAACGGAGCCACCCAGGAGCCCCAAGTCTTTCCTTTTTAAAGGTTTATTTATTTTTGAAAGAGAGACAGACAGATTATGAGTAGGGGAGAGACAGAGGGAGAGTGAGAGCCAGAATCCAAAGCAGGCTCCAGGATCTGAGTTGTCTGCATAGAGCCTGATGTGGGGCTTGAACCCATGAACCATAAGATCATGACCTGAGCTGAAGTCGGATGCTTAACAGACTGATACCCAGGTGCACTGAGATTAAGTCGTTCCTTAATTGACTGGGTGAAGAGTTCCTTTTTCTTACCCAACATGCTGAATAGTGAAGAGTATTTAGGTTTTTCTGGAGCAATTTCTGACCTGCTGACATTTCAGAGGAAAATTTTAAAATTTTGCTTCAAAAATAAGTTGTCTGTTTTTCTTTCCACTGCATAGCCCTATAAAGTGTCTGTGAAAAAGAATTAGAAGTTCTGTAATGTGCCTGTTTTTAAAACTACCTCTTTAGTAGAGGTAGTTTGACACTTAGTGCTTAGTAGTGGATAAATGGACTAAGAATGAACAATTTCTGGGGCGCCTGGGTGGCCCAGTCGGTTAACCGTCCGACTTCTAGCTCAGATCATGATCTCACAGTTCGTGGGTTCGGGCCCCATGTCGGGCTCTGTGCTGACAGCTCAGAGCTTGAAGCCTGCTTTGGATCCTCTGTCTCCTTCTCTCTGCCCCTCCCCTGCTAACACTCTTTCTCTCTCTCAAAAAATAAATAAACATTAAAAAAATTTAAAAAACTGAAAAAAGAATGAGCAATTTCTTTTTCTTTGTTTTTTAGAAGATTTTATTGTCAAGTAATCTCTATACCCAATGTGATGCTCAAATTTACAACCCCAAGATCAAGAGTCATGTGTTCCACCAACTGAGCCAGGTAGGGGCCCCAAGAATGAGTAATTTCTTTAGCCTTGAGGAGCTCCAGCCTGTGCAAAAATTATCTGTGGGAGACACTGACAAAGTTAAGACAAAAGTAGCAGAAGGAACCAAAGGACAAGAATAATAATGATAACACTGAAAACACTAATACTAATACTAATAAAGGGAAAGGGGAAGAAGGAGTTGATTGAATGCCTCCAAAACTAGTATGAACTTCTCTTGTTTCATCAAGTGAATCATCATATCTATTTCTGGCCAAGTGATTTATTAGACATAGCTTAGTAAGAAATTTCCTAGAAAAAAAATCTTGCTTGAAGGCGCCTTTCTTTGCTGAAAGCATGAATAAATTTTTGCTGCAAGAGAAGAAAACTGCACATGGATTTTTCTGCTTGGGGGATGTTATGTTGGTCTCTTTAGTTTGCTCAGAACTCAGCTTAGATTACTATAACTTGTAACTGGAGGTACAAGTCAGCCTTTGAGTTGAAATTAGAGACCAAGTAGAACTTCAGAAATGATACACAGCCTATGAAATGTAATTAGTATATAAAGGCTACAAAAAGAATAAATTTGGGGCTGGGAGCTAACTCGAAGTTTTGCTTTGTACTTTTCATGTTAAAGAATGATTTCCAAAGTATTTATGGAGGTAATTTAGATACATTAAAGTTACCTTTAGCATCCTGAGGCTAGGGGCTATTTGATGAGTATTGTCACAATGCATGTGTCATGTTCAGTTGTTCTGGGGACAGTAGGGTAATGGGGAGTGAGGAGGTGCCGTGGAAAGACATCTTAAGCCGTGGGGCTCTCCATCTTTTCCCCTCCCTTCAGTTCTCATTTGCTTTCACCGAAGTTATAATCTTGGCTTTATCAGTATTTGTCCACATTTCTGACTTTTCACCTTTATATTTATAATAATAATTTATATTCAAAATCTATAATAATTTTAATAGTAAGAGAATTGTATCCAAATTCAGTTCTTGGGCTGTCTGAGTGGCTCAGTCAGTTAAATGTCCGGCTCTTGATCTCAGCTCAGATCTTGGTCTCAGTGTCATGAGTTTAAGACCCGAGTTGGGCTTGTAGCCTACTAAAAAAAGTAAATAAGAATATCAGACAAGAGGTGTCCAAAGACAGCCCTGTGACTGACTTCTACATCTATTAATTATGATTTTCTAGAAACAAAGCATTTGTTCTGGAAATAAAGCATTTGTTGTGGAAGAGCAGATCTTACAATTAAGCCAAGAAATGTAGCTGTTTTGTTTGATTTTTTCTGTCTGTGACTTTCTTCTCCTTACCTCAAAAATTCCAACTACTAAGTCCTTCAAAAAGTAAAACAAGAACCCCTTGAACAAGCATCCTAGCGAATAAACAGTAAGAAGGCGGATGGTTCTTTTTCTCTTTCCACTAAAGAGAAGCTGAGCTTCAAATCTGTTCTGGCAAGATTCCGGCATTAAATTTTTTTCTCTCCCAGTTTTTACTTGAAAAACTATATGGTAGTTGAATGAAAGAAAGTTAGAAGATCAAAAATATGTAGGGGCGCCTTGGTGGCTCAGTCGGTTAAGCGTCCAACTTTGGCTCAGGTCATGATCTCATAGCTTGTGACTTAGAGCCTTGTATTGGACTCTGTGCTGACAGCTCAGAGCCTGGAGCCTGCTTCGGATTCTGGGTCTCCCTCTCTCTCTGCCCTTCCCCTGCTTGAGCTCTCTCTCTCTCTCTCAAAAATAAACATTAAAAAATTAAAAAAAAATCCCATATTTATTTAAGCATCTCATCATTGGGGATTGAAGTTGCTTTTAATATTTTCTCATGTCACAAATGCCACAATACATAGTGGTTAATAATACACTGTAAGTGTCTGTACCTACCTACATAGTTTTCATTACAAAATAATTTTGGACTAATTCTCAGATAAAACATTCCTGGCTCAAAGGTTTAGCTAGCATGTGTTCCAGTGATAAAATTTCTTTACAGCAAGAATAAGAATTAATTAAATAGGATTTGGGGTGTAGTCAAATCTTGAGCTTTTAAATTTATTCTAAGACAAAATGATTTTTTAAAGGAATGTTAAATACTTGCCAATGCTTTAGGAAGACATTAAAACCAACAGGCTTCTGGCCTGGACACTACTGAAGACAAGTTTGGTGGTTGGCCTATGAAAGGACTTCTGGGTAAATATTACTGTTAGGAATTAGGGGGATATCAAAGGCTTAGCAGGAGTGCTTTAAAAGGGCAATTATTCAGACAATGAGCAAGTAGGACACTTGAGAAGCAATCTCATAAGTATAAATTGAGAACAAGCCTTATACATACTAGTGGAGAGATGCTAATTATCTGGAGTTAAGTCAGGTAAGATTTTTCTAGGGAGATGAGATTCCTGTGTTACGTCCCTACTAGATGCTCTAAATAACAGATGTTTTCTAGATGCTAACCCAGGTCTTCTCCAGTTCTGTGCCCCTAGGCTTTGTCCAGAGATGTATGAAGAAGAGTTAAATTTGTTTCATAAAAAAATTTACATATTTTTGTACCTACACATAAATTGTGTGTGTGTGTACACAGACGTCTATGAATATGTACGTCTTTTATTTAACCTTTTACTCAATTTACTTTCTCTTGTACTAACACAATAATGCAATTCCATAGTTTCTGTCTTCCTCTCCCTTTTTCTCTCCACAGAAGGGGGTCCTGCACTCCATGCCTACACCTTTTTATCTCCCCTTGTTCACATAAACCTCGATCCCACCAAGCTGTCTCCCAACACCTGTGGAGATCCTTCTGCCACTCCACAGATGGATTTTCTGGGTGTTCCAAGTGATCTGACCTCAATACAACTGTGTTTGAGAGGAAATCCCAGTCCCCCTATTTCCCCACCATCTTAACTCCTCCTCTATTCAATTTACTTTGAGATATGATGGAGCACTATTCCAAATAACACTTAAATTTGTTCCTCAGTAGGAGACTTTGGTTAATTCAATAGTTTCAAGCACACTTTTGATCTATTACTTCTGGCAGAAGTGACTCTACCTGCCCCCCTTCAGGAAAAAAAAAAAAAAAAAAAAAAGAAATCTCATGATTCAATGAAAGGTTGTTTTCAAATTTTGACCTGCCACTATAAAGTGGTCTTTCAAGAAATAACAAACCCAAATGAGAAGTTCAACTGAAATTAATTTTTATTTAACAGGCTTTTGCTAAGATATTGCTTGACACAGCATTCTGTACAAGTAGGAAGGCAAAATAAAAACAGCCACATTCACTTCTCTGTAGGCTCAGTAATGATCAGGGTAGATGAGACGAATGTCAGCTATTACAGGATTTGTATCCTACAGAAGAGAAAGTAACTTTATTGACTCAAACACAAGAGCCCTCCATCTTCAAAAATTGAATTAAACTCCTGCACTTAATGTTAAGAGCTTGGTAAAGTTTACAGTCTCTGATACAGAAACATCAGGTAACAATATATTCTATATTTTCTTTTTTTTTTTCAGTTATAGATGAAACAACTTGCAAAACATTCTTGAAACACGAAGCAAGAAGAGTAATATTTAAAAGTAACATGATCATTATACGTCTTTATCCATCAATGTGGCTTCATTCCACTATCTCTTTTCTGTGCTTATATCTTGCATGAAATATTGGATAAGCCAAAGTGCGTAGGAAGAAATTTTCATAGTCATTCATCTCTGCAATGGGAATGCTCATGTTCAAGCGTATCTTCTTTAGGAGCTTTGTGGAGTCCAGTGGAGCAACACAGGCAGTGTTTACCTTCCTTCTGATTCCGTGTTGCTTGACTCAGGATTTCACAGCACCCCCTTTAATCCCAACTATTTCTTTCCTCTGGGGCTGGAATGTCCCAACTGAACGTTGTGCTACACAGTTTAACGTGCAGCTAGATCTGAGCCTTTTCTCTATAACAGGAAGCCCCCTAAAAAGTGCCACTGGACAAGCCATTACATTATTTTATGCTGATAGACTTGGTTACTATCCTCACGTAAGTGAAAAGACTGGCCAAAGTATACACGGAGGAATCCCTCAGTTGGGATCCCTACAAAAGCACTTGCACAAAGCCAAGAATGACATTTCCCATTACATAGAAACAGAAGGTGTGGGCTTGGCTGTCATTGACTGGGAAAACTGGAGGCCTATCTGGGCAAGAAACTGGAAACCTAAAGATATTTACAAGCGTCTGTCTATTGAATTGGTTCAGCATCAACATGTACAACTTAATGACACAGAAGCAGCCGAGAGAGCCAAAGTAGATTTTGAAAACGCAGGAAAGTGTTTCATGCTAAAGACTTTAAAATTGGGAAAATCCCTTCGGCCAAATTATTTATGGGGTTACTATCTTTTTCCTGATTGTTACAATCATAATATTAAGAACCCCAGTTACGATGGAAGTTGCCCTGATGTAGAATATAAAAGAAATGATGAGCTCAACTGGTTGTGGAATGAAAGCACGGCCCTTTTCCCATCCATTTATTTGAATAGCAAATTCAAATCTTCTCCAAATGCCTCTCTCTTTGTCCGTAATCGTGTTCAGGAAGCCATTCGGGTTTCTAAAGTATCCAGTGCTAAACAGCCACTTCCGGTTTTTGTCTATACCCGTCCAGTTTTTACTGACTTGGATTTAAAATATCTTTCTGAGGTGAGTAAATCAAGGTGTAAGGGCTATGAATCAGTGTTCACAAATGGTGTTTAGGGAATTCAACATTATTTTTGAAGGGAGTGAAATTTGGCTTTAAATATCCTTTAGGAATATGCACACAGGTGGTAGTTCTGCATTATTATGTGAATGCAAAATAAGAATATATTTCATTTTAGTGTAATCATATAATAGCAACAATGAAAAAACTAGATAGCACAGACGATGTAGTAATTCAGTTCCCTTTCTTTTTATTTCATGGGTCTGCCCTTTTGTCAATAAGCAATTAAAATAATAACAGAAAAATCTATTTTTGTTATAGTAGGGTAGTGGTGGCATGAAAGATAGAAATAAATAGTGGGAAAATATTTAAATTATTGCTTTGATGTTACTGTCCTATGCATAACATTTCTATTTTATTTCTGTTAACTCTTTCTGTCACTTTGCCAGGGTGACCTCGTGAATACAATCGGTGAAACTGTTTCTCTGGGTGTCTCTGGAATGATAATATGGGGAAGTCTCAATTTCAGCCAAAATGTGGTAAGTTTAATTGATAGGAAATCGATGAAAACATTTCTACTTCTAATGTTCTTGAGAATCGTGGTGGTACTGAATCATGAAATCAGTACTATGCTTGGCACATAGTAATGGGTGCTCAATTAATACTGGTTGCATCAAACTATCCTTCATTTGCGTGGTTATGTTATATGGCAGAAAGCATTGTACCTGTTTTCCAGTGAGGAAACAGAAATTCAGTGAAATTTATTCAAGTTCTCTAGGCTATCTGCCTAGTAAGTAGCAAAAACAGGACTACAGTCTCAGTTTTCTGACATAGTGTGTTTTTCTGCATTGTACTGTGACATCTCTCTCCTCAAAAAAACCTATGAACTAGTCAATGAAAGAATAGTCAGTTCATTCATTCATTCATTCCAGTTTATTAGGCACTTACTTTACTTCCTCATTTAGTCATTCAATGGCAGTTTATTACAGGGGTCAGCAGATGATGACCATGGACCAACTCTGACCTAGTACTTGCTTTTGTACAGCTCAAGGGCCAAGAATGATTTTTACCTTTTTATTTTTATTATTTTTTTTCTGAAGACTATGCAAAATTTAATAGAAAGAAAATGTTTCTATGCCCCGCAAAAAGAAAAGTGTGAAGATACAGGAAGCAAAATGTTTAAAAGTATAGGTGACTTAAATATATATATATATATATATATATATATATATATATATATATGCATATATATATATTAATGTTTATTTATTTCTGAGACAGAGAGAGACAGAGCATGAGTGGGGGAGGCGCAGAGAGAGAGGAAGACACAGAATCAGAAGCAGGCTCCAGGCTCTGAGCTGTCAGCACAGAGCCCGACGCAGGGCTCAAACTCACAAACCGTGAGATCGTGACCTGAGCTGAAGTTGGTAGCTCAACTGACTGAGCCACCCAGGCGCCCTGAGGTGACTTAAATGTTTTTCTTTACACTCAACTATATTTTCCTTTTTTTATCATTTATTTTTTAAAATTTAAATCCAAGTTAGTTAACATATAGTGTAATAATGATTTTAGGAATAGAATTCAGTGATTCATGTAACACCTCGTACTCATCTCAACAAGTGTCCTCCTTAATGCCTATTGCCCATTTAGCCCACTCCCCCACTCAACACCCCCTCCAGCAACCCTCAGTTTGTTCTTTGTATTGAAGAGTCTCTTATGGTTTGTTTCCCTGTTTTTATATTATTTTTGCTTCCCTTCCCTTATGTTAATCTGTTTTGTATCTTAAATTCCACATATGACTGAAATATGATACTTGTCCTTCTCTAACTTATTTCGCTTAGCATAATACACTCTCACTCCATCCACATTGTTGCAAATGGCAAGATTTCATTCTTTTTGATTGCCAAATAATATTCCATTGTATATATATACACCACTCCTCTTTATCCATTCATTAGTTGATGGACATTTGGGCTCTTTCCATACTTTGGGCATTGTTGATAGTGGTGATATAAACATTGGGGTGCATGTACCCCTTTGAAAGAGCACTCCTGTATCCTTTGGATAAATACCTAATAGTGAAATTGCTAGGTAAGAGAATAGTTCTATTTTTAATATTTTGAGGAAACTCCATACTGTTTTCCAGAGTTTTGCACCAGTTTGTATTCCCACCAGCATTGCAAAATAGTTCCTCTCTCTCTGCATTCTCCCCAACATCCGTTGTTGCCTGAGTTGTTCATTTTAGCCATTCTGACAGGTGTAAGGTGGTATCTCATTGTGGTTTTGATTTGTATTTCCCTGATGATGGGTGATGTTGAGCATTTTTTCATGTGTCTGTTAGCCATCTGGATGTCTTCTTTGGAAAATTGTCTATTCATGTCTTTTGCCCATTTATTCATTGGATTATCTGGTTTTTGGATGTTGAGTTTGTAAGTTCCTTATAGATTTTGGATACTAACCCTTAGTCTGGTATGTCATTTGCAAATATCTTCTCCCATTCTGTCAGTTGCCTTTTAGTTTTGCTGATTGTTTCCTTCGCTGTGCAGAAGCTTTTTCTCTTGATGAGGTCCCAATAGTTCATTTTTTGCTTTTGTTTCCCTTGCCTCTGGAGACATGTCAAGTAAGAAGTTGCTGCGGCCAAGGTCAAAGAGGTTGTTGCCTGTTTTCTCCTCTAGGATTTTGATGGCTTCCTGTATTACATTTAGGTCTTTCATTCATTTTGAGTTTATTTTTGTGTATGGTGTAAGAAGTGGTCCAGGTTCATTCTTCTGCATGTTGCTGGCCAGTTTTCCCAACACCATTTGCTAAAGAGACCCTTTTTTCCAAAGGGTATTCTTTCTTGTTTTGTCAAAGATATACAGTTGTTGGTCCATTTATGGGTTCTCTATTCTGTTCCATTGATATTTGTGTCTGTTCTTGTGCCATACCATACTGTCTGGATGATAACAGCTTTGTAATACATCTTTAAGTCCAGAATTGTGATACCTCCAGCTTAGTTTCCTTTTTCAGGATTGCTTTGGCTAATTCAGGGTCTTTTCTGGTTTCATACAAATTTTAGGATTGTTTGTTCTAGCTCTGTGAAGAATGCTGGTGTTATTTTGATAGGGATGGCATTGAATATGTAGATTGTTTTGGGTAGTATCAGCATTTTAACAATATTTGTTCTTCCAATCCATGAACATGGAACGTTTTCCATTTTTGGTGTCTTCTTTGATTTCTTTCATAAGCTTTCTACAGTTTTCAGTGTATAGATTTTTCACCCCTTTGGTTAGGTTTGTTCCTAAGTATTTTTTGTTTTTTGGTGCAATTGTAAATGGTATTGATTCCTTGATTTCTTTCTGTTGCTTCATCATTGGTGCATAGAAATGCAACCTATTTCTGTACGTTGATTTTATATCCTGCAACTTTGCTGAATTCATGTATCAGTTCTAGCAGTTTTTTGGTGGAATCTTTTGGGTTTTCCACATCAATATCATGTCATCTGCAAAGAGTGAAAGTTGGACTTCCTCCTGGCCAATTTGGATGAATTTTATTTCTTTGTGTTATCTGATTGCTAAAGCTAGGACTTCCAACATTGTGTTGAATAACAGTGGTGAGAGTGGACATCCTTGTCACGTTCCTGACCTTAGGAGGAAAGCTCTCAGTTTTTCCCCATTGAGGATGATATTAGCGATGGGTCTTTCATATATGGCCTTTATGATCTTGAGGTATGATCCTTCTAGCCATACTTTCTTGAGGCTTTTTATCAAGAAAGGTTGCTGTATTATGTCAAGTGCTTTTTCAGCATCTATTGAGAGGATCATGAGGTTCTTATCCTTTCTTTAATTAATGTGATGTATTGCATTGATTGATTTGTGGATATTGAACCAGGCCTGCATCCTAGGAATAAATCCCATTTGATTGTGGTGAGTAATTCTTTTAATGTATTGTTGGATCTGGTTTGCTAGTATATTGTTGAGAATTGTCAAATCCATGTTCATCCTGGAAATTGGTTTGTAATTCCCCTTTTTAATGGGGTCTTTGTCTGGTTTTGGAATCAAGATAATGCTGGTCTCATAGAATGGGTCTGGAAGTTTTTCTTCCATTTCTATTTTTTGGAAAATCTTCAAAAGAAAAGGTGCTAACTCTTCTTTAAATATTTGGTACAATTCCCCTGGAAAGCCATCCAGCTCTGGACTCTTGTTTGTTGGGAGATTTAAAAAAATTTTTTTATACATTTATTTATTTTTGATAGAGAGAGACAAAGCACAAGTGGGGGAGGGGCAGAGAGAGAAGGAGACACAGAATCCGAAGCAGGCTCCAGGCTCTGAGCTGTCAGCACAGAGCCTGACACGGGGCTTGATCTCACAAACTGCAAGATCATCGCCTGAGCTGAAGTCAGACGCTCAACCTACTGAGCCACCCAGGTGCCCCTGTTGGGAGATTTTTGATTACTGATTCAATTTCTTTACTGGCTATGGGTCAGCTCAAATTTTCTATTTATTCCTGTTTCAGTTTTGGTAGTTTATGTTTCTAGGAAATTATCTGTTTCTCCCAGATTGCCTAATTTGTTGACATATAATTGTTCATAATATTCTTTTGTTATTGTTTGTATTTCTGCAGTGTTGGTTGTGATCTCTCCTCTTTCCTGTGTGATTTTATTTATTTGGGTCTTTTCCTTTTTCTTTTTGATTATACTGGCTAGTGGTTTATCAATTTTGTTAATTCTTTCAAAGAACCAGCTCCTGGTTTCATTGATCTATTCTATTGTTTTGTTTAATTTTGTTTTTTGATATCATTGATTTCTGCTCTAATCTTTATTATTTCCCTTCTTCTGCTGGTTTTGGGATTTATTTGCTGTTATTTTTCCAGCTCTTTTAGGTGTAAGATTAGTTTGTGTATTTGAGACCTTTCTTCCTATTTTAGGAAGGCCTGGATTGCTATATTCTTCCCTCTTATGACTGTCTTTGCTACATCCCAGACATCCCTTTGCTGTCATGTTTTCATTTTCATTGGCTTCCATGTACTTTTAAATTTCCTCTTCAATTTCTTGGTTAACCCATTCATTCTTTAGTAGGATGTTCTTTAATCTCCAAGTATTCATGGTCTTTCCAAATTTTTTCCTGTGGTTGCTTTCGAGTTTCAAAGCATTGTGTTCTGAAAATATGCAAGGTATGATCTCAATCTTTTTGTACTTGTTGAGGGCTGATTTGTGACCCACTATGTGTCTATTCTGGAGAATGTTCCATGTGCACTCGAGATGAATGTGTATTTTGTTCTTTATTATGGAATGTCCTGAATATATCTGTTAAGTCCATCCAGTCCAGTGTGTCATTCAGAGTCATTCAGAGTTTCATTGTTGATTTTATGCTTAGATGATCTGTTTGTTGCTGTAAGTGGGATGTTGAAGGCCTCTACTATTATGGTATTATTGTCAATGAGTTTCTTTATGTTTATGATTAATTGATTTACTTATTTGGGTGCTTCCCATTGGGGGCATAAATATTTACAATTATTAGATATTTTTGGTGAATAGACCCCTTAATTATGATAAAATGCCCTTCTTCATCTCTTGTCAGTCTTTATTTTAAAACCTACTTGGTCTCATAGAAGTATGGCTACTCCAGCTTTCTTTTGATGACCATTAGCATAATAGATGGTTCTCCATCCTCTTAGTTTCAATCTGCAGGTGTCTTTAGGTCTAAAATCAGTCTCTTGTAAGCAACATATAGATGGGTCTTGTTTTCTTATCCATTCTAATACTCTGTGTCTTTTGATTGGACCGTTTAGTCCATTGACAGAGTGAGTACTGAAAGCCATTGTGTTGCCTGTTGAGTTGGTGTTTCTGGTGATGTTGTCTGGTCCTTTCTAGTCTTTGTTGATTTTGGTCTTTTTTGTTTTGTTTTGTCTTTTCTCCACGCAAAGCATCCCCCTTAAAATTTCTTGCAGGGCTGGTTGAGTGATCATGAACCCCTTTAGTTTTTGTTTGTCTGGGAAACTCTTTATCTCTCCTTCTGTTTTGAGTGACAGCCTTCCTGGATAAAGGATAAAGGAAATATTCTTGGCTGCATACTTTTCCAATTCAGCTTGTTGAATATATCTTGACATTCCTTTCTGGATTGCAAGTTTCTGTGGATAGGTCTGATGCACACCTGATCTGTCTTCCCTTATAGGTTAAGGTGTTCCCCCCCCCCCCTCCCACTGTTCATAATTCTTTCCTTGTCTGTGTATTTTGTGAATTTGACTGTGATATGCCTTGGTGATGGTCAGTTTTTGTTGAATCTAATGGGAGTTCTCTGTGCTTCTTGGATTTTGATGTCTGTGTTCTTCCCCAGATTAGGAAAGTTTTCTACTATAATTTGTTCACATAAACCTTCTGCCCTTTTTCTCTCTCTTTATCTTTTGCGATTCCTATGGTTCAGACGTTATTCCTTTTTAATAAGTCACTGAGTTCTCTAAGTTTTGTATCGTGATCTTTTGCCCTTGTTTCCCTCTTTTTTCCTACTTCTTTATTCTCCATAATTCTATCCTGTAAATCTATGATTCACTGCTCTGCTTAGTCCATCTTTGTTGTTGTGGCATCCATTTGAGATTGCATCTCAGTTATAGCATTTTTAATTTTGTCCCGACTAGATTTTATTTATCTCCACAGAAGGGGAGTCTATGCTTTTTTTCAACCCTAGCTAGTATTCTTATTATCATGGTTCTAAATTCTAGTTCAGATATCTTGCTTATATCTGTGTTGATTAAGTCCCTGGCTCTCATTTCTTCCTTGTCTTTCTTGTGGGGTGAATTCCTTCATTTTGTCATTTTGGAGGAAGGAAAAAATAAAATTAAATTAAAATTAAATAATTAAAAATAAAACAAAAAAATCAAATAAAGGAAACTAGATTCTGGGTGAGTTTTGGTCTGCTTATTGAAAAAAATCTTGATAGAATAGAGAAAAAAGGGAAAGAAAAGGAAGAAAAGGTAAGAAAAAATTTAAAAATTAAAAAAATTATATAATAAAATAAAATGAAATAAAGAGAATGAAATGGAATAAAAAATTTTAAAATAAAAAATAAAGTAAAAAAATATTTTTCTCTTTTTGTCAAGTTCTGTGGCTCAAGTTATGCAATTTTTTGTATTAATCCTCAGATCAATTTCCTAGGTGTTCAAAATGGTTTGGTGCTGATCTGGCTGCATTTCAGGGACAAGACAGTCTCAGGGTCTCCATGCTGCTCCACCATCTATCCCCATTATTAATTAAAAATTTTTTTTTTAATGTTTATTTTTTGATAGAAACAGAGTGCAAGCAGGAGAGGGGCAGAGAGAGAGGGAGACACAGAATCTGAAGCAGGCTCCAGACTCTGAGCTGTCTGCACAGAGCTCGACATAGGGCTTGAGCTCACAAACCATGAGATCATGACCTGGGCTGAAGTTGGATGCTCAACCGACTGAGCCACCTGAGTGCTCCCCCCGTCATTATTAATTTTTTAAATGTTTATTTTTGAGAGAGAGAGAGAGAGAGAGAGCATGAATGGGGAGGGGCAGAGAGAGATGGAGACACAGAATTTGAAGCAGGCTCCAGGCTCTGTGCTGACAGCTCAGGACCCACAAACAGTGAGATCATGATCTAAGCTGAAGTTGGACACTTAACTGACTGAGCCACCCAGACACCCTTGATTTTAACCTTTTTAAATGGATGGGGGAAAAAAGCCCCAAAGGAACAGTATTTATAAGAGATGAAAATTATGCAAGATTTAAATTTTAGTGCATTATCAGTAAAGTTTTATTAGAACGTAGTCATGCTCCTTAGTTTAGGTGTTATGGCTGCTTTTGCAGTGCCAATAAATAATTGAAGAGCTATGGCAGAGACTGTATCATTCAAAACGCCGAAATATTAGAACATAGTCATGCTCCTTAGTTTACGTGTTATGGCTGCTTTTGCAGTGCCAATAAATAATTGAAGAGCTATGGCAGAGACTGTATCATTCAAAACGCCGAACTATTTACTGTCTGTCCCTTTACAGAATACTTTTGCTGACCCTTGGGTTATTGAACATCTCTTATGATTAACGCCAGATAATTGTTTAGGTGCTAAAAATATAGTAGAGAACGAAGCAAACTCCCTTCACCATGGAGCTGCATCCTCACAAGTGGATATACAACATAGAGAGGATACATCAGGTAGTGATAAACATAATAAAGAGCAATGAAGCAGTGTAGGCAGGATACAGAGAGATAAAATGGTGTTATGGGGCAGTCTGATGAGGTGCTGTTGGAGCAGAGATCTGATGGAAATCAGGGACCAAGTCTCTGGATGCCTGGGGGTGGTAAGTGCAATAACCTTCAGGCTGGAATGTGCTTGCCAAGGAAGACCCAGGAGGTCAGTGTGACTGGAGTGCAGTGAGCAAGGAAGACAGAGGTAAGAGGTGTGGTCAAGTGAGAGGCAGAGCGTTGGATATAGGGCTTCCTAGGCCACCATGTGGCTTTTACTCTGAGATGGAAGGCCACTAGGAGGTTTGAGCAGAAGAGCTGCAATCTCTGGCAAACATTTCTTACTTAGCTGAGTTGAAGATTGATGGTAGCGGGGCAGGAGAGGGAGAAGGGAGAGCAGGTTGTTGATGGCTTGCACCACAGGTGCTGGCATGTGTTTTAAATATAACCTAACAGTAGAACAGAGAGGATTGACTGAGGGATCAGGTGACAAGGATAGATAAGAGAAGTGGTTAAGATGACTCCCAGGCTTTTGGCTTGAAGGAGTTGCCTCTGAGATGGGAAAGACTTTAGTAAGAATGGTTTGGTGGGGGTTGGGCAGGGAGGAAAGAGCCGGGAGTGGCAAGAGGGTGCATAGGCAATTGGGAATTACTTTTTAGAAATATTACCAAATTGTTCGAAACTCCTCTAAGGGAGAGGAAAAGGAAGTCTTATTTTCCACAGGTTATATTTAGTATTGTCTATTTTAGGTAAAGTTCTGAGTAAAACTTGTTCCATTAGGAAAAACATGTCTATTTTTGTTCAGTATAGATGAATTGTATTCATTTTCTCCTAGTGCATTTCTTTAGTTCAAAAAGCCTTTAACTGTCATCACCTAATCCTTTTCCCGCTTCCTTTATTTTCAACTTCGTTTAATTCTCTGTAGCAGGTCTTTCTCCCCCACCTCTTCAATCCTCTTGAGTCAAAACAAGAGTAAAGCTGTCGTCTGGACACTGCTGAATTGGAGCTGAACTTTTTCTTCTCTAACAGATGTGGAAATACTAGCCATGTAGGTGCCAGGGAGAACATCCCATGAAGTTCACGACCCAGGGTCTTCTCCTAGGATCTACAGAGAAGAGACTTTATACGGCACTCTAAGACCAGAAGAGACCTTTTGATCTTTTGTCCTTCAGATAGACTCGTTATATTGTTACTTCATTTATAAAAGTACTCAATAGTAGCCACCTTTATGAGAATCTTTCAAGGTAATCTGAACGCTTCTACCTACGTGGTAGAACTCTGTTATCTCTGACTTGATCACCCATAAAGAGAAATAACATAAAATATAAGTTTGGAGAAAGGTATATGTCCCTTTTGCAAATAGTTCATGTCAGAAAATTATTTAAAAATTATAATTTTCCCGAATATATTGTAATTTTCAGTCACTGTTTCTGAAACCTTTAAACTCTTTTCTCAAGGATCTTATTAATTCTATGATGGAATCACTTATAAATTCTCCATACTACTTACATTTTTTTTTTTTTTTTTTTGAGAACTGAGAACTCCACCCTTAATCCGATGAGGAATGAATCAGGCATTCCCCAATTATTAGTATGGTGTGACATACTATTTAATTGTCACCCCTGTTTTTTTTTATTGCACTTTAATATTAGATTTACATTGTTCTACATGACTGTCAGATCATCTTCAGTTTTAGTCATACAGGGACAGTTCTTCAACCTAAATATGGTTATTTTTACCTAATGACACTGCCTTGAAATTATCCCCTGTGGACTTTGTTTTATGTATTTCTGCTACTTTCCCCAATTTATGATTATTTTGAATGATTCTGAATGTTAGTTCTATCATTACTTCTGCTTTTTTGCTATGCCATTTGTAATCAATAGAATCATGGATTAGTTGTCTTATTTCCTCTGATTCACTGGCAACTGGAGAAACTGGTAATTGCAGGTTTAATGACTAAAAGTGACTTAAAACGATTGTTATTCGATGTAAGCAAACTATTTCCTTCTATTCCATTTTGTTAGATCCAGTGGTGTGCCAGGCAGCTCCTACTGGTCCCAGCTCATGAGACCTGATTGTTAAATATTCAGAAATTTTGTGAACTGATTGTTAAACACAATCATTATTAAAAATTAAATTATAAAGACTTAGAATGAAATTAATTACATTAAAAACAAAAGTAACAAATACTCAAAATGTATCAGTTACGTACTTCACTTTATTATCATCCATCCTGTTGAGGTTATGTACGTCTGTTGCATCTGTATAAGCAGAAAAGGTATGTACCAGTGTGCTTCTCCTCACCATACTTCCATTCTGTATGCTTGATTCCCAATTCTTCACTCAGTGATTTCAGGTTGATAGCTTAAAATTGGCCATGGTATATGTGTTTGCACCATGGATATTGACAAACTCTAAAAACCAGGTCCTATCTTTTAGAAAGCTAGTTTTAGATCCTTCCAAAGACTACATCTTGTGCGCGCGAATGATTCTCAAACCGTTCTCATCCTTCACTCCTCTTTTTGCCCAGCTCTGGTCTCTTAGGTCACCCAGACCGTTTTCTGAACTCTGTAAATTCTCCTATATCTTGGCCCTGGGGATACAGTGTTGAAGAATTTTGACAAAGTGTCTGCAATCATGGAGCTTATATTAAAGTTGGAGGGATAGAAACCATACACAAACAAGAAAAATATTTGATGTGATAAGTACTATGGAGAGAATTAAAATAGATATAAGTAGATAGGAAAGGTGTCTGAGTTTCAATTAAAGCTGCAGTCTGATCGACAAGATTAAGTGACCGTGCTAAACATTAGAGGAAAGAGCACTCCAAGCAGGGGGGACAAGTAAGTGCAGTTTGAAACGAATGTGCCATGCTTATGAAACAACTAGTATGCCTAAGGCAGAGTGGGTAAGGGAGGGGCGCTCGAGAGGAAGGAAGGGTTACCTCACACCAGGCTGTATATAAGTTGGAAGAAGTTGAATTTTATTCTAAACACCATGCAAAACTAGGATTAAGAAGAGGTTTTCTATTGCTGCCATAATAGTGACAACATGCTTGGTTTAAACAGGAGAGAATTATTATGCTACAGTTCTATAGGTCAAAAGTCCAGCATGGATCTGAAGGGGCTAAAATCCAAATGTTCGTAGGGTTGCATTCCTTTCTAGGGGAGGAGCCTCACTTGCTCATTGGGGCTGTTGGTAGAATTCATTTCCTCATGGTTGCAGCAAGGAGATGTCTATTTCTGGCTGGCTATGGCTAAGGGTCATTTCCAGTTTCTAGAGGCCACTACATTCTTTAGCTCTTGACCCTGTCCTCTATCTGCAAAGCCAGCAATGCTGGGTTGAGTCTCCTTTACCTTGGAATTTGTTCTCTTTCTTCCATCTCATTTTTTTAATCCCCACTGGAAAATTTTCTACATTTTTAAGGACTCATTGATTAGATTGAGCCCATCCAGATAACTCGGGATAATCTCTCCATCTCGAGGTCCATACTCTTTTTTTTCTTTTCTTTTCTTTTTTTTTTTTTTTAATTTTTTTTTAACGTTTATTTATTTTTGAGACAGAGCATGAACCAGGGAGGGTCAGAGAGAGGGAGACACAGAATCTGAAACAGGCTCCAGGCTCCGAGCCGTCAGCATAGAGCCCAACGCGGGACCGGACTCACGGACCGCGAGATCATGACCTGAGCCGAAGTTGGCCGCCCAACCGACTGAGCCACCCATGCGCCCCTCTTTTTTTTCTTAATGTTTATTTTTGAGAGAGAGAGAGAGAAGGAGAGAGAGAGTGAGCACATGAGCAGGGGAGGAGCAAAGCAAGAGGGAGACAGAGGATCCAAAGTGGGCTCTATGCTGACAACAGAGAGCTCACAAGGGGCTTGAACTCACAAACCGTGAGATCATGACCTAAGCCAAAGCCGGACACTTAACCTACTGAGCCACCCAGGTGCCCCTCAAGGTTCACACGCTTATCTGTGAGTCATGTCTGTAATGTTCCTTTTGTCATGTGCGGTAATAATCACAGTATCCAAGGCAATAGGGTATAGACATTCTTGGAAGACCCTATTCTTCCTACCATCTATGGCATCATCTCAAGGAAGATAACAAGAAATAGATTCAAATGGAAGCTGCCAAGATTCTTCGACTCGCCTTCTGACCTACCACCACCACTTCCTTTGGTCTGCTGGGGACTGGCATAGCCAGCTCACTCGACGAAACTGCGGATCATGAAAGAAAGTGAATATCTTCTGTGTTTTTAAAAAGACAGTGTCCCAGTTTTAGAACGCACCAGTCTCGAGATGAATCATTTTCATTACTCATCACGCGTGCTCTGACAAATACGTATATTTGTAAAAGAGCTGTCATAATTCACCCATAACATTTAATATAAAGTATACTCAGTTGAACCCGTTTAGTTGTTTTGAGTTAGCAGTTGAGAAACCTCTCTTTCTCATTCTGTTTAAACTTGTCCCACAAATATGAATCTTATTATATCTATTTATAATTTATTCAGGGCTAACCAATGACATATACTGGGCCTCATGCTAAGCACTTTCATATACATTGTATGTTTCCATCTTCACAACAACCATATGAGGTACCTGCTATAATTATCCTTATTTTACAAATGATGAAGCTGAAGCATAGCCAGGTTAATTGACTTGTTGATTGATAGGAAACCAAGACTTAGAAAGCTTGAGAGAGTCCCGAGGTCATACAGCTAGTCATTAATAGAACTGTGACCAGTCAGGGAAGAGGGGCCTCAGAGACCATTTTCTGACCACTTGCTCTGCCATCCTGCCCCATTAGTTTCTGAATTATTGAAGAAGTCCAAGGCTAGGTTAAAGTTAAGGTTCGACTGGTCAGTTATTCAGCGACATGAAATGGCACGTGAAACTTACCTACAAAAGTACAAAAACAGTTGGCACAATCTCGCTCGAGAGGGTAAAAAAGATAAACTATTTCCTACCTCTTGCTGGGTCTTGTTTTATCATGTTTCCTTAGAAACCGCTTACACAGTGAATTAATCCATGTCTGAGCTAACTTGTCCCTTGATATTCTAACCTTCTTATAATTTTACAGCAATCTTGCACAGAGCTTGACAGTTACATGAAGAATACGTTGAATCCTTACTTAATCAATGTCACCCTAGCAGCCAAAATGTGTAACCAAGTGCTTTGCCAGGAGCGAGGAGTGTGTGCAAGGAAAAATTGGAATTCAAGCGACTATCTTCACCTGAACCCAGTCAGTTTTACTATTCAACTTGAGAAAAGTGGAAACTACACAGTGCATGGGAAACCCACACTTGAAGACCTGCAGGAATTTTCCAACAAATTTTATTGCCTTTGTTATGCCAATGTCAACTGTAAGGAGAGAGCTGATATGGCTAAGATTCATACCGTTAAAGTATGTATGGCTGAAGATATCTGTATAGATGCATTTCTAAATGCAGAACCCAGCGATTACCATTCCAGGTGGAAGAAACATGACACTCTCGGCAATATCTTATCCTCCATCCTACCTTCCACAGCATCTCCATGTGTTCCTAGTCAAGATCTCAGTAGGTGCCGCAAAGCCAGATTTCTAGCTAGAGAAACTAGAGCCGACTCCACCCAAGTGGGCTATTAGATTGTATACATTCAAAACAGAACAAAACAAAAATAAACAACCTCTTCAAGTACAAGTTCAGTGCTTATTAAATTTTCTATCTACATACATTGTTTTAATATATTTCACATTTATATACATACATATTTTAATTTTTTAATATTATTCATTTTTGAGAGAGAGATGGTGAGAGGCAGAGAGAGAGGGAGACACAGAATCCAAAGCAGGCTCCAGGCTCTGAGCTGGCAGCACAGAGCCCGATGCAGGGCTTGAACCCACAAACTGTGAGATCATGACCTGAGCTAAAGTCAGATGCTTAATCAACTGAGCCACCCAGATGCCCCTCACATTTTTATATTTAGTAGTTTAGCTAGCTTAGATTATTTTTTTGGGCAAGTGATAATGCCTATATACTGGAAAATCTATATTTAAAATGTGAATCAAAACTCATGGCCAAGATAGTATTTTGATTTTATGAGCACAGATTGCTTTTTTCATGATTAAATTGAACTTGTGATTATTATTAATTGCTAAACAAAGGATATGTTGGCTAGCACCTTTAATTTTCAAAATTGTAGTCAGGATAGTGTTACTTCTAAATCCATTGATATCACATTTTGATTTTGGAAATCAAAATAGAATATTGGTTATTAATGTTACAGAGAATTTGTTTTGTAAGATGATATCCAACTTTGTATTATTATTATTTTTTTTAGTGTTCATTTACTTTTGAGAGAGAGAGAGAGAGAGGGAGAGAGAGAGAGAGAGAGAGAGAGACAGAGCATGAGTAGGGGAGGGGCAGAGAGGGACGGAGACAGAGGATCCGAAGCAGGCTCTGGGCTCTGAGCCGCCAGCACAGAGGCCGATGCGGGACTCGAACTCACAGACTGCGAGAGCATTACCTGAGCCGAAGTCGGATGCTTAACCGATTGAGACACCCAGGTGCCCCCCAACTTTGTATCTTATAATTGCCATGAATCTATAGCAAATATCTTACATACGGAGAATGTATATGTAGAAGTAACAGCTATCTGCTATATTCTTGGCTCAATCTATCAAAGACTGAATGTAAGGCCTATAACACTTAGAGGCCATTTTTCCACTGAGACAAGTGAAGATTTAAATAATGCCATTTCACTGCAAATGAATGTCTTTATAAGTAGTTTGTAATTTGTAATAAACATGTCAAGAAATTATTATGGTAATAAACTATCTTTTTAAAAAGTTTTTATTTATTTATTTTGAGAGACAGAGCACAAGAAGGCAGAGAGAGAGGAAGAGAGAGACGATCCCAAGCAGGCTTCACACTGTCAGGACAGAGCCCAATATGGGGCTCGAACTCACAAACGGGGAGATCATGACTTGAGCCTAAATCACAGTCGGGCGCTTAACCGACTGAGCTACCCAGGTGCCCTGGTAATAAACTTTATCTTTTAAAATGTAATATCTTAAGTGTATTTGTCTGTCTTAAGCACAGAACTACGGATTTTAGCCATTTCATCTTGACAGTTTGTTCGAGTTATGCTTTATAAAAAGGTAACCTTTAAACAGTGATTATCCTGTCAACTTGGTACATGGTTTAATAGGTATTCAGTACAAGTATAAACAATAGGCTTATTTTCTTTCATTCATGATGGTCTTTGATAATCTTGTGTGCTTAAATGGCCTTATTTCATCTGAGCGTGCATTCCCATCCTTCATGAAGTATTTACTGAGTGTTTACTCCCTGCCAGGCTTGGTATTAAGTGTCACAGATTTAAGGTGAAATAGCATGGCTCTTGCATCAGTGAGTTTGTCATCTATTTGAAGAAGACAGATATTGACAGTGGGAAATGACAACACAGTCTGTGATAAATGCTATTATGGAAGTTCAGCATGCTCTGGCGTACAAATAAGAATTTGGAGGTGCCAGAGGAAAAATTCAAGGATGTCATGAAAGAAATGATGTGTCCACTACTCAGAAGACTGAAGAACGGTTAGAGTGGGGGCACAAGACAAAAAGAACTTCGGAAAGACTGAGTGTAGTTTTTACCGTGGCATACAGTAGATGATGACCAAATGGTGAAATCTTTTGTCTGCCAAACGAAAATTTGGACTTTACAAGGAAGACACTCCCAGACTTCTTAACCTGCCCTGTTTTTCCATGCCTACCTATCACAGTATGCTACATTTATCTGTTTTTACTCTCCATCACCTCCCTATAATGTAAGCATCATGAGGGCAGCTGTTTGGTCTACTTTCCTCTGGTGAACAGTAGCTGGGACTTAGTAGGGACCCACTAATTATGTATTAAACAAATAAAAGCCAATGGGGAACCACGAAAGAATTTTTAAAAGTGTCCTTTTATTAAATTCTTATTTATTTTAAAAAATATTTTAAGTTTTATTTATTTTGAGAGACAGAGAGAAAGCGAGAGCATGCATGAGCAGGGGAAGGGCAGAGAGAGAGAGAAAGAGAGGGAGAGAGAGAATCCCAACAGGCTCTGGGCCGGCAGCACAGAAACTGATGAGGGGCTCGAACTCACGAACTGTGAGACAGTGACCTGAGCCAAAATCACAAGTCGGACACTTAACTGACTGAGCCACCCAGGCACCCCACCACTAAAGAATTTTAAGTGCGGGAGTTGTCATGGCCGCTTTTCACAACGTAGGCCCTCTTGGACCAATGTTGCCCTTTTTCTTAGCTCTGTCTTTTATTCTCGCCTCCAATCACAATTCTATTGTCAAAACCATGTTTTCATAAGTAAACCATGAAAAGAGACAATTTGATAATGATCTGGGAAGGATACTCTATATGGACTAGTTTACTTAGAATACATAAATGGCTTTCAGATGATCAGGACTTAGAAAGAATGGAGGCTGCAAGACAAATTGGAAAAGGCATGGATTCTGGAGTTGGACAGTTGTAAGGGCAAATCCCAGCCTCCAACATTTATTTACTCACTATACAAGCCTGAGGGAACTAACCTTCTATTCTATATAATGGCAATGCTATATACTTTTGAGGATTCTTGAAAGGATTGACTAATATAATACACAGAAAGTATTTGGCCTCAGAACTAATTGTGTAAGTGTCTGTAGGAGGAAGGAGGTGGATATGTTTTTATTGGATGTGGGAAGGTATCTGTATTGCTGTTGTCAAGTGGAATGTCAAAACTGTAGACTTCTTCCATAGCAGACTTGGCCATGAACCCAGTAAGAAAAGAGACCACTAAACAGAAAAAGAGAGTTAGCAGGAACAATTTATGTAATACATAACTTTATATACGATCGGGTTTACAGAAGCAAAGTTGGATTTCCTCTTAGATCCTGTATTTTCACTAAGGATCCTGTTTGTATCTGAGACACAAATGGTATCCCTGGTCTTCAGGAACTTGCACACTGATAGGGATGATAGATATGTCAACCGAAATTGTCCATAGAATGTGGACTATACAAACATTTTAAAGATGGGAGAGCTATAGAAACATAGTTTCATCCTGTTAGCACAATATGCTAAAGGAATTGAGCAAGGTAGCTTCAAAAGATGCAGAATTCATTTGTTAGATACAGATTGCATCCCTAAACTCTCAAGTGTCATACAAAACCAGTCTCACAGGTACAGCAGAGAGCTTAGTTTCGAAGTTATTAAAGAAGGTACCTGCTTTTATTTTTGAAAGTGAACTGGAAAGGAGTACGGATATAAAGTAGACCATTTGGTTTATTATATAGATACATTCTATATTGTTGGAAGAAAGCAGACGTTTGCTAAGAGATCATGAGTAGGAATTTAAGGGTACTTGCTGAGTAGTGATGAAGACAGGAAATGGTGTTTAAAAAAAGAAAAAAGCTCTTGGGGTGCCTGGGTGGCTCAGTCGGTTGAGCTTCTGACCTTTGATTTCAGCTCAGGTTATGATCTCACAACCATGGGATCTAGTCCCACATTGGGCTCTGCACTGGATATGAAGCCTACATGAGATTCTCTCTCTCCTTCTCCCTCTGCCCCTCCCCTGCTTACATGCGCATGCCCCCCCCTCTCTCTCTCAAAAAATAAAATAAAATTTAAAATTAAAAAAAAAACTCTTGGTAGTGAACTTTGGATAAATATATCCATCCAGGAGAATTCATTGTTGGATTCAATATAGCAAACATTTGCTGACATAAAAGTGGCTAACAGGAAAAATGACATCCCATAGGAGTGATTAGGACAAAACAAAGAGTAGAAGTCCACAAAATGAGAAATATTTCCTTAATGCTCATCTTTATTAATGAGGTAGTCATGAAAGAAATTACTTTCCCCAATTTTTCTATAAATTGGCTGCTGGTAAAGTAATAGTGATCTTTAGATGGCGTCTGACCTATTAAGGAAGAGGACAGTTAGGTACATATTATTTTGTGTAGATATTTGAGGACTATGAGACATTTATTTGCCATGTAACTTCGCACTGCAATGGAAGAGTGACTTCTGGCCTATATCCCTTCCACCCCACTCCCAGCTAAACTCAGTGAAGGCAAAGTATGTGCTTTGGATACTGTGACGTAGCATAATTCTTGGTACAGGGAAGGTGCTCGATAAAAAGCTGAAAAAATGCAGGGGCGCCTGGGTGGCCCAGTCAGTTGAGCATCTGACCGTGTCTCAAGTTACGATCTAGACTTCAGCTTAGGTCATGATCTCACAGCTTGTGAGCTTGAGCCAGCGTTGGGCTCTGTGCTGACAGCTCAGAGCCTGGAGGTTGTTTCAGATTCTTTGTCTCCCTCTTTCTCTCTGCTTCTCCCCCTTTTGTGCTTTTTCTCAAAAACAAACACAAACCAAACAAACAAAAAAACCAAAACAAATGCTTTTCTCTTTGTTCATAATGATATGTTTTCTCTTTGTTTTTTTCTCCTTTGTTTGCAACCAAAGAGAGAGGGAAGGGAGGAGGTGGAGAGAGAAGGTGGGAGAGAAGAAAAAAACTCATCTGCCCAGATGTCACAAATGTCACAAATGTCATTGCCTCTTCTTGCCTCAGACTTCCTTTAAGAAGTAAAAAGGATGAAGCCTCAAAATGGTGGTATTGTTTGGGATGTGTCAAATCCAATCTGCTGTGTACTCACAGGTTATAGTACAAAGTCACTAAGATCTTAGGGTAAACTCTTTGAGGCATTAAATTTCCTGTAAGGAAAAAGGAAAGTTTTTTGTGATAGATCTTACTTCTGTATGACTAAACTCTGTTTAACATTTGATTCAAGATGGAGCTGTAAAAGTACTCAAAATGATTCAAATTATTATTGCACATTTTTAAGCTTCAATAATTAAAAAAAAATTTTTTTTAAGTCACAGGCAGTTAATCTTTCTATGACTAGATTAGGAGGGGGAAAAAAATGAAGACCCACTGGTAGCAGGAAGAAGCAAGAGACTTCTAGGGTCTGGCATTTGATGAGATAGATCTTTAGGTGCCATGCATTTCCATTGTTTTTCCACGGCGGAACATTCAGCAGAGAGAGCACGCATGCCTGAAGCCAGGTTACTCTCATGTTCCGCAACGATGTTGTTTGCAGGGTTTTTATTGCCACATAGTTGGCCGTGCCCCCAGACAAATGGGTGCTGGTCTGTTTCTCCCAGATCTTTATCCCAGTCTCCATCCCAAGGAGGACACTGCTATTTGCTCTCAGCCAGAGAGCAAGGTTCCTGGTTTGGTTGACAACATCCTGCTCAATATGACTTTTATCGTCATAGCTCTAGATATGATGACTGATTTCGCCAGATGTACCTGGTGGCGAGCACTGAAGGGAGAAGTCAAAATGGTCGAAACCATTTTGCTTTCGACATCAGGATGATTCTTTCTGCACTTGATAAGAGGGTAAGGAATCCTTTAGGCCCTGATCTGGTGGTTTTTATCTCAGGGGGATTGTCATAGCTTTTCATGGTCCAGGGAATAGATGTAAATTTCTTCCAGGTTGGAAATGAAGGAGCTGAATCCAAGGGCTGGGCGGAGACACGCTCTGCCTACAGTCAGTCCCTTTCTCCTCACATCCGGGCCCCAGCAACGCTCACTTCCATCCTGGATGTTAGCAGGTGGGGACCTCACTTCCTGTAGCTTTAATAACTTTTTTTTAAAAGTTTATTTATTTGATAAAGGAGGTGGATGGACAGAGAGAGGGAGATGGAATCCCAAGCAGGCTCCACACTGTCAGCGTGGAGCCCAATGCAGGACTTGAACCCACAAACTGGGAGGTCATGACCTGAGCTGAAACCAAGAGCTGATGGCGTAACAAACTGAGCCACCCAGGTGCCCTTCATAATTTTGTTAAATAGAATCACTTGTACAGTCTTTTATATTAGGTTGTTCTAAAATCCTTTTTGTTCTTACAAAGTCATTGCTGCTTATGGTGAAATAATACAAAATTACACAGTGGAAAACTAAAAGTCCTCTTCCCTCCTCTCTCTACCAGTGACAACTCCCGGTTACAGTTTCTTCTATGTAATTCCAGAAATTTCCTAGAAATGTAAAAGCGAATGTGCGTGTATACTGTTAAAAGATAAACTGAGGCATATTAAAAATTGTAAGAGTTTATTTGAGCAAAAACTGATTCAAATCGGGCAGCACCAAACCAGAGTGGTTAGGAGGGCTCCGCAGACAAGGACCAGGGGAAAGACTCATACAGAGAACAGAAGGGAAGCAACGAAAGGAAATTATTGATTGGCTAAAGCTTTATGCCTATTGGCTGTTTATGACTGGTTGTCCCTAGTGTTTTAATTTTGTGACTTTGAGGCATCTGTAGGTTTAGATTTTGGTTTGCCTCTATAGGCTGCCACCGCAATGGAGCCACATCAGTCTAAGGGCATTTTTGTTTAATTTGACAATATATTTAACATAAATAGGCCTATGGTGTCCACAATGGTCTACAACTTGCTTTTCCCACATGACAATGTATTTGGAGTATCTGTAGTAACCACAATGTGCTTCACTGTACCCTATCTGGCAATTCTTTTCAAATTCTTATTGTTGGACGTTTCATTTTCTCAAGATTTTGTCTCCTCTGTCAAAAATGTAGTTAGCATTTGTATGTATGTGTGTGTGTGTGTGTGTGTGTGTATGTATCGGCA